>NC_133325.1:161154783-161754783 GCF_042186555.1 Aquarana catesbeiana | reverse complement strand
TGGATTTGTGTACACTTTGGTCTGTAGCTAGAGCCTACCCTCTCTCCTGTATGAAGTGTGGCATCTCACAATAAGGAAAGGAGGGGGGAGGATGCTATAGGGGGATCGTCAACCCTGGGATACCTATTGGATTCCCATTGCTCACGCCCCTTCTCCTCTTTTCCCTTTCAGGCTATGTATGGGACACTCAGCTCGGGGTAAATATACTTTGAGGTTTTGGGTGTTTAGGCAGACTCTGAGTGGTGTTTGCCATATTTTCAGTTTTACTTGTACTTCCAATCATTTATCTAAAGAGTGAGGTAATGCTCAGTTTTAATTGTTTTAAATTATTTGATTTTATCGAATGGATAATTTGATTGTCCGCCTTACCTTTGATGATATGACAGTTTAATATATTCACAGTATATGATAAATAATCAGTTCACACCAATGGTTATTTTTTATTTAGATAGTTCTCCATGCTTGTGTCTAATGCTATGCTGCAATGTAATGTCCGTGTGTTGCGCGAGCGAGGACAGGATGAGGGCGCAAGCGCAATGGAGCTACGTCCGCCCGTAATGAGAGCGGATCGTATAAAGGGGGAGATTGCCTAACCGTACAGCCAATCCCATGATTAAGTCCTTGTGACGAAACATGTCGGGGCGTGGCTGTACGGCAATCGATTACGTGTGATGCAATACGCTGTGACGTGGCACGCCACACTAGGAAGTTGGGGGTCGGCTCCGAGGAACGGGTGAGGTTGTCACCGACTATTGCACTCCTTGGGTCTGCCGTGAGCGCAACAAGCTGATTTTTCCGTTTGAAGTTTCCTTGATGTGGTATTTTGCTGTGATTATTTTCTCTGCTTGATGTGATCTTTTAAGATGTGAGTTTAATGGTGGAAGAGTTTTATATGATTTTATAATAAACCTATTACGGTATCACACTATTTGGAGCACTTCTTTTTTACATGTGGAGAGAGTATTATTGGTGAATACCCTGGATGCTAGTGCTGGAATATCAGAGGTCATTATTTACCCCCTTCTGTGTGGGTTAAAGCGTTCTAGCCGAACACGAGAGTGTAAGGCAAAGAAGCTGGTGAGTTTGTCCTCTAAAGGGGAGTGAAATCACGGACACAGAGGTGTGGTGGAAGATTTATTTAGTCGAAGGTCTTCACTATATCATATCACAGACTTTACACAGCAACATTTTCTTTAACCATCTTTGGATCTTTTGATGGGCTTGGTCCATATATTTATACTTTTTGGTTGTTCACTCTAAAGGACTCTAAAAAAAATTTTTTTTGGATCACGTATTCACATATTTGATCAGTTTTTCACTTCATTTTTAATTATCAGGATATTTATTTTTATGCACTGTGTTTTAGGTTATATATCACCTATTTTTCACTAGTTTCACATCTCTTATGTTGATTAGATTGTAATCATTCATTTGATGCACTTAGTTCATGTATTTTAGCGCCGCTATTTAGTTCACCATTTTGGGGGTTGTCAGTTCATGGTGGATCAAAGTTCTGTCTTCAAACTATCTAAATAGAAGGAAAATATTCAGATTTTTAGATATTAAATCATGTCAGTTAGCTTACCTGGAAGCGCCAAGAAACTTTCCTGTATCGGATGCTTTGTTTGTGTTTGCAGGCAGCCACAAGTGCCTGCAAACTCCAAATTATTTCTGGCTCAATGCATTGAAATTAGTATAATGGAAGCTGCAAGTTCATGTACAGTGACTCAGCTGCATTGTAAATGCTCACTCCACAAGCATTGGCAGCTTCCGGGGCAGAAAAGGCTGCAGAAAATTTTCCATGTTTACACATCAATAGCATTTGGCCTTCTTGTCTAGCCAAGATCAAGCATTTTGGAGGAAGTCCTCCAGGCAGTGGTTTTCCTTTCCTCCCTCCCAGTCTGGTAAGCTCTTGTTTGTCCTCTCATAGGTGGTCCTGGAAGACAACTGGGGGTAACCATAGATAGACTTTCCAATAACCGGGACTTTTTGTCAACTGGAACTTGGCGGAACTCCTTTCCACCACCTCTTGCCCCTCACTCAGTACTGTCACTTATGAACAGAGAAGCCCAAATTCTCTGTTTACCAGTGACAGCACTCCTCTTCTGGTGGCGCACAAAACCCCTCCTACTCTGCACATAACAGCAGAGGAGAGAGCGAGGTAGTAATGTATTCTTCAGTGTGGTTGCTGTTCTGAGTACACGGACTTCTGTCTCATATCAGATTTACCCCTTTTATCTCATAATGCATACTATACAGCCTGTCCTAGCCCTGCATTCTACTGCTACTATTCATCTCCAGCACTGCAAAGTCAGCACTGTGAGCTTTGTCTCTCTCCATATCCACACAAGAAGTGCAGACACACTTACCTGGTTTCCTATTGGCTGTCGGTCCTGGGACACTGTGCTGCCTCCAGACCGTGCAGCATGCTGCTCCTGCTCAGAGCTCTGCTGTTCCAGGGACTGGTGTACTGCCTGTAAACTCCAGAATAGTTCCAACCTGACCAAGTGCACTGTGGTATGTGACACTCAGCATGTTCAGTACAGTCACATAGGGTACACTGCATAGATACACACAGATTACCCCCCCACACACACACACACACACACTTAGCACCTCTCTCTCTCCACACTTGTCCCCAGTGTCCCCCACTTTGCACCAATGGCTCTCCACTCTCCACATGTAGCACCAATGGTCCCCCTCTCCCCACACTTAGCACCAATACCCCCTCCCCTCAGCACCAGGGTTCCTGGTCTCCCCTCATTTAGAAGAAAGATCTCATGTCTTCCCACTCTTAGCATCAATTACTCATCTCCTTAAATTAGGACATTGTCACCCAACTTAGCACTAATGCCCCCCCTCCCCACTTATGATTGTACCCCTACTTTTAGGTCATATCTGCTCTTTTGTAGCAGTCCCTCTCTCTGATACTCTGTAGGTGGGAAAGAGGATTTGGGGACAAGGGGAGAGCCCTGTACTGGAAAAGTGTGTGTGTGTGTGTAGGGGGGGATTGCAAACTGGCCTGTGAAATATGCATTTCTAAACGCTGCTCTCTGCACCACGTGTGTAATACACTCCATGTATTTATTAATTCCCCATTAAGACCCTCCCACTGTTACACAGGGGGAGGTCATGGTTCTTCCAAGAAGAAGAAAAAAGCCCTGTCAGTAACTATTTATGGTAGTCTTCTGGGACAGCCAAGTTCCTGTCCTGTTAGGCAGAACTGCACAAAAAACCCCCCCAAAAAACCCCTTTCATTTCTTGTGTGAGGAGAGGGCCTGGAGGATCTCCTGACCTGCTGGGAGCAGCTCCATAGCTCATAGGCTCTCCTGAAAGACCACTAGAAATAGAGTTACCAGTATGTCCAGCTAAACTTTTTAAGAATAAAGGTTATCATTTAGTGTAACACGTAGGCTAATGAATTTTAAACACAACAGTGCAGCTAAACACTTTGGGAGTGTGATATTTCTTGACACCAAAATGGCATGCTCCTCAAATTCAAAACCAAAAATGATTCAGGCTAGGCCCCTGCGAAACTGCTGCAACTCAAATCCTGGATGTGGGATAAAACAATACAAATATAAAATGGTGCACTGTTCATTTAAATGTGGCAGTCAACACTGAATCAATCCCATCAATAATCATTTATGAAAAGCAATAAAATAATGTGAAAACCGTGCAATATTCCTTTAAATTTTCCTTTTTAATTTTGATGATTATGGTTTACAGTTAGTGAAAACCCAAAATTCAGTATCTCAGAAAATGTAGACTATTACATAAGCCTAAAATTTAATACAGACATGTTGTCTTACTGAACAGTAAGTCTGTGTACGGTATAGTATGCACTATACCAATACTTGATCAGGGTTCCTTTTGCATGAAATACTGCATCAATGTGGCATAGCATGGAGGTGATCAGCCTGTGGCACTGCTGAGGTTTTATGAAAGCCCAGGTTGCTTTAAAAGCGGCCTTCAGCTCATCTGCATTGTTGGGTCTGTTGTCTCATCCTCTTGACGATACCCCACAGATTCTCTTTGGGGTTTATGTCAAGCGAGTTTATGTCAAGCACAGTGATACCATGATCAATAAACCAGGTATTGGTACTTTTGGCAGTGTGGGCAGGTGCCAAGTCCTGCTGGAAATGAAATCAGCCTCTCCATAAAGCTGATCAGCAGAGGGCAGCATGAAGTGTTCTAAAATTTCCTGGTAAAGGGCTACGCTGACTTTGGACTTGATAAAACACAATGGACCAACACCAGCAGATGACATGGTTCCCCAAAACATCACCGACTGTGGAAACTTCATACTGGACCTCACGCAACTTGGATTCAGTGCCTCTCCACGCTGGGACCTGGATTTCCAAATGAAATGCAAAATTTTCTACAGTCTATGATGATTTGGGGAGCCATGTCATCTGCTGGTGTTGGTGACCAAGTATTAGTATAGTGCATACTATACTGTATACAGACTTACTTTTCAGTAAGCCAACATTTCTGTATTTAAATTTTTTGGGCTTAATTTTCCAAGATACTGCATTTTAGGTTTTCAGTACCTGCAAGTGGTTAAATATTCTTTAACCACTTCAGCCCCAGAAGGATTTACCCCCTTCCTGACCAGAGCACTTTTTGCAATTTGGCACTGCGTCGCTTTAGCTGACAATTGCGCGGGCGTGCGATGTTGTACCCAAACAAAATTGACATCCTTTTTTTCTCCACAAATAGAGCTTTCTTTTGGTGGTATTTGATCACTTCTGCAGTTTTTAATTTTTGCGCTATAAACAAAAAAAGCAACAATTTTGAAAAAAAAAAAAAAAGCATTATTTTTTACTTTTTGCTATAATAAATATCCCCCAAAACTATATATAAAAATTTTTTTCCCTATAAGCGTATATTGATTGGTTTGCGCAAAAGTTATAGTGTCTACAAAATAGGGGATAGTTTTATGGCATTTTTCATTATTTTTTTATTAGTAATGACGGCGATCTTTATCGGGACTGCGACATTATGGTGGACACATTGGACATTTTTTTTTACACTATTTTGAGACCATTGTCATTTATACAGCGATCAGTGCTATAAAAATGCATTGATTACTGTGTAATGCCGGCCATACACTATACGAAAAATTGGCCAAAAATCCGTTATTTAGACCGTTCGTTTTTTCGGCCAGTTAATGGGCACAAAATCGATAATCGCTGGGACGTTTTTGAGCCGAAAAACCTAAGGTCAAGGTTGGAAATTTTATGCCGAACGATTGATAAATTGAAAGGTTAATGTGTTTCCCGTCCGAACTGTCTGCACTAGGTATATGTTTAAAAAAAAAAAAAAAAAAGAACAAAAAAAATTATTCATGTCCACTGAACGATTTATCGGTCATTTCATGATGACACAATCGTTTGCGGTCACGGCCGAACGTTCGTTTTTCGAAAATGGGTTCGGACAATTTTTCGTATAGTATATGGCCAGCATAAATGACACTGGCAGTGAAGGGAGTAACCACTAGGGGGGCGATGAAGGGGTTAAGTGTGTCCTAGAGAGTGATTCTAAGTGGGGGGGGGGACTACAACACACGACAGCGATCACTGCTCTCGCTGACAGAGCAGTGAACGCTGTCCTTTCACTAGGCAAAATGCTTTGTTTACAAAGGCATCTCCCTGTTCTACCTCTCCGTGACACGATCGTGGGCACCCGGTGGACATAGAGGGACCCACAGTCAACGTAGGTCCCTCTCTGTTCACCCGGTGGACATAGAGGGACCCACAGTCAACAAAGCGGGCACGCACCAGCAGCACCGCTTCTTAAAGGGGATGTACCTGTACGCCCTTTTGCCCACCAGCGCCATTCTGCCAACGTATATCGGCATGCAGTTAACCACTTACCTACAGGGCACTTACACCCCCTTCCTGTCAAAGCCATGTTTCTGCACTGCTGCACTTTGAATGACAATTGTGTGGTCGTGCTACACTGTACCCAAACAAATTTATCATTTTCTTCACACAAAAATAGAGCTTTCTTTTGGTGGTATTTAATCACTGCTGGGTTTTTTTGTAAAAAAAATAAATAAATAATACGTTTTACTTTTTTCTGTCAGTAAATTTTGTAACTAAGTAATTTTTTGCCTGCGCTGATGAGGTAGCACTGACTGGCATCATTGGTGGGCACTGATTGGTGACGCTGTATTTCTACATTGTAATCAGGGCACTGATCATCAGTGCCCCGATTACATTCCTAGATGTCACCCTGCATGGAGATGCCGCTGATCGGCTCTCCTCTCCACACACTGTCAGGCCGACTACCGCCATCTCCGTGTTTATATGGGACCAGCTGTGATTGGACACTTTCGATCACATGGTTAAAGAGCCGCAGATGCAGCTCTTTACAGAGATCAGGGGTCAAGCAGCCATTCTGGGACGCCATCGTCCCAAAACGAGAGCCACACCGTAGATATCATAGCTGTATAAAATATTCAAGTTTTACTTTTTGAACTGAAATACATTAACTTTGATGATATTCTAATTTGGAGTGTGAGTATATATTTAAGCGCAAGTGCTAAAAATACCATGCAATAAACATCAAAAGTGTAAATGCAATTGATATATAAAGTCTATTGAAAAGAAAAAAAAAAAAAAAAATGCCAACAGGATAAAGTGCTGGGTGCTTCACAATGGAAGCATTCCAAAACGGTGCTCCAGAGTGGAAAAAGGTGTTCTTGAATATAAGCAGATGGCCTCCTCTGTAATCTCGATTACAAAGATCACAATCAGCCTGCACCCATGGTAACTTCACAGACAGTATGTTCCCACTCGTGTTATCGGTTGGAGTGATCTCGTGCTAAACAGTTAAATTTCATTTCAGCTCTGGGAGAGAGGCAGAAGTGCAGTACAGATGGTGGAAATTGTTCAGATAAGCTGGCTGTGGATTCTGCTGAATCAGCAAGTGGCCATATGGTTTTACAGACTGGGATCCAAGGAGGTTAACTTGACTGGATTCCATTCGATTCACGGCATGGGGACATACTGTCTGAAGTTACCACCTTAGAGATTGAGTACACGCTCTGTCTCTCAAGATCCATTCGTTTTGGTAAGAAGTCATTTGCTTATCTTCAGGAGCACCTTTGGAATGTTTCTGTTGTGAAGCACCCAGCACTTTATCCTGTTGGCATTTTTTTTTTTTATGGACTTTATCATCTACATACATAGGATTATACCTATTCCATGCTCCCTAAAATTACTATACTAAAAAGGTTTACATCCAACAATTACATTTAAAATTTTCTCTAAGTGTTAATCTGCCCCAAACAAAAACCACACACTTAAAAAAAAAGTTTATTTAGCAAAAGGTCATTCATACTAAAACCTATAATCACTGTAGATTCTATAAATTGTCCCAACATATTGCTACTAAACTAAGGCCAACACCTATTTCAGTAAAGGTTACAGAGCGCGCCAGAGAAAAAAAAAAAAAATTTCTTCTGTTATGCCATAGCAGCGTTTGTTTTGGTAAAGGCATATGTCCTAGGATTAACTGAAAGGACCTTTTTTGCTACAAATGATGCATCAGTTCCTGAAAAGGTAGCAAAAGATTTTGGGATTTTCCAGAAAAGTAGGTGTGCACAAAATAAATAATTTGCCATTAGTCTCTTGAACAGAATTACACATTTTCTTTTTTGTAACAGTCAGCAGTTGGTGCAAATCACATAAAGTATTCTTGCTTTTCCTCACTGGGATCACTCTTTTCTTGTAAAGCCTTATCTGCTTCTCCCTCTTCTACTGTCTCATTGGTACGGTAACTGCCTTTGTGTTTGTACAAATAGACTGCAATCAGTGCCAGCAGCACGAGGATGGTTATGAACACAGCAGCTATCACACCTGTATAAAAAAAATAAATAAATAATATACCATCATATTAACAAGTCTTTACAATATTGGACATGCGAAATAAAACCAGCAATGTGTTTATTAAGTGGGAGTTACAGAGTTCACATTATGAAAGGCCTCAGCTTTGCCAAATACACATCCACCCAGAAAAAAAAAGGACCTACTAAACTAACAGTAGACTTAACTGTTAAGTTATTTTGTGTGTACATACTTTTACCCTAAAGTGGAGTTCCACTTGTTTTTCAGTTTATTAAAAAAGTCTGCAGCTACGGGGGGGCAGAGGAGAAGAAAAGTGTAGCGGCTGACTTAATAAAAAAAACACACACCTCTGTCCCATGGTCCAGCCGCCCAAAGCCTCTCCACAGGCATCACCAGGTGTGTGAAGCCACAAGCAGTTGCATTGCGCTGTCCTGAATGGCCGAGCAATCTTCTGGGACCTGCGACATGTCCCAGAAGATTGCAAGGGGGAGAGGAGGAGCTGCCTAGGCAGCGTGGGTGGAAGTGGGAGCTGGGTACCTGTCAAAACCAAGTACTGCAAGCCATATTTTTTTTGGCCCATTTTTTGGTCAGGTCACCATTGTACAAGTTTGAAGTGGGCACTATGCAGATTACCTTTCATATTAAAAAAAGCATTTAACATTTCCCTCTTGTGCATCTTTTGGAACACCAGAAAAGAACAGTGTTGGGAAAAATAAAACACCTTATAATGATAGTCTGTCTGCAATTACCTGCAATTACTGATGCATCAACATCCATGTCAGCAGAGCTTGCTGTTGCTGTCACAACTGGTGGGGGATTGTCTGAGTGGGGAAAATTAAATATTTAAGAATCTGCTTTTATACAATGCTACTATGAACAGTCTTCGGGCCTGTACTAATGGGCTTTCGACTTGTGTCAATGACAGTTTTAGATGCTTCAGAGATCATTCAAAATGCGACAGGTGTAGTTGACCTACTTTGAGTTTTACATTCAATTTACATTGTACAGGATGCAAAGCCCACTTGAAGAAAACAAAAAGCTCCTTAGTACAGGCCCCTACTAAGGTCTATGAAATGTCATAATGCATACCGTTATGCACTCCATATACACAACTGAACAAGGTTTTCAGTCTGAAAGCCATCCTTACCTGTGGCAAAATCTGCTGTAGTTGCAAGTGCCATGTTGAAGGGAAGGCAGTCCTTTTGCAGAGGTTAACCTACATGAAGAAGTGGTTAGGAGAGAAACAAAATATCAGTGATTTTTTTCCCCCCCCACTATAGAAAGTTTAGGATTTGAATTTGTGAACTATAAGCATCCCCCCAATTTAGGATTGAGTAAGGGAGGGTTATAACTAGTCAGATTTTTTTTATTTTTATTTTTAACCGTGTCCCATTGGGAGATTTTCCTTCACTTCCTGTCCCACAGCCAAAACAGGAAATCCCTGCAAATTAACAGAATCACCAGAACTAGTGTCCCTATTGGAATAAATTTGTAATCTATGGCTTTGCTGGGAACAACGTAAAGTTTGGTACTTTCATGTTCAAGGATAATGGTAAGCAGGACAATTAGAGAGGGATAATCTCCATAACAGAGGCACACACAGCAATAAAAACCCTGACAGGAGTTTTAATCCCTCTCAACTCCAAGAAATAAAAAAAAAAAAAAAATTTAATCTGGAATGATCATGCAGCCTTTGGCATCTAAACTCCTACTCTGCATGTTGGTTCCAGCTTAGTGGCACCAAAGACCCTGCTACACTTTTTTTTTGCAGTGTATCACAATTTAAAATAAAAGATGTTGGAGTAAAATAACCCCTCATTGATGGCCATGGCAATGAACATTAACCAACCTCCAAATATTGATCACTTATCCGATTACACACTGGGACTGTGCTTCCTTTCCACCAGGATTTTAATCCTCTCACAGTACATGCTCTTAGTCTCGAGTGCTGGAACACAGGACATACCAGCACCTGGCACTCTGCTGCCACTCTCTCTCTCTCTACAGTACTTAAAACCCATGGGGCACATGCAGAGGGCTAGCAGGCCGCATGTTGGGAATCAGATGGCTAAAGCAGTCAGGGATTTGTTCATACAAGGCAAAGCAGGTCTGCTTTAATACCACTTTGTGGTGCCTGAAACCAAAACTACCTCTTGTATGCATGTACATGATGCTTTCAGTAGCTGGGGGTTCCTTTTTTAACACGACCGGCAGCCAATGGATACATGCCTCTACCTCCGTAACAGCTCGTGTTTCGCAAGTATGGTTGGAGTGTCTTATTTTTCACAATTCAGACATGAAATCTTTCAAACACAGGAGCATAAGCTTAGGTTCACACTGAATGAGGGTTTGAAATCATGCGGGTACTGCTGAACTTGCACAATTTCAAACTGGCATTTTAGTCTGACTTCGGGGGTAATTTGACAGACATCTGTGGGGGTTCATGCACAGATGAATATTGAAATCGCCCCCAAAGTTGCCAAAAGTAGTGCAGTAACTACTTGTGGGAATCGATGCGGCGCTGCAAAGTCAGCGTCAAACCAATTTGGACGGTGCTGTTGCCGGCAATAGGCCCCGATCTGGTATGTCAAATCGGCCCAATGTGAATGAGGGGGAAAAAAAAAAAAAAAAAAAAAAAAAAAAAACCCCCCCACACAAAATGCACATTTGTTCAAATCAAAGAAACAAAAAAAGTGCAACAGAATGACAAGGTGACTAAAGGACAGTTCACATTGAACCTTTGAGACTTCCCCAAAGTGGCTTGTGGATCTTAAGGTCAGAAGACTGATAGCCACTCCAGAGCCTCATTTTTTTTTTTTCTGCTGTAACCACTGGAGGGTCAACTTGGCCCTGTGCTTAGGGTCATGGTCATGCTAGAAAGTCCAAGAGTATCCCATCCACCTCTTTCCTTGAGGATGCAAATTGTCTGCCAGTATTTTCTAACATGTTGCATTCATCTTGCCATTAATTTTCACAAGATTCCCTGTGCCTTTACCATTCCAGATTATAGTGTGCCAGAAGCTGTGAGGCACGTCAAGGTGTTGTTGGGCATATTGTAACCAGGTTTTTTGTGGCATTGGTGCAGTAAAGGCTGCTTTCTGGCAACACGACCATGCAGCTCATTTTTGAGCAAGTGTTGTATTGTGCCACATTTTTCCAGAGTAGCATTCATTTCTCCTGAGGTTACCTGTGGGGTTTTCTTTGCATCAAACAATTCTCCTGGCAGTTGTAGCTGCAATCTTTGTCTACCTGACCTTAGCATCAAGAGATCCCTGAATTTTCCCACTTCCTAAACTGTGATTGAACAGTACCAACTGGCATTATCAAGACTTTGGATATCTTTTTATTATACACATTGCCATCTTTATTACCTTATTACGCAGGTCTTTTAAAAATCATTTTCTGCTCCCCATGGCTCAGTGCAGCCATGTGAGAGCTAACAAACTCATTGACTATTTATACATATTATACAGACATCAATTGCAATTTAAAAATCCACAGATGTGGAAAATTAACCTTTAATTGACATTTTAACCTGTATGGGTCACCTTGTTTGTCTGTACCAAATCCAAACATTCCAGGGTAGTTTTTTGGCCTAGTCATTTTCCATATCCATGCCAATTCCTGTGATTTTATGAAAACCTTTAGCCACAACTGTATGTGATGCTGGAAAAAGATGGCACCAGTTCAAGGTAAATCTTATTAAAGCAATAACCAAGCACTTCAAAACCCTCCAAACAATTATTATAGGGACTGAATTTTGGCCTGTACAAGTTATATCGAGATACCTTGTGTGTCAATACCATTACCTAACCCCTCCCCGGCTTTTTAAAAAAAAAAAAAAAAAAAATCGATATCCAGATAAAATTACATAGTAGGCGAGGTTGAAAAAAAAGACACAAGTCCATCAAGTCCAACCTATGTGTGTGATTATGTGTCAGTATTACATTGTATATCCCTGTATGTTGCGGTCATTCAGGTGATTATCTAATAGTTTCTTGAAGCTATCAATGCTCCCCGCTGAGACCACCACCTGTGGAAGGGAATTCCACATCCTTGCCGCTCTTACAGTAAAGAACCCTCTACGTAGTTTAAGGTTAAACCTCTTTTCTTCTAATTGTAATGAGTGGCCACGAGTCTTACTAAACTCTCTTCTGCGAAAAAGTTTTATCCCTATTGTGGGGTCACCGGTACAGTATTTGTAAATTGAAATCATATCCCCTCTCAAGCGTCTCTTCTCCAGAGAGAATAAGTTCAGTGCTCGCAACCTTTCCTCATAACTAAGATCCACCAGACCCTTTATTAGCTTTGTTGCCCTTCTTTGTACTCGCTCCATTTCCAGTACATCCTTCCTGAGGACTGGTGCCCAGAACTGGACAGCATACTCCAGGTGCGGCCGGACCAGAGCCTTGTAGAGAGTGGGAGAATTATCGTTTTATCTCTGGCATTGATCCCCCTTTTAATGCATGCCAATATTCTGTTTGCTTTGTTAGCAGCAGCTTGGCATTGCATGCCATTGCTGAGCCTATCTACTAGGACCCCCAGGTCCTTTTCCATCCTAGATTCCCCCAGGAGGTTCTCCCCCCAGTGTATAGATTGCATTCATATTTTTGCCACCCAAATGCATTATTTTACATTTTTCTACATTGAACCTCATTTGCCATGTAGTCGCCCACCCCATTAATTTGTTCAGGTCTTTTTGCAAGGTTTCCACATCCTGCGGAGAAGTCATTGCCCTGCTTAGCTTAGTATCGTCTGCAAATACAGAGATTGAACTGGTTATCCCATCCTCCAGGTCGTTTATAAACAAATTAAATAGGATTGGTCCCAGCACAGAACCCTGGGGAACCCCACTACCCACCCCTGACCATTCTGAGTACTCCCCATTTATCACCACCCTCTGAACTCGCCCTTGTAGCCAGTTTTCAATCCATGTACTCACCCTATGGTCCATGCCAACGGACCTTATTTTGTACAGTAAACGTTTATGGGGAACTGTGTCAAATGCTTTTGCAAAATCCAGATACACCACGTCTACGGGCCTTCCTTTATCTAGATGGCAACTCACCTCCTCATAGAAGGTTAATAGTTTGGTTTGGCAAGAACGATTCTTCATGAATCCATGCCGATTACTGCTAATGATACCGTTCTTATTACTAAAATCTTGTATATAGTCCCTTATCCCCTCCAAGAGTTTACATACTGTTGATGTTGGGCTAACTGGTCTGTAATTCCCAGGGATGTATTTTGGGCCCTTTTTAAATATTGGTGCTACATTGGCTTTTCTCCAATCAGCTGATACCACTCCAGTCAGTAGACTGTCTGTAAAAATTAGGAACAACGGTCTGGCAATCACTTGACTGAGTTGCCCAAGTACCCTCGGATGCAAGCCATCTGGTCCCGGTGATTTATTAATGTTAAGTTTCTCAAGTCTAATTTTAATTCTGTCCTCTGTTAACCATGGAGGTGCTTCCTGTGTTTTGTCATGAGGATAAACACTGCAGTTTTGGTTACTGAAGCCCCCCGATTCACTCGTGAAGACTGAGGAGAAGAATAAATTCAATACCTTCACCATCTCCCCATCCTTTGTAACCAGATGTCCTTCCTCATTCTTTATGGGGCCCAATATGGTCTGTCCTCCCTTTTTTACTGTTTACATACTTAAAGAATTTCTTGGGATTTTTTTTGCTCTCCTCCGCTATGTGTCTTTCATGTTCTATCTTAGCCGTCCTAATTGCACCCTTACATTTCTTGTTGCATTCTTTATAAAGTCTGAATGCTGAGGATGATCCCTCAACCTTGTATTTTTTGAAGGCCTTCTCCTTTGCTTTTATATGCATTTTTACATTGGAGTTAAGCCACCCAGGATTTTTGTTCGCTCTTTTAAATTACCCAATGGGATACATTGGCTAATGCCCTTATTTAATATGCTCTTAAAGCAAACCCATCTCTCCTCCGTATTCTTTGTTCCTAATATTTTATCCCAATTTATGCCTTTTAGCAAGGTTTGTAGTTTAGGGAAGTTGGCTCTTTTGAAATTCAGTGTCTGTGTTCCCTTCACGTTTCCCATTTGTGTGATTTATACTGAAACTAATTGACCTGTGATCGCTGTTACCTAAATTGACCCGTATTACCACATCCGTGATCAGGTCTGTATTGTTGGTTATCAGTAGATCCAGTAATGTTTTATTTCTAGTTGGTGCGTCTACCATCTGACCCATAAAATTGTCCTGCAAGACATTAAGGAACTGGCGAGCCTTAAATGAATGTGCGGTTCCCTCCGCCCAGTCTATGTCTGGATAATTAAAATCCCCCAATATGATAACACTTCCCATCCTTGCTGCTAATCCAATTTGTGATAGGAGATCCGTCTCCACTTCCTCCCTCAGGTTAGGGGGCCTATAGCATACTCCCAGTATTATTTTCCCCTTAGCTTCATCCCTTTGGAGCTCTACCCATAAGGATTCCACCTCCTCTCTAGCTCCCTCAGTGATGTCATCTCTCACATTCGCTTGTACATTATTCTTGATATATAGGCATACCCCTCCCCCTTTTTTACCCTCTCTATCCTTGCGGTATAAGGTATACCCTTGAATGTTTGCCAGCCAATCATGAGAGCTGTTGAACCAGGTCTCTGAAATTCCCACAAAATCCAAATCCTCCTCGTACAACAGTATCTCTAGTTCACCCATCTTGTCCGCCATGCGCCTGGCATTGGTGAACATGCCACATAGTTTAGACCGGTCGCATATTGTCCTCGTATTGGGTGTTTCGAGATTGCAACTAGGACTTGCTACTATACTCACCTTGTGTTTTTGTGCTTTGGTTAACCTACCACTAATGCCCCCAATACTACCCTCTGGAATATCTTCCGCGTTGGCTATCTCTGTCTCTGGACCCCCCCAATCGCCTAGTTTAAAAACCCCTCTAAGTTTTTGGCCATCTTCATTCCCAGCAGATCTGCACCCTCCTCATTTAGGTGCAGTCCGTCCCTTCTATAGTACCAGTTACCGACTGAGAAGTCAGCCCAGTCCTCCAGGAACCCAAACCCCTCCTTACTACACCAGCTCTTCAGCCACTTGTTTACTTCCCTAATCTCCCTCTGCCTTTCTGGTGTGGCTCGATGTACCGGTAGTATTCCTGAGAATACTACCTTGGAGGTCCTTTTCCTTAATTTAGCTCCCAAGTCCCTAAAATCGTTCTTTAGGACACTCCATCTGCCTCTGACTTTGTCATTGGTGCCAACGTGCACCATGACAGCCGGGTCTTCCCCAGCCCCTCCCAGTAATCTGTCCACAAGATCCGTGATGTGCCGAAGCCGAGCGCCCGGTAGACAACATACTGTTCGGCGCTTCAGGTCTTGGTTACAGATTGCCCTCTGTCCTTCTAAGAATTGAGTCCCCTACCACCAGAATCTGTCTTTCCTTTCCCTTTGCTGCCCCCCCACTCTCACTGGAGGAGTTCTTCCCCCGGCAGCTAGGAGAGTCCCTCAGCTCCAGCAGTGCTGGTCCCTGACTGGTTTCACCAACGTTACTCAATGGAGTGTACTTATTGGGATGCTCCAGTCCTGGATCGGCCTCCCTGGCACTTCCCCCTCTACCCCTCCTGACTGTCACCAATCTACTCTTTGCTAGTGCCTGCACCTCTTTGTCTCCACCCGCTTCTGTGCTGGCCCCTGCCGTGTACGTTCCTGGCTCTCCTTTAGTATGGAGGGACTTCTCAGTGCTGACAGTTGCTTCCCCAGATTCAGATCCTGGGCTTCCAGGGAAACAATGTGCTTACATTTTGCACAGCAGTATTCGCCCTCGATCGGATGATCAAGGAACGCATACATGCAGCAAGATGTACAAAGAGTCGTTTCTCCACACCCGCCGGGTATCGTACCTATTAAATTTAGTGAGGATTTGGGGATTTTACCCTGTCCAAATTACCTAACAGCTAGCTTCCTGGCACTAATACTCAAGACAATACACAGGTACACAACAAGACAATACCCAGGTACTCACAGACCTACGTGCACTCGCAATACTCAAGTATACAGTACACAATACACAAGTACTAACGATCCACACACACTACTCAGAAAACACTCAGGTACTCACACTACACAGGTACTATGACCCCTGTTATAACCTCCGGTTTTAAACTCTGGTTTTTAACTCACCACTTGGACCAAGTTCCACAGCCTCAGACTGAGCAGGCTCAGAATGAGTCCTACACACAGTTATATAGGCACCTGTGAGCAATTAACCACCCCCCTTAATTCTCATGGGTATTTTTTTTTTTTTTTTTAATAGTTCTTGCCCAACTGTAGTATCCTGGATTTATGGTTGTCCTGAGGAGGAGTGTTATTTCCCTTAAAAATGTCTTTGTAAAAGCTAGAGTGTGCATGGTTACACCCACTGTAATTCTAACTTAAACTAGCTAATCAAGACAAGTACCCAATAAAACACAGCAAAAACAGATTTTTTTTCCTAGATGACAGAATTGCCACTTCAAAGCTACTTGGACTCTAAATAGGTTTACCAAGTAATTTAATAGAATAGCTGCACCTTAATAATGCTTGTCTTCATACTGGACTAATTCAATTCAGAAGCCCTTCTCATGACTTTTATACAGCACATGCCTAACAATTGACATGCAGTACCCATTCCATGGCTGGACAGGGCTGTCCTGATAACCTCTAAAAGAAGACACTACTGCACCAACTGAATTCCACTTGGATAATGGAGGGTCTGTTTTTTCAGGGGGGTTTCTAAATAGGACAGCCTAGGCTGGAGGGAATACGAGATAGATAGATAGATAGATAGATAGCTCTATCTATATCACACAAAAAACTTCCCCTGCATACCTAGCTTTACAATAAAAAAAAAAAAAAAAAAAAAAAACACCCCACAACAACTTTGCTATTAGGAATACTTCTGTTGAGAAGTTTGGCTGACTACAACCCACTGCTGGCTACAGAATGCACAAAAACAATTTTTTTTTTTTTTTTTTTTTTCAAACTGCATTCTTACAACACATGACAATACTGTATATGCATTTTTGGTCTGAAAAAAAATGAATTCAAATACCCAAATCATTAGCAGACACTTTAGAATTCTCTCGTTCCCCAGCACAACAAATTTTGGTGCAGGCAACAAAATCATGTAACCTTTTAGCACCAAGTACACAAATCTGTTGCATGGAAAAGTTGCGATAGTAGGAACAACCTAATGCTGCCCACAAAACTGGTGCAGCACTTGGGTTGTACACCCTTTCTGGCAGCAGGTCTTTGGAATAATCAAATTACTTCCACATCCATCTCTCGGACAACCCAGCTATTGTCCTCTTGAACCTGACTCCTCTATCCAGGAAATTATACCATAAAATTGCTTCTTTAACATCTTCTAAAAATTGCTAGAGCCTGTATCACTAGTGTGTGGAAACAGTCCTCACCTGCTGTCACACAATGGCTTTCCAGAGCCAGACATACAACACTTGGAACAACTTTACTATTGCCCTAGGGATGAATCTGAGGAACCTGGGGATAGTTGGTTCTTCTGGGATCTATTCTGATAGTACCATCAGAACTGGCAGAATGTTCTCCCAGCCACCCTCTGCTCCCTGGTCCTTTTTATACCTGGAGTTGAAAAGCCCAAGAGGCACAAACAACTAGTGGAGTGCACCTTAACCACTTCACCTCCAGAAGATTTACCCCCTTCATTCCTAGGCCCTTTTTTTGCAATACAGCACTGTTACTTTGACAACTGTACCCAAATAAAATGCATGTCCTTTTTTTTCTTTTGATGCCATTTGATCACCTTTTATACTAGAAAAAGTACAACCAACAATTTTTTACTTTCTGCTCAAAAATACATCCAATAAAAGTAGAAAAATCAAATTTCTTCAATGTAGGCAATTATGTATTCTGCTACTTTCTTTTAAACCAAAAGTTATAGCATCTACAAAACTATGGGATATTTTTATTCATTTTTTTTAACCACTTGAGGTCCGGGCCATAGCCGAATGACGGCTACAGCGCGGACCTCAATCTCCGGGAGGCCGTCATAGGACGTCCTCCCCTTTCCTCGTTCCCCGTGCGCGCTCATGTGGACACAGCCAGTCAGATTGCGGTAAACTGGCCAATCACAGCGGCCATTTACAGCGCGATCGCCGGTGCCAATGAGAGATGATCTCAAATGTAAACATATGAGATCATCTCTCATTGCCGTCTCTCTCTCTCCTCACAGAGAGACCGTGTGTGAGGAGAGAGAGGATAGCTGCAGTGATCTGTGCCTTCAGTGAGTTTTACATCATATTTTAGTGTGGTAAAAGTGATCAAATAGTGCCCAAACAGTGCAGTGGGATCTGTGCCAATCAGTGCCCACCTGCGCCAATCGGTGACCACCTGCGCCATTGGTGATCAGTGTCCAGACATCTGTGCACATCTGCAATCAGTGCCCACCTGTGCCACCTCATTGGTGCCCACCTGTGCCCATCAGTGCCGCCTCATCAGTGCAATCAGTGCCCATCTGCCATAAATCAGTCCCCATCTGTGCCACCTCAGTGCACATCTGTGCAATCAGTGCCACCTCATCAGAGCAGGCTTAGCACACACCTGTGAAGTCGCATCATCACCAGCAAGCATGTCAAAAAGAGAGTCTTTTCCTCCGAGGAGGCATACCATATTCTTTCCCAGGCCGACGAGAGCAACGGGGAGCTCTCTTGTTCGGATTCCATTTCAAACTCCGATTCTGAGTCGGACGTCAATTATGAGCCAGTCCTCAGTAGTGGAACACTGAGTGACTCAGAGGAGGAAGATATTCGGCCCGCCAAACGAAGGCGTTCTAGTGAGGAGGCAGTGCCATCCACCAGCACCGCAGTGCCTCCGCAAGAAAGGCCAAGGACCCATGCCAGCCTTCCCTATGCCCTTCAAAACCCCTTGTGGCTTTCTCCTAATTCAGGAGAAGCCAACATTCCCCCTTTCACTGCCCAGCCAGGAGTCCAGGTGGACACGGAAAATTTTTCCCCAATCAATTTTTTTGATTTAATTTTTACAGAGGACATGCTATCAACAATTGTGGCCCAGTGCAACCTTTATGCACAGCAATTTATTTTAAATAATCCAACGTCTTATTATGCCTGTCCCTACGAATGGAGAGACCTAACGGTGGAGGAGGAGTTGAAGGTTTTTTTAGGCCTCACAAAAAAAAAAAAAAAAAAAAAAAAAAAAAAAAAAAAAAAAAACCACAAACAAACACACACACACCTTGAATTCCTATTGGTCAACCCACCCCATGCCAATCTTCTCCAAGGTAATGTCCAGAACCAGATACCAAATGATAATGAGGTTCCTTCATTTCAATGATAACACCCAGTGCCCTCCCCAAAATGACCCAAATTATGATAGGCTTCTCAAAATTCGGCCAATATTAAATTTTTCTTAAGTATTCCCCCAGCTGTTTACCCCGGACCAAGATATATGTGTGGGTGAGTCCCTTGTTAAATTTAGTGGCAGGCTTAAAATCAAACAATTTATTCCCATCAAAAGGGCCCGCTATGGGGTGAAGGTATACAAATTATGTGACCGAGTCACAGGGTACATGTATGCCTTCAAAGTGTACAAAGGGAAGGACACCCAGCTGCAACCCCCTAATTGCCCAGACTACTTGGGATCAAGCGGGAAAATTGTTTGGGACCTGATATACCCCCTACTGGAAAAAGGCTACCACCTGTATGTAGACAACTTCTACACATCTCTGCCCCTGTTCCACAACCTTCACCGGAAGAAGACGCCTGCATGTGGCACCGTAAAAAGGAACCGGAAGGGCTTTCCTCAAAGTCTTGTCAATAAGCGGTTGAGGAAAGGAGAAATGGCAAGTCTGCGGAACAAGGAGATTTTGGCAGTGAAGTGGAGGGACAGAAGAGATGTCTACATGTTGTCTTCAATCCACAATGACACCTTCGTGGAAATCCCTAGAAGAAATGGCCCCATCCAAAAACCAAAATGAGTTTATGAATACAATTTGTTCATGGGGGGAGTCGACTTCAATGACCAAATGTTGGAACCATACCTTGCCACAAGACGGACATACCATTGGTATAAGAAAGTCGCAATTTATTTTTTTCAATTGGCCATATACAACTCATATGTAATTTACCGCAACTCTACCCAAAACTCCAAACGCTTCCTTGGGCTACCAGGAGGAAATTTACACTGCCCTTATATTCCCGAACGGCCCCCCAGAAACCATCCGATCAGATGTTCTTAGTCGACTCTCCGAACGCCACTTTCCAGATAGACTCCCTCCCAGACCAAAAAAAAAAAAAAGTAAGGTGTGTACCAGAGCAGGAGTCAGAAGAGACCTCTTATTACTGTGCCCAATGCCCTTCCGAACCAGGCCTCTGCATAGGTGAATGTTTTCGCCGTTACCATACGTCAATAAATTATTAGTAAAGTATGGTAACGTAATCCTCAGTTCCTGCCTTCACACACCTTCACAACCCTTATGCCACTGCCTGCTCTGTAACTGACCCTGGGTTGTTATTCGACCATGCTTCTGCCAAACAATTCTGTACATACCTCTGCCTGATCTGGAGCTGACCTTGGACTGTTTGACCATGATATTTGCCTGCCTCTTTGACTGATCTTGTACCCTGCAACTGGACTAGTGGGATTCAACACAGGGGTCTCACATATGTGAGGGGCTCCAGAATTGTTTTTCTGGATGAAGAAAACAATTTTTTGTTTTCTCATTCCTAGATTAGGGTCTGGAGACTCGGAGGCTTCAAAGAGATTTGGGTGGGAGAAGCCTCTACCCCTGTCCCCATTCTGTCCTGAATGAGGCCCTACTGCTGCCTGTAGGACTTACTGCAATTATGTCCCTGCCTGTTGCGCTGACCACACCACATGTTCATGCCTACTACCAGGACCAATATTTATGACACTTCTGACAATATCTCTGCCTGCACTGACCCTGGACTGTATATGGACAGTATCCCTGCCCGCTGCCTGGACCAGTACTATCCTCCTGTGTACAACTGCGCTAAAACCACAGGTAATCTTTTGTTTACACTTTGCTCAGCATAATGTATTTTGGGGTGTAATTCTTGGTATGTGCATGCTATGTGTCCCTGGAACACCTGAGGGTGTTCCTTGCATGTTGGATCTCTGTATGTGGTCAGGCTGTGTAGAAGTCTGACACACATGGTATCGCCATACTCATTTTGTGGGTGTTTCTATTGTCCTGGTGCTCCAGGGCCTTCAAAAGTGTAATAGGTGGTTGAGAAATGTGATGTGTAATTTATGCTCCTAGAACACCTGATGGCGCTCCCTGCATGTTGGGCCTCTGTATGTGCCCAGGCAGTGAAAAAATACCACACATGTGGTATCGTTATACTCAGGAGGAGCAGCAGAATGTATTTTGGGGTGTCATTTGTGGTATGCACATGCCATGTGAGAGAAATAAGCTATTACAATGCCAATTTTGTGAAAAAATAAAATAAAAATCTTAATATTGCAAAGAATTGTGGGAAAAAATTACAACTTCAAATAACTCACCATGCCTCTTAATACCTTGAAAGGTCTACTTTCCAAAAAGGGGTCATTTGTACTTTCCTGGCTTGTTAGGGTCTCAAGAAATGAGATGGGCCACCAGTACATCAGATGTGATACATTTTTTATGATTTGCACCATAGCTTGTAGACTCAAACTTTCACACAGACCAAATATACACTAATTTTGGGTTATTTTTACCAAAGATGTGTAGCAGTATAAATTGTGGCCAAAATGTATGAAGAAAAATTAACAATTTGCTAAGTTTTATTACAGAAATTAAGAAAAGTGTTTATTTCAAAATTTTCGGTCTTTTTTCATTTATAGCGCAAAAAAATAAAAAACCCAGAGGTGATCAAATACCACCAAAAGAAAGCTCTATTTATATGGAAACAAGGACAAAAAAATCATTTTTTGGGTAGAGTGTTGCATGACTGAGTAATTGTCATTCAAAGTGTGAGCATTGAAAGCTGAAAATTGGTCTGGACAGGAGGGTTTACGTGCCCAGTAAGCAAGTGGTTAAACCAGTAATGGCCGCAATCTCAACTTAAAGCGGGACTGCAATATTGCAGCAGACAAAAATCAGACACTTGACACTTTTTTGGGGAATAGTGATATTACAGTGATCAGTGCTAAAAATATGCACTGTCACTGTACTAACACTGGCAGGGAAGGGGTTAACATCGGGTTAAACCATGTGCCTAGCTAATGTTTCAGTGTAGTGGGGGGAGGTGCCTTTACTAGTAGAAGTCATGGAGCAGCGTTTCCGCTTTACAGAACACAGGATCCATGTCTTCTATACTGACAGAATGACAATTACATTTGTCAAAAGTATTGGGGCACCTGCATTTTACACACAAACTTTAATGGCATGCCAGTCTTAAGTCTGTAGGGTTCAATATAGAGTTGGCCCACCCTTCACTGCTATAACAGCTTCAATTCCTTTTCAAAGACTGCCCACAGGAATGTTTCTTACAGAAGTGCATTTGTTTGGTCAGACACTGATGTTGAGTGAGAAGGCCTGGCTCGCAGTGTCTGCGCTAATTCATCCCAAAGGTGTTCTACCGGGTTGAGTTCAGGACTCTGTGCAGGCCAGTCAAGTTCCTCCACCCCAAACTCACTCATCCACATGATATTGCCAAAAGTGTGGGGGGGAGATTATGATGTGAGGTTGTGTTACAGAGGTTGGGCTTGGTCCCTTAGTTCCAGTGAAGGAACTCTTAAGGCGTCAGCATACCAAGACATTTTTGACAATTTCATGCTCCTAATTTTGTGGGAACAATTTGGGGATGGCCCCTTCCTGTTCCAACATGACTGCGCACCAGTGCACAAAAACAAGGTCCATAAAGACATGGAGGAGTAAGTTTGGGGTGAAGGAACTTGACTGACTGGCACAGAGTCCTGACCTCAACCTGGTAGAACACCTTTGGGATCAATTAGAGCAGAGAATGTGAGCCAGGCCTTGTCGTCCAACATCAGTGCCTGACCTCACAAATGCGCTTCTGGAAGAATGGTCAAATGGTCCCATAGACACTCCTAAACCTTGTGGACATCCTTCCCAGAAGAATTGAAGCTGCAAAGGGTGGGTCAACTCAATATTAAACCGTATAGACTAATGGCCCGTACACATGATCCATATATCGTACGACAGATCGTATTACCTTTTTCGCTTAATAGTCACAAGTAGAAATTGAATAGGTAAATAAAGTCTCGTATGACAAAAAAAAAATATATATATATATTTAGAAGTGATGTCATGTGTTGTAATGCATTTGTATTGTATTTTCGGGCGACAATTATACCGGCTGAATGAAAATCGTATGATCTGAAATCGTACGAGGAAAATTTTCATGCATGTCCGATCGAATAATATCGGATGAACTGTCGTGATTGGCTGTCGAAAGTAGTGTACACACGATCCAAAAATCATACGATTCTTCCTCGGACGACAGTTTTCATACAATATTCGGATCGTGTGTACGGGCCAAAAGTCTGGGATGCTATTAAAGTTCATGTGCGCGTAAAGACAGGCATCCCGATACCATTTGTGTTATTATACGCACATCCCCTTTTAGCAACAAGCAATGTACACAGATGCGATCCTGAATGCAGGGTATTCTGTGTCCAGGATCAAAACAATGTCATGCAGTCTCCATATGTTGACTAGAAATTCTGCTGTAAGTGTCCATCTACAATATTTAGACATACACACATCACAACCATATCACACCACTTGTCTCTCTTCCCCCCTCACCCACCCAATAGAATTATTTTTAAACAATAGATGTAGGAGAAAAAGTTTGGTTTAATGTAAAGCATATCTAAACTCTTCTTCCCCTCGATTGCTTTAGATAGAACTGAGAAGGGTTAGAACCTTTGCCTGGTCTTTATTGCTATGCTTTTGCTGCTGGGATTCACACAAGTTGTTCTGGTGTCCTGTCACTGTGACAGAAAGGTATGCAATATCGATCTATCGTAAAACCTTGGTTTCAGAGCATTTTGCAAGACAAGCAAAAATGTTTTTTTAAAACATTTTGACTTGATATACAAGTAGCATCAACTTAGTATAAAAGAGAAGTGCCTCCAAGTGTAGCACTATGGTTACGTTTAATGAAGGTACAACATTTAGCAACTCACATGCTTGACGATTAGTATGCAGGCATCTGGGGTAAAGCAGTCCACATAGACTTTCCACCCAGTCATCTTTTCCACACTTTCAGATCGGTCTACTGCAGGGTAGTCTTCCCGGTCATGATTGCAGACCGACAGTGGTGAGCCGGCGGTGCGGAGGACCGTCTATGTGGACATATTTTCCCCAGAGGTTTGCATACTTAGATGTGCCTCTTTTAATCAACCACGCGAGTTGCTAAATTTTGTACCTTCATTAAACCATATTGCTACTCTAAGACCCCTTTCACTCTGAGCCGCCCCAGGCATTAGCGGTAAAGCGGCGCTATTTTTAGCACCGCTTTACCGGTGCTATTCGGCCGCTAGCGGGGCGGTTTTAACCCCTGCTAGCAGCCGAAAAGGGGTTAAATCCGCCCACAAAATGCAGCGGAGCTTTCACGGCGCTGCCCCATTGTTTTCAATGGGCAGGAGCAGTGTATTCATCGCTCCTCCACAGCTGCAAAGAAGCTGCTGGCAGGACTTTTTGTGACGCCCTGCCAGCACTCAGGCTTTCACACTGGGTTTGCTGCTGAGGCTTTTTACAGGCGCTATTTTTAGCGCTGTAGCACCTGAAAAACGCCTCATTGTGAAAGGGGTCTTAGAGGCGCCTCTCCTCTACACTGTAACTCCTGAAATTTTGCTTCTAATCCCCTTGTGGGTGGACATGTTATTTTTACACAACCTGGTCACGTTGCTATAATCTTTTTAGATGGACTATAAACTGAAGGACCTATGAATAAATGGTTGTGGAACGAATCATCTGAGTGTCCATCATTTCTTATGGGGAAATTCGCTTTGATATACAAGTGCTTTGGATTACAAGCATGCTTCCGGAATGAATTATGCTTGCGATCCAAGGTTTTACAAAAAAAAAAAAAAAAAAAAATTATGAATGCGGCCATCACATCTAAGTTAACAAGCTGCACTATAGAAAGGGTTTGCTTTTGGGATTAACACTTTAAGGATTTGAAAGACTTAGAAACAGTCCCTTTTAAATTTTGCTCTATAGGACACTTACCAGGCAAGATCATCAATTGAGGCCTTGTTTACACTGGCAAGAAAACATCCATAAATTTAAAAGGTTTTTAGTGGTATACATTTTTTTTTTTTTTTTGGTGCATTCAGTTTAGCTGCATTTTGAGACAACAGAAATCGGTCCATCTAGAGACAAGTTAAAGCAGAGCTCTGCAAAAATAAAAAAAAAGTCAGCAGCTACAAATACTGCAGCTGCCGACTTCTAATAAATCGGACACTTACCTGTCCCAGGGTCCAGCAATGCACGCCAAGGGGGTTGGGGGAATGAAACCCCTCCTCTCTGTGGCACCGGCATTGTAACTGTGTGGGCGCCCGGCTGTGGCTTCACACCCACAAGCCGCAACATGTCCCAGATGATTGCCAAGAGGAGGGGAGGGAGGGAGAGGTGATCTCCCTTCTGGTGTTGCCGTGAGGAAGTGGGAGCTGGGAGGGTGTCCGCTCCCAACACCTCCAAATAAATAAAAAAAATTTAATGAGAGAGAAATTTTATATATATATATATATATATATATATATATATATATATATATATATATATATATATATATATATATATATATATATATATATATATATATATATATATATATATATACACACATACACACACACGCCAAATGTGGCATGTTAGGGGGTCAGCAGAAGTTCCATTTTTGGGTGGAACTCCACTTTAAATACTCTACTCTGAACGCATCAAAACACATGCAAATGCAGGGGAACTTGATCTGGGAAGCAGAACGTGTTTATACTTCCCAGATCGTTTCTTCTGTTTTTAAATAAACCAAGCGCAGGAGGCTGGTGAGAATGGAGCCTCAAAGAGGTCACCACCATCTCCATAGTCTAGAAAACTGGTGTTGTTGCTCGCTGCGGCTAATCACATCAGGTAGTTTAGTAAAATGAGACCTTCTTTGCATATCATATAACTTACACACAGGAGGGAGTACAGCTGCAGCACCATTGTTCTATAATAACATCCACACATACATACCTGGACGCACACCCACACACAAGTCATGGTACTTTAAGCATAAACATTGCCCAGCCTGGGGGGCCAGTCAGTGTTCCTCCAGATACTCACCAGCCAATGTCCCCCTAGTACACAGCACAATCTCCTAGTCCTCCTAGCACACAGCACAGGTTGAGCAGCAAACACACAATAATGGGACAGGTGCAGAGCGGCATTAATCAGCCTCCCTCCACCACACCCACCTGTAACCCTTCTCTGCCCGGCTGCTTCCGGATTACATCATTCTGGAAAGCAAAGTGTTTACATTACATCATTACAGGCTCCCTAAACTTGGTGCACATTAAAAGCTCATTGTCAGGTCACTTATGACAGCAGAATTGCATATGTTCATGTTCAAATGCTTAAGTCACACTACTTCTGGTGTTTGGTTTATTTAAACGCAGGAGAAACGACTGGCGAAACAGTACTTCCCAGATCCAGCTCTCTCGTGTTTAAATGTAATTGCATTTACATATGTTTACATGTGTTTAGACACCTTAAGGGCCCATTCACTCCAGAAACTGCCCACAACTTACTTTGGCTGCATGTTTACATGCATTTGAAGCACACTTAACGTGCTCTTGAATACGTTTTGCATGTATTTTGCGCTGCAATTAGCACTGTGTTCGCAGTGCATTTTTCTATTCATTTTTGGGCTTGGCTTTCTTGGCTTAAAGAGGCGCTGTGCGGTGTGGGTGCTGTGTGTTTGAAGCGCGTTTGTAGTGCGTTCCCTGCATTTGAGATGTGGAAAATGCAGCATGCCCTACTTTTTTTTTAAATGCGCTGAACTGCACTACAATGGTGTGAACTGTGCCCATAGGATTACCTTGATTTTGGGCTGTCTATGCAGTTGGAGTGCAGTTCAAATGTATCAAACTACAGCCAACTGCGTTCGGTGTGAAAGGGTCCTCAGAATATCAAATCTGCTGTTGGACACACAGAATTCTGTTTTCTGTAAATGTACCCCAACTGAATGCACCTAAACACACATATGCAAAGTACAAATTATACCATTTTGGGTTCTTGCACATGGCCATATGTTAGAGCATAAGGCTGTACAGAGTAAAATACAGTATCTCACAAAAGTGAGTACACCCCTCACATTTTTGAAAATATTTTATTATATCTTTTCATGTGACAACACTGAAGAAATTACACTTTGCTACAATGTAAAGTAGTGAGTGTACAGCTTGTATAACAGTGTAAAGTTGTTATCCCCTCAAAATAACTCAACACACAGCCATTAATGTCCAGGGCTTTTTTTCTCAGAGAATAGGTGCAGGAACTCCCTCTGCCTGAGTCACCCCTTGTCTCTGCCCCTTACTCACCTCTGACCACCGTCCCTTGATTCCACCCCCCTACCCACCTACCAGTACTGCCCCTTTTAGAGAATACAGAACCAAGTATTGTTTTGTGGTGCTAAATCATTTATATGGAACATGTTGATGATTAAAAAGCAGTAAAATAGATCCCCTGCAGTCAGCAAAAATAGAATCCCAGCAATAGATCCCCACACAACAATAGACTCCCCCAGCAACAATGGACTCCACCCCAACAACAATAGATTCCCTGCAGCAACTACCCACAACAAAGTATCACACCCAGTAACAAAATATCCATCCAAGCAACATTAGACCCCCCCCAGCAGCAACAACAGATCTTTCAGCAGCCAGCATCAATTGATCCTCCAGCACACCCCACACCCCATGCTATTACATACATTCAGTGCTGGAGGTGCCGGAACTGCGTTCCCCTGCGTTCCCGCTGAAAAAAAGCCCTGTTAATGTCTAAACCGCTGGCAATAAAAGTGAGTACACCCCTAAGTGAAAATGTCCAAATTGGGCCCAAAGTGTCAATATTTTGTGTGGCCACCATTATTTTCCAAAATTGCCTTAACACTTTTGGGCATGGAGTTCACCAGAGCTTCACAGGTCGCCACTGGAGTCCTCTTCCACTCCTCCATGATGACATCACAGAGCTGGTGGATGTTAGAGACCTTGCGCTCCTCCGTCTTCTGTTTGAGGATGCCCCACAGATGCTCAATAGGGTTTAGGTCTGGAGACATGCTTGGCCAGTTCATCACCTTTACCCTCAGCTTCTTTAGCAAGGCAGTGATCGTCTTGGAGGTGTGTTTGGGGTTATCATGTTGGAATACTGCCCTGCGGCCCAGACTCCGAAGGGTGGGGATCATGCTCTGAACCAAATAAGTTTATCTTGGCCTCATCAGACCACAGGACATGGTTCCAGTAATCCATGTCCTTAGTCTGCTTGTCTTCAGCAAACTGTTTGCAGGCTTTCTTGTGTATCATCTTTAGAGGCTTCCTACTGGCATGACAGCCATGCAGACAAATTTGATGCAGTGTGTGGTTTATGGTCTGAGTACTGACAGGCTGACCCCTCACCCCTTCAACCTTTGCAGCAATGCTGGCAGCACTCATCTTTTTCCCAAAGACAACCTCTGGATATGATGCTGAGCATGTGTACTCAACTTCTTTGTTCGAACCAGGGCGAGGCCTGTTCTGAGTGAGACCTGTCCTGTTAAACCACTGTATGGTCTCGGCCACCATGCTGCAGCTCAGTTTCAGGGTCTTGGCAATCTTCTTATAGCCTAGGCCATCTTTATGTAGAGCAACTATTCTTTTTTTAGCTCCTCAGGGAGTTCTTTGCCATGAGGTGCCATGTTGAACTTCCAGTCACCAGTATGAGAGAGTGAGCGAAAACACCAAATTTAGCACACCTGCTCCCCACATCTGAGACCTTGTGACACTAACAAGTCACATGACCCCGGGGAGGGAAAATGGCTAATTGGGCCCAATTCGGACATTTTCACTTAGGGGTGTAGGGGGACAGCAAATTTACACTGTTATACAAGCTGTACACTCACTACTTTACATTGTATCAAAGTGTCAGTTCTTCAGTGTTGTCACATGAAACGATATAATAAAATATTTACAAAAATGTGAGGGGTGTATTCACTTTTGTGAGATACTGTACATCTGTATTTGCGGCACCCTGGATCCACAGCTCCTGCGTAATTATTTTTATAGACATGTATTGCAGAGTACGCTGTACACAGCTATACGCTCATAAATGCCGGTACTTATGTTTACACATATAAATGTTTTTTCATGAGCACAAAATTTTGCGTTCACAATAATACATCCATACATATTTGCGACACAATTACAGGAGTAATTTACGCTGTACAGCTACATTCCCTAATATACGGCTGTGTGCAAGTGCCCTAAGGACTCATACAAATCTGTACTGATTCCTTAGACCCCTTTCACGCTGGGGCCGCGGCCACATTAGCGTTAAAGTGCTGCTCGTTTTAGCGGCGCTTTAGCGCTGTTTAAACAGCACTTTTTGGCTGCTGGACCCCAAAGAAGGGGTTGAAAACTCCAGTTTCGCAGCACTTTCAAATCGCTTTTCAGGTGATTTGAAAGCACTGCCCATTCATTCCCATGGGCAGGGCATTTTGGGAGAGCTAAATACAGCGCAAACTATCCCAAACCGCCCCAAAGAGGCTGCTTGCAGGACTTTTCGGAGCGTCCCGCAAACGCACCGCCCCAGTGTGAAAAGACACACTTGAATGAAAGGGAGGTGGCTTTCAGGCGCTTAGAAGAGGCTATTTCCAGCGTGACTGGGAAGTCACGAGATTGTGACGAAACCGGTAGGAGGAGCTTGATCGGCTGACGAGGAACTAAGCAAGGAGTCTCTTGCAGCACAGGCTTAGGACAGGGTGAACGCCGGGAACCGGGGCTGCAGATTTGGTCTCTAGGTGATGTTATCACCCCTCTGTCTATAAGTATATCAAGGAGTGTTTTTATTATGAAAAATGTGAGTGTAAATCTATGTGGAATTTAAGTTGCAATAAACCTGTTTTAAAAGTTATCACACTATTGCAAGCTTCTATTGTTTTCTACATGTGTTATATATGAGAAGACTGCTGATAGCCAGAAGGAAGCAGTGGCTGTTGATCTGCATTTTAATCAGGAGAAAGGAGTGATCCTAGTATCAGCATTTATTCCAAAATTAGTCACCACAGGAAAGAGGAATCATAGGAGGATCTTTTCAAGCTGATAATAATATTTATCACAGGCTTTTATATAAAGCCCTTAAGGTGAGGGCACATCTGGTGGAGGGTATGTGCACATTGCATGAAGATATCATCACCATCATCACGTTTTATGTCTTATGTTTTCATAATGGACTTTTGAAATATTATATTATTAACCACTTGCCGACCGCCACATGTACATATACGTCGGCAGAATGGCATGGACAGCCAAATGGGCGTACAGGTACATCCCTTTAAATTTGCCGACCGTGTGGTCATGTGCGCACCGCCGGCAGCACGCGTTCAACCCTGCCGTGAGCTCCGTGAGTGTGCTCGCGGGTCCCACGTACTCGATGTCTGCGGGATACCCGCGATCGCCTCATGGAGAGGAAGAACAGGGAAATGTTTGTTTACATCAGCATTTCCCCTTTCTTCCTCTCCCTGTAATTGGGATCGGTGATCAGTGTTGTGTCACACATAGCCCACCCCCCCCACAGTTAGAACACATCCCTAGGACACACTTAACCCCTGCAGCGCTCCCTCCTAGTTAACCCCTTCACTGTCAGTCACATTTACACAGTTATCAATGCATTTTTAATTGCACTGATCGCTGTATAAATCTGAATGGTCCCAAAATAGCGACAAAAGTGTCCGATGTGTCCTCCATAATGTCGCAGTCACAATAAAAATCGTTGATCGCCGCCATTACTAGCAAAAAAAAAAAATATTAATAAAAATGCCATAAAACTATCCCCTATTTTGTAGACGCTATAACTTTTGAGCAAACCAATCAATAAACGCTTATTACGTTTTTTTACCAAAAATATGTAGAAGAATACGTATCGGCCTAAACTGAGGAAAAAACATGTTTTTTCATATATTTTTTGGGGATATTTATTATAGCAAAAAGTAAAAAAATATTGCTTTTTTTCAAAATTGTCGCTTTTTTTGTTTATAGCGCAAAAAATAAAAACCTCAGAGGTGATCAAATACCAATGTCAGTTAAAGCGACGCAGTGCCGAATCGCAAAAAGTGCTCTGGTTTTTGGCCAGCCAAATGGTCCGGGGATTAAGTGGTTAAGGTTTTGTTTGCAATACACGGAGCATGTGCACTTTATTTATATATCTTTTTGGACATTTATTAATTACCTTTGCATCACAGGATATATTTTCTGGTTATTTATTGTATTTGTGCTACACATGTATATTAGTTTTATAGTTATTTCATTTATTTTATTCTTTAGTGCCACACATTTGATATACCAGTTTGCATACGGTATGCAACTCTTTGTTCTGGAAGCAGTACAGGGACTTCCCTTCTGCTGCCAGAAGAAAATCAAGTCGGGTGTACAGGAAACCTTGTATTTTTATCAATGAATACAAAGCATTCTATGATTGGCTGCCATGGAAAGGTGAGAGGACGATGTCACAATCTCCACTCATTTTGAGGAAGGCTGAGAATAGCAGAAAAGTGCTCAGCCCAATTTGATTTTGTTCTAGCAGCAGATGGGAAGTCCCCATATTTAAAAAGCTGACATAAATACTAAAGGGAATTAATGGTTACAGCATACACTTTCATTTTAGAACACCAGCATTGTAATAACAATACAAACAATAGTTATTTTTGACAAACTTGTATACGCTTGTTGTGAGTGCTGCCTGTCTGCTGGCCATCTCTTTCCACAACTTCCTGGATTCCCTGTAAGGTTTGCAGCTTCTCCACTGCTGTTTACTTTTAACCACTTGTTGCCCCACCTGCTGCAGGCTCAGCAACCTACTTGTACATCGTTGACCACATGTGCATTGGCGCACCTGGGGTGCACAGCAGCTCGATCCTGTGGCACAGAAGATCATGGTGCTCAAGACACAGCCACTGCGAGCAGCTGGGGTATCATGTGATCGCTATGATTGATCATAGCGATCACATGATTAGAATGTCAGCTTCCATTTATGACTGTTTTGCTTGCTATTGTGATTCTGTGATTAGCCCACAGTTATTACATGATGCTGTTGGAAGAACAACATGTAATGTAAAGTTGTTAATAAACTGACAACACTGTATGCATTATACCTATCTATGCAGCAGGTGGCGCTGTAGTATTATAGTGTATAGTTCATGTTTTCTATTATATAATAGGATGTATTTTCTATCTCAGTGCATGTACTTGTATATTCCTGTTTCCTGTTCATGTTTCTCATGTTTTAAGACATTTATTGCTAATCTTCCATAAAAACAAAGCTACTGCTGCATACAACAAGCTTCCAATGCTTAATTTAATAAATACTCTGCACAATAGGCATCCGGGCAAATCACAGCACCCTATATCATGTGATTAGCTGTAGCCAATCATAGATCACAAGCTATCATGAATGGCAGCTAAAACTATCGCTTATAACAGTTATCATCACTGTTATAAGCAATATTAGTGTAAAAGAAAAATCCCTAATCATCCCCCCAGAGTAGTACAGTGTCGCTATGGTGACACTAAACTACTCTGATGACAGGATATAAAAATGTAAAAAAAAGAAAAAACTCTTAAAATAATATAAATATATATTTTTAAATTGAATAAAAAAAAGTATTTCACCAGTCATAGGGTGATGCTGTACTGCACTGGTGACACTATGTAAAAAAAATTGTGAAAAAAAGACAAATGTTATCTAATTTCTTCATTTTCCAAGAAACTGTGACAAAAAATGACACCTTCAAAAAACTCGCCATGGCTCTTACTAAATACCTTGGACTGTCTACTTTCCTTAAAGGGGTAATTTGAGCATTTGTACTGTCCTGGCATTTTAGGGCCTTAAGAAACAAGGTCCTCAGTACATCAGGAGTAATCAATTTTCAAATATATACAGTACATACCATAATTTGTAGACGCTAAAACTTTTACACAAACCAAAATTTACCAATTTTGCATCAAAGACATGTAGCAGAATACATATAATATACCATATATTCGAGTATAGGTCGATCCGAATATAAGCCGAGGCCCCTAATTTACCACTGTTGTCTGTGTTTCCCAGGCAGAGAGCCAACACAGGGAAATACAGACAACGCTGGCCTGTGAGAGCAAATAGGTGGATGTCCATTTTAAACCGCATTATTGAGGTGGAAAGAGACTGAAGATCATCACAGAGGTGTGTTACCCGAGGAAAATCCCACCAAGGGGGACACCACCATCTGGATACAACTATTATGCCTGTTACCCCTGCAGGGGTGAGGCGCTCTGGTGAGTGCAAACATAAGAGGGGGACACTGAAGAAGGAGGGGAGCACTGCAAAGTCACCTTATTCTTCCTGCAAAAGCCACCTTATTTTTTGCACCTTGTTCTCCCTGCAAAAGTCACCTTAATTTTTTGCACAGATCACTTTTTTCACAGACTGTTATTTGCTTTTGATTGGACACATCTTATCAGAATTTATTTTCTTTTTGATATATTAGTCGTGATATTTTTTGGGACGAATTTATGCTTGGAAATAGCACATGTCACTTTAGGTGTATTTTTGGATACAACACATGGTATGTTCATTTTTACATAATTTTTGCACGATTGTTTATGGACTTTTGATATTTTTTTTTTACAATTTTTAGAAATGAGTGGAATTTCACATAATTGTTTATTATTTATTTTCTATTTTTGGATGCACATTTCACTTTAATAGGAGTATTTACATTGCCTATCACAATAGGTCATATCTATACCCTTTCCATATATATATTATATATCTTTTATCATATGATTTATCTAAGTTTGCACCTATGAACAGCGCCACTTTCCCTTTCCTTGCGTTTACATGTAGCAGAATACATTTTGGCTTACATTTATGAAGAAATTTGATTTTATTGAATATGTTTTATAACAGAAAAGTAGGAAAAGTTTATAGTTTTTTTCGATATTTTTACATTTATATAGCAAAAAATAAGAAAACCCAGTGGTGATTAAATACCACCAAAAGAAAACTCTAATTGTGTGAAAAAACTGATAACATTTTAATTTGCGTACAGTGTTGCATGACTAAGCAATTACCAGTTAAAGGAGCACACAGCTGAATAGCAAAAAATGCCCTGATCATGGAGGTGGTAACATTTTTTGGAGGTCAAGTGGGTAGATCTAAGGACTACATATCCCATGGTACCTTGCTACCTGCAATCAGTGATTCCTGTGGTAAGATTTCCTCCAAAAAAAGTTGATGTGTAAAGTAGGAGGTACCAAGGTCAAGAAAGTGGAGAAATTTAAATCTAATAGTATAGGAAAGGATTATGATATTAACCATTTCCTTACATGTAATACAAAACATGTTGTATATTTACTCACTTGTCCTTGTGGGAAACAATATATAGGGAAGACAACACATAGACTAAGAGACAGATTTAAGCTAGTTTTACATTATACAATTTTCTTATTCATTTTCCATTAGATTTACCTTCAACTATATAGTGCAAGGGCCTGCCTGATAGCATACAAATTGAAAGTGTTTAGGTTTGACCTCTTATTATGTGGTTTTGGTAAATCTAAAGGAAAATAGTATAATGTATGGTCAGCATTAAGGAGCATGTTTACAATATCTCACGTGGTTTTAAAGAACAGCCTCTCTTACTCTCTACCATTTACACGTTGCTACACGCACTATTACATGCTCAACCCCCCTCTTACACCAGGAAGTGGTCCACAGATCTGGGTAGGGAACTTCGCTTAGTGGACTGGCAAAAGTCATACTATATCACGCACAAGTCTTCAATATCTTGCTATAACCAAGAGAAAAGCTTCAAACTTCTTTCCTGATGGTACAGGGATCCTCAATCTCTCCACAAAATATTTCCATCTGTACCTCCCTCATGTTGGAGATGCGGATCAGCAGATGGAAGTTATTTGCATATATGGTGGGATTGTACATTCATTCAGCCCATATGGTCCCAGGTTTTCTCCGTATATAGCAGTCTATATGACCGGCCTCTGTAGCCCTCCCCAGAAATAGCTTTACTATCCATGCTCCCTGGCTCCATAGCCTCACAGAAACATACCTTATTACGGCTGCCAGACAGATTATACCCCTATTTTGGAAAACTACCACTAGTCCCCCCTGGCCTTATGGGTTTCTACGGTCAATGACATCATGCGCATGGAGGAGATGATAGCCCTAGATAATGATACTTTTGATAAATTTAAGATTTTATGGCTCCTATGGATTGACTACTCTGCATCGGACTTCCTGAAAACCTTGTTGACATCCCAAGGTCCTCCCGGACATCCATCCTAACTACTCCCTACAGGTTTTGTTGCACCAGGGTCTGCCCCAATCCCCCCTTACCTTTACCCCTGTCCTCTCTTCCATTTCCCTGTCTTCCCCCTACTTTTCTTTTCCCTCCTTCTTTATTATGAATATAATTTCTTACTTCACAGTCCAATGTTATATCCTTTGACCAGATTAGGCTGCATGTCTCCTTGAACAGATTATTACCATCTGCTTTTATTGGATGGTTGGGTATTTATATTCTGGTTGACGTAACTTTATGTTATATAATGGAAATGTGACATGCCTTGTACTATTCTTGTTATTGACATCTGACTAATACTTCTGTGATCTTATTTTGTTAATGATAATAAAACATATTCGACTCTAAAGAACAGCCTCTCAGCTCACTTCAGAAGGTGCCACCACAAGAATCCTAGAGGTTCGAGTTTTTGTGCTATAGATAAAATAGATCCGCACTGGAGAAGTTCTAATAAGACAAGGCAGGTTTCCAGACTAGAAACATACTGGATATACCAATTGAAAACCTCTGCACCACTGGGACATTGAATTAGATATCAACTGCTTTATACATACTAGTTAAGATTCATATGCCATTCTAGTGGTTAACATCTTGATTGTTTGGTATCCAACAACAATTCATTTTTATTTAATTTCATATTCATTTTAGATTTCCATTTTCAGGTGTTATATGCATTTTTTATATATATAATTTCATGTTCCTATTTTTTGTAGGGATGTTTTAAGGTATGCATTTTGGTATTTGGAGCCAATTTTATAAAGGATTTTTTTAATATATATGTTTATATGTGGATTCTATTATATATATATATTATATTATTATTATATTATATATATATATATATATATATATATATATATATATATATATATATATATATATATTATTATTATTATATTATTATATATATGCTATTGGACGGATCCATGAGATCTTGATTCGTTTTTGTTGGATTAACATGACATGTCAACACAGAGTGTGTGTGGGGACCCACACACATATATGCCGCCTATTTAGGGCTGATGGTGGTAATGTTGTGTAAGTACAATTAAATGGATATTGATTTTAACTGTCATTTTTACCTTATAATAAAATACGTATACCTTTAATTTAACGATATTTAATTTAACAATATCTGAGTCTATCTATCGATCCATGTAGTCCCATTATATTATGACCTTTGAACTTGTTCTTTGATTTCCGCTATATCTCCTATATAGGAGATATCAATGCATCTGTGTTAAAATGGCCAATAAGACTACAAGAAAATGGCCACTATTTATAATTACATAGTTACATAGTAGGCGAGGTTGAAAAAAGACACAAGTGCATCAAGTCCAACCTATGTGTGTGATTTTATGTCAGTATTACATTGTATATCCCTGTATGTTGTGGTCATTCAGGTGCATATCTAATAGTTTTTTGAAATTATCAATGCTCCCTGCTGAAACCACTGCCTGTGGAAGGGAATTCCACATCCTCACCGCTCTTACAGTAAATAATCCTCTACGCAGTTTAACTACTTCAATACCAGGCACTTACACCCCCTTCCTGCCCAAGCCAATTTTCAGCGTGGTCGCTGTTTGAATGACAATTGCGTGGTCATGCTACACTGTATCCAAACAGAATTTTTATCATTTTGTTACCACAAATAGAGCTTTCTTTTGGTGGTATTTGATCACCTCTGTGTTTTTTATTTTTTGCTAAACAAATAAAAAAAGACCTAAAATTTTGAAAAAAAAAAAGTTTTTCTTTTGTTTCTGTTATAAAATTTTGTAAATAAGTAAATTTTTTCCTTCACTGATGGGCACTAATAAGGCGGCACTGACGGGCACTGATAAGGTGGCACCGATGAGGTGGCACCAATGAGGTGGCACTGATGGGCACTGACGATGGGCACTGAAAGGCGGCACTGATGGGCACTGGTAGGCGACACTGATGGGTGGCACTGATATGCAGCACTGATTGGCATTGATAGGCGGCACTGATGGGCACTCATGGGTGGCACTGGTGGGCACTGATAGGTGACACTGATGGGCACTGAAAGGCTGCATGATGGGTACTTATGGGTGGCACGGATAGGCGGCACTGCTGAGCACTGATAGGCGGCACTGATTGGCACTGCTGGGCACTGATACGTGGAACTGATGGGCACTGATATGTGCCACTAATAGATGGCATTGATGGGCATCACTGATGGCACTGGCAGGCATTGGGGATGGGCACTGATTGGCATTTGCCTGGTGGTCTAGGGTGGCATACCTGGTGGTCCAATGTGGCGGCAATCTCTGGTGGTCCTGGCGGCATCCCGGTGGTCCTGGGTGGGTATGCAAGGGTGGGCTCCGCTAATAAACAATCAGCACAGCCCCCCGTCAGGAGAGCAGCCGATCGGCACAGACTGACACACCACACCACCGATCACGGCAGGGCGCGCAAGAGCAGTCGTTCTGGAGGGCCGTCATATGACGTCCACCCAGAACGAGAGCCGCACCACCCCGCCATCATTTGACAGTGGGCAGGCGGCAAGTGGTTAAGGGTAAACCGTTTCTCTTCTAATTTTAGTGAATGGCCGCGTGTCTTATTATATTCCCTTATGCAGAAAAGTTTTATCCCTATTGTGGGGTCACCAGTACGGAATTTGTACATTGAAATCATATCCTCTCTCAAGGGAGAGAACAAGTTCAGTGCTCCCAACCTATCCTTATAACTAATGTCCTCCAGACCATTTATTAGTTTTGTTGCCCTTCTCTGGACCCTCTCCAGTTCCAGCACATCCTTCCTGAGTACTGGTGCACAGAATTGGACGGCATACTCCAGGTGCGGCCTGACCAAAGTCTTGTAGAGTGGGAGAATTATCGTTTTATCTCTGGAGTTAATCCCCTTTTTAATGCATGCCAATATTATGTTTGCTTTGCTTGCAGCAGCTTGCATGCCATTGCTGAGCCTGTCATCTACTAGGACTCCCAGGTCCTTTCTTTTCCATCCTAGATTTCCCCCAGAGTCTCCCCCCCCCCCCAGTGAGTAGATTGCATTCATATTTTTGCCACTCAAATGCATTATTTTACATTTTTACACATTAAACCTCATTTGCCATGTAGTTGCCCACCCCATTAATTTGTTCAGATCTTCTTGCAAGGTTTCCACATCCTGCGGAGAAGTTTTTGCCCTGCTTAGCTTAGTATCGTCCACAAATACAGAGATTGAACTGTTTATCCCATCCTCTAGGTCGTTTATGAATAAATTAAATAGGATTGGTCCCGGAACAGAACCCTGGGGGACCCCACTTTCCACCCCTGCCCATTCCGAGTACTCCCTATTTTTCACTACCCTCTGAACTTGCCTCTGTAGCCAGTTTTCAATCCATGTACTCACCCTATGGTCCATTCCAACTGACCTTACTTTCTACACCAAACGTTTATGGGGAACTGTATGAAATGCTTTTGCAAAACCTAGATACACCACGTCTATGGGCCTTCCTTTATCTAGAGGGCAGCTCACCTCCTCATAGAAGGTTAATAGATTGGTTTGGCAAGAATACTTCTACATGAATCCATGCTGATTACTGCTAATGATACCGTTGCCATTACTAAAATCTTGTATATCGTCCTTTATCATCCCCTCCAAGAGCTTGCATACAATTGATGTTAGGCTAACTGGTCTGTAATTCCTAGGGATGTATCTTGGCAATTTTTTAAATATTGGTGCTACATTGCCTTTTCTCCAATCAGCTGGTACCATTCCAGTCAGTAGTAAAAATTAGTGTAGCACCCTCTACCTAAAGGTAGGTGCTAGAGTAGTATTTTTCTAGCCTTCTTTGCTTTCAGAAGGATAGTTCTGTAAGAGAGGTTGGACTTGAGATCTGAGTGGCAGGCAGCTCATGCTAGGAGCCCTGACCAATCATTAACTTGCATTGGCAGGCGGCAGGCCTCTCATATAAGCTGGGGACACATGCTTCCAAGGAGGAGTTCTGTGGAGCAAAAAGACAGCATGGAGTGTTGAGGTGCTGTTCCGCGCATCCCCACAAGGGGGTTGCGGCGGGCGTGGAGGAGGGATAGAGGAACCGCTGGGAAAGAGCTAAAGATAAGGATCTTCAACTTTGTGGAATACATCACGCTGCTGTGACCGGGGAACACAGGACTTTGTTGTAAAGAATATCAAGCAGACGAAGTAGCAGTCAAGCGGAGGAAGTGGAGCAGCGTTCTTTGACCGGGGACACAGAACTGTTCTGGAGGAGAAGGTCAGTGTAACAGAAGAAGAGAAATTTGTCAGAGCAGTGTAGAATGCTGTGGTCGGGGAACACAGCATTGTTAGTGATGGACTGGCTGGAATCAGTACCGTATTCTGTTTATTGCCATGTGTCAGGTCAGCGGGGAGAGATGCCGTGTCGTCTCTGGCCTGGTTAGCACATTGGTGATACCTTCCAAAGACTGGGTGACTGTCCGTTTCATAGAAGCTGGAGAGGGAAGCTGTGTGCACCTCTGGTTCTTTGACTCATAGGACAATATCATTCCGGTTTACCAATGGGAATTATTCAGAGTGGTTCCTTTTGTTCTTTTAGAAGTGTAGCTAGTAACTCAGTAGCTACACAGTAAAGGATTTGTACAAAGATAAGAAGCAACAGTCAGTAAAGAAGTTAATGCACAGAAATACAAAGTTACAAGGCCAAGGCCACGAGTAATTTCAAGAATGTGCTGTATCATGGGCATCTCATATTCCCTTTTTCTTCTATCCAAGTTGTACCCCACAATAAAAGCAACAAAATGAAGCAAAATGACTGTTTATTGTCTTCAAAGTACTGAATGGGGGGGTTGGCAGCAGGGTGATTAGCGGATGCTATTAACCAAATCAGCAGCCCTTACGAGGGTAGTGCTACAAATGGAGGTCCCACCGAGATCTGCCTTCACAGTTAACCTGCTGGCCGTTACCCCTAGCAACCAAAACCAGTCTGTTACCAAGTGTTGTTGCCCATGGAAAACGTCCAGGATCAGCGCAGCCTGCGCGCCTCCTGCACTAAGTTGGACCAATGGACACTCACAACAGTAACGAATCCAGCAATTCAGTGACTGTAATCATGTGCTGTCATATGTGGCAACCACAGCGGGCATCGTGCCTTTTGGATTACAAATGTGTCTGGCGTGTGTACGGCGTGGACACTGCACATTGTTTGCAAATTGCCTAATTATTCTGCTAACATGGTTGAAAGTGTGGAGAGAGATTGTGGTTGTCGCTGTTGCCCTTAGTAACATGGACACAAGGGGGTGTCGTGGACGGGGACTGCAGGGAGTTGGTCTCTTACAGTTTGACATCACAATGGAGACATTTTTTTCTGTGTATGGTGACTGCTGCCAAGTTAGCCTGCAATTCAACAGTGCCTGCCGCCAGCAGTCGCTGGGGAGCACTTCGAAAATGTATGGTTACAGTTCCTCGCACGCTGAACCAACAAGTGGGGGGTGGAACCATGCCCTGGAGGAGAGAATTAACAAGTCTTCAGCATGCTATGCCCAGACACGAGGCGGAGAAGGATGGCGGAGGGTGTTCAGAGCGCACCTGCCATGCAGTGGTTACCTGAAGTGCAGGACCGGGTACTAATAGACACCGGTTTCCAGCTGGAGCTCACCGGTGGCCTGGCGCTAGGAGTAATCGGAGGGGTGGAAAGACTGTTCATGCTTTGTCCAGGATGTCGCAGGCCTACAGTCAGAGTTAGTGCCTGGGCACGTTGTGGATATTGTGGAGCTCAGTTGACTCGTCTGGGACCAATACAGCAGGAGGTCCAATATTATTCCGCCAGTCTCATTACCGGACTTTGTCTGCCGCAAGTCCAGGTGACCCGGAGGGCCGAAGAGGGCCATGCTTTAGCAGTGAAGGAGTTCCTGTCTAATTCGGTTGAATGGGAGATATTGGAGGACAAGGTAGGAAATGTCGGGGAAGCCTGTAGCCTGGACAGGGACCCAGAGGCTGTCAGTGTCAGTGGGCAGTCTCTGGAAGAAACCCCTGAGGAGCCGGCCAGGAGTAAGTCGTGCCTGTCCGGAAGGAGCCTAAGTTGCAGGAGGGGGATCCCTTAGGGTGAGCCGGACAGGGTGAACAAGGGCCGGGCTGTGGACTGGGGGTCACCTGAAGTACTGGAAAAGTACGGGTCCATGGAAAATCTCTTTGAGTGGTCATCCCCGGAAGAGATCTCATTAAGCGATGAGGAAGCCTGGATTTTAGAGAGCCCTATCTCAGCTGGAGCTTCCAACGGAGCACCGGAGGGATCTTTAAGTTCACCCAAACTCCCAGTACCACACTTTAGACTTTCTGCCAGTTCGCCCAGTGCTATTACCAAAAGCTCAACATATCAACAATGGGTCATCAGATCCCCTGATGCTTGTGTCCTTCCTGGCCGTGGGTGGCCTAAAGAACTGCCTAGGTTATCCCGATTCCAAGGGGAAGTTCAGAGGCAAGTTGCCCAGGAGTGAGGTCTGGTTAATCCTTATGTTCCAGACCATGTCATGGAGGTAGTGGAGAACACCCGGGAGCAGTGGGAGAAGGACATGGTCTGGGCCTATCTACATGTTCCAAAACCCAAGCAGACACCGGACAGTGAAGTATGGGTCCGGTTTAAGGACATTCTCAAAGAGTGGAAGCTCGGGAGGGCCATCTATAAAGACAAAGTGTTGGTGCAGACGGCAGGGCAGAACACCAGAAGCTACTCTATTTCTGTAAGAAGCAACGGGGACAGTTGGAAGAGATTGCCGTACCCAAGGTTTTATCTGTAATGCACACACGATCGGAATTTCGGCCCCCAAAGGACCAATGAGAGTTTTTCGTCAGAAAATGCGATCGTGTGTATGCTCCATTAGACTTTTGCTGGCCGAATTACAGCCAGCAAAAAATTGAGAGCATGCTCTCAATTTTTCGGTCGGAAAAAGGTCCTATCCGAAAATGCGATCGTCTGTGGCAATTCCGACGTGCAAAATTCCTACGCATGCTCGGAAACAATTCAACGCATGCTTGGAAGCATTGAACTTGATTTTCTCGGCTCGTCGTAGTGTTGTACGTCACCGTGTTCTTGATGGTCGTAAGTTCAGCGAACTTTTGCGTGACCGTGTGTATGCAAGGAAAACTTGAGCGGAATCCCGTCGGAAAAGGCGTCATATCTTTTTCCGACGAGAAGTCCGATCGTGTGTACGCAGCAAAAGCCAGGACTACTGTTGTGTAGCCACAGATGTGTTAATGTTTTACCCATATTTGACTGCAAGAGGGCAGCTGGGTTAGGGTGGGCTTTCCCCTAATGACTGTCCTTGCAGGAGATTTGCCACTCAGGGTGCCTGACATGGACCAAGTCATGGACACTAGGGTGTGCTGTCACTGCTCAATCCCTTTGCTACATTTGCTTTAAAGAAGGACTCAGTTGTATTGGAGCCTCTATTCTAAAAAAAAAAAAAAAAAAGGACTTCTGTTCAGGAGCCAAACAGAATATTTATTGGCCTACGGGCATATGTGTCTTACTACTGGCGTGTCTGCTCAGTTTGCACTCTGCAGGAGGTCTCTTAGACTCCTTTTGAGGGGGTGACAATCCTGGCAGGTAACCACATGCCAAATTTGGTCCTTTAAGTTGTTCTGTTACCAGACAGAAGATGATAACTCCCTCTGTTTGGTAAAGTGTTTGATTTTCAATTAGTCTGTTTAGTTAGTTGTGTTGTTATGTCTTCTTTTAGGAAAACCCTGAGATGTGACGGCAGTCTATCCTCACCGTTGGAACAAATGAAGACCTGTGGTAAGCAGAATATTGCTCTTAAGGGAGCAATGCTCTGGTTCCGCTTGTATGTAACTGATAGTTGCAGGGATCTGCAGTCAGGATGTATAATTTCTGCAAATGTATGATTAACAGTGTATATGTGTCATTTTGTACTTTTATACAAATGTTATCCCTTGTTTCCTTTTCCCCATCCAACTGTTTAGATATGAGATGCCTTTCCTCCTTAATTAAGGAGGTGTTTTTCAATGTATTTTTTCCTACAACTGAGGACAGTTGTGATTTTAGTGGGGGGTGAATGTAGCACCCTCTACTTAAAGGTAGGTGCTAGAGTAGTATTTTTCTAACTCAGGACTAGGGATGAGCTTCGAGTTCGAGTCTAACTCATGTTCGACTCGAACATTAGCTGTTCGCAAGTTCGCCGAACAGCTAACTATTTGGGGTGTTCGTGGCAAATTCGAATGCCGCAGAACACCCTTTAAAAGTCTATGGGAGAAATCAAAAGTGCTAATTTTAAAGGCTTATATGCAAGTTATTGTCATAAAAAGTGTTTGGGGACCCGGGTCCTGCCCCAGGGGACATGGATCAATGCAAAAAAAAATTTTAAAAACGGCCGTTTTTTCAGGAGCAGTGATTTTAATAATGCTTAAAGTCAAACAATAAAAGTGTAATATCCCTTTAAATTTCGTACCTGGGGAGTGTCTATAGTATGCCTGTAAAGGGGCGCATGTTTCCCGTGTTTAGAACAGTCTGACAGCAAAATGACATTTCGAAGGAAAAAACCCATTTAAAACTACCCGCGGCTATTGCATTGCCGACAATACACATAGAAGTTCATTGATAAAAACGGCATGGGAATTCCCCACAGGGAAACCCCGAACCAAAATTAAAAAAAAAAAATGACATGGGAGTCCCCCTAAATTCCATACCCGGCCCTTCAGGTCTGGTATGGATATTAAGGGGAACCCCGGCCAAAATTAAAAAAAAAAAAATGACGTGGGGTTCCCCCTAAATTCCATACCAGACCCTTCAGGTCTGGTATGGATTTTAAGGGGAACCCCGCACCAAAAAAAAAAATGGCATGGGGTCCCCCCAAAAATCCATACCAGACCCTTATCCGAGCATGCAACCTGGCAGGCCGCAGGAAAAGAGGGGGGACGAGAGTGCGGCCCCCCCTCCTGAACCGTACCAGGCCACATGCCCTCAACATTGGGAGGGTGCTTTGGGGTATCCCCCCAAAACACATTGTCCCCATGTTGATGAGGACAAGGGCCTCATCCCCACAACCCTGGCCGGTGGTTGTGGGGGTCTGCGCGCGGGGGGCTTATCGGAATCTGGAAGCCCCCTTTAACAAGGGGACCCCCAGATCCCGGCCCCCCCCTGTGTGAAATGGTAAGGGGGTACTTACCCCTACCATTTCACTAAAAAACTGTCAAAAATGTTAAAAATGACAAGAGACAGTTTTTGACAATTCCTTTATTTAAATGCTTCTTCTTTCTTCTATCTTCCTTCATCTTCTTCTTCTTCTGGTTCTTCTGGCTCTTCTGGTTCTTCCTCCGGCGTTCTCGTCCAGCATCTCCTCCGCGGCGTCTTCTATCTTCTTCTCCTCGGGCCGCTCCGCACCCATGGCATGGGGGGAGGCTCCCGCTCTTCTCTTCTCTTCATCTTCTTCTTCATCCTCTTCTCTTCTTCCTTCTTCTCTTCTTCTCTTCTTCATTTTCTTCTCCGGGCCGCTCCGCATCCATGCTGGCATGGAGGGAGGCTCCCGCTGTGTGACGGCGTTTCCTCGTCTGACGGTTCTTAAATAACGGGGGGCGGGCCACCCGGTGACCCCGCCCCCTCTGACGCACGGGACATGACAGGACTTCCCTGTGGCATTCCCCGTGACGTCACAGGGAAGTCCCGTCAAGTCACCGTGCGTCACCCGGTGACCCCGCCCCCCGTTATTTAAGAATAACTAGCGGATGCTAGTAACCAAATCAGCAGCCCTTACAAGGGTACCGCTACATTAGGAACAATGGTCTGGCAATTACTTGACTGAGTTTCTTGTTGCATTCTTTATAAAGTTGGACTGCTGATGATAATCCCTCAGCCTTCCTTCTCCTTTGCTTTTATACGCATTTTTACATTGGAGTTAAGCCACCCAGGACTTTTATTAGCTCTTTTAAATGTATTTCCCATTGGGGTGCACTAGCTAATGCCCTATTTAATATGCTCTTTATTTATAGATCTATAGATAAGAACTTTCATTTTGTGAGCTGATCCATGGGAAATGGCCACCTTTACTTCAACAAAATGGCCACTATTTACTATATGAGATCTCATGAAAAATGGCTGCCGTTCTTCAACAAAATGGACACAGCTTATGGCTCCAATTACCTTTATTGGGATCTGTATAATAGATATATATATATATATATATATATATATATATATATATATATATATATATATATATATACAATACTTACAATTCAGAACCCTTTGACCAAGGGAGGATGTGCTAGAGCGTGAAACTAGTTGGGTGGAGAAAGAGTGCTAACGTCATTGCTGCCCCATGGTGTTGTTTGCAGTTGCCTTAGCTGTAAGTTCTGGATATTGTTGTTTGTACCTGTTTTTATCCACATTCCCATTAAATACTACACTATATACCTTCATCTTGGCTCTGTCTTTGGCGAGCATTTGTCCCATACAGTCCCATTATCCTTTGATGCTGCTGTATATTGCATACCTGGTTGGTGCCACCGTGTGAGGATTTTTCCTTAAAGGGGACCATCCCTAAAAAGTGTGGATCGCTGATGCCTACTTGCTGTTCAAATTTTTGTGTAGCCATCTGATTTGGTGAGCACATTATACTAGTATTGGTGCACATCATGGGGACCTGGTGATTTGTATGGTGCTTACTTGCTGTTCACATTTTTGTGCAACCATTTGATCTGAAGAGCACATTATATTGATGGTGGGATACACCTGTGGTGATTTTTTTCACTGGATACTCCCTTAATAGGAAATTGTCCTTTTAGTGTGGACTGCTGTGTTTTAGTGCTTATTCACTATGCCTATATGCTGCTTTAATCTTTGCACAGCTATTTGATCTGGGCATTACACCATTTTAATGGTTCAGCACACAGTGGTGTTTTACCTTTGAGATTTAATTTAAAGTGTTACTAAACCCAGGACCCTGCAGTCACTAAATCTGGTCTTCCACAGTACTCAGAACATGGAAATCCAATTAGTTTAGTAAATATATACTGCTAAATACATTTTTTCATCAGCGGTATATAGCATTCGATCAATATATTCATTTTCATTTTACTCTCACTGTCCTGTGAGGCTGCATGGCCCCTGACCCTCTGTCTGGACAGTGCTGACTGGCCCTGTGCCGATCACATGCACCCTCCCAAGAAAGAAAAAACTTTCTAGTAATACACACAAAACTGAGCATGTGCAGAGTGACTCCAAAAGCTTTGTCTTATCAGGAGATGGATTGGGGACAGTGGACGAAGGGGAGGTTCAGAGATGACAGGATCAAACAGCCTTTTTTGCACAATGCAGAGAATTAACCTCGTAGGTTCCATAGTGAGTATAACAAGCATGCTTTACTGCATATACAGCCTGATTTTACTGTTGTGGGTTTAGTAACACTTTAAAGTGGATGTAAACCCGCTCTCATAATTTCTAAATTGCTTCCATAGTGCTGATCTATAAGGATATACATGTCTCCTGCATGTATGCTTACCTGTCAAATATCTCCCCTTTAGCTGTTTGGAGCCCTGCAATACTCCGGATTCTGTGGGCAGGTCTGTTGTCCAGGGCTCGGTGGGTGAAGTCGTGATGTCAGTAGACTCCCCGCTCACCTCTACACTCCCCTTGGCCAGGCATCAATATTTCTTACACAGAACTTCTGCTGGTCTCGTGGATTATGCCCCATGATCACTAACATCCAGTCAAAACCCAGGAAAGTCACCACATGACTTCAGCATGCCCAATCATGCTGAGGTGTGGAGCACCCAATCCCGGGAGAGATGGAGAAGAAAGGGGGGTGTGAAGTACACAGAATGCCTCTCTCACACTGGTGCATGAGATAAGGAAATCACCTGTCAGTCACAGCAAGGGGTAAGAAATGGACACCTATTTCTCTGTGTGTCTGTTTTTATCTTACTAAAGAAAGATAAGAGGATTGCTGAGAGCTGGATTAACTCTTTGTGGCAAGACTTTTCACAGATGAAATGACATCCTCTGCTGTAACAGATATGAGTCTTAATTTAAAAAAAATGTGAGGGTTTACATCCGCTTTGTACACAAATATTCCCTTTTTAAAAATACTACACTATTATCAGTCTCTTTGCCTCGGTGAGTATGCATTCCACAAAGTCCTGCCATCCATCTGCTGTTCTCAAAGGCTATTAACCTGGTGGTTCTCATCTCCAGAAGGCCATCACTCCTGGGAGTCTGTCCCCAGGGTTACATCATTAAATCTGGTTGATACCTTTGAGCCCAGTTTTGTGCCTATGACTTGTACAGCATCACTTTCTGGTGAGTGCATTGGATTAGTGGTGGGACACATTGAAGCACTTTGTTGGAGTTGTCCAGAGAGACTTATAGATCACTAAGGACTATCACTAGTTAAGAGTGCCACTTACAGTATCTCACAAAAGTGAGTACACCCCTCACGTTTTTGTAAATATTTTATTATATCTTTTCATGTGACAACACTGAAGAAATAACACTTTGCTACAATGTAAAGTAGTGAGTGTACAGCTTGTATAACAGTGTAAATTTGCTGCCCCCTCAAAATTACTCAACACAATGCCAATAATGTCTAAACTGCTGGCAACAAAAGTGAGTACACCCCTAAGTGAAAATGTCCAAATTGGGCCCAAAGTGTCAATATTTTGTGTGGCCACCATGTTTTTTCAGCACTGCCTTAACCCTCTTGGGCATGGAGTTCACCAGAGCTTCACGGGTTGCCACTGGAGTCCTCTTCCACTTCTCCATGATGACATCACGAAGCTGGTGGATGTTGAGACCTTGCGCTCCTCCACCTTACATTTGAGGATGCCCCACAGATGCTCAATAGGGTTTTGGTCTGGAGACATGTTTGGCTAGTCCATCACCTTTACCCTCAGCTTACCCTTAGCAAGGCAGTGGTCATCTTAGAGGTGTGTTTGGGGGTCGTTATCATGTTGGATTACTGCCCTGCTGCCCAGCCTCTGAAGGGAGGGGATCATGCTCTTATTCTGTATTCACAGTACATGTTGGCATTCATGGTTCCCTCAATGAACTGTAGCTCCCCAGTGCTGGCAGCACTCATGCAGCCCCAAACCATGACACTCCCACCACCATGCTTGACTGTAGGCAAGATACGCTTGTCTTTGTACTTCTTACCTGGTTGCCACCACACACACTTGACACCATCTGAACCAAATAAGTTCATCTTTGTCTCATTAGACCACAGGACTTGGTTCCAGTAATCCATGTCCTTAGTCTGCTTGTCTTTAGCAAACTGTTTGCGGGCTTTCTTGTGCATCATCTTTAAAAGAGGCTTCCTTCTGGGACGACAGCCATGCAGACCAATTTGATGCAGTGTGCGGCGTATGGTCTGAGCACTGACACGCTGACCCCCCACCCCTTCAACCTCTGCAGCAATGCTGGCAGCACTCATACGTCTATTTCTCAAAGACAACCTCTGGATATGATGCTGAGCACGTGCACTCAACTTCTTTGGTCAACAATGACAAGGCCTGTTCTGAGTGGAACCTGTCCTGTTAAACCACTGTATGGTCTTCGCTACCGTGCTGCAGCTCAGTTTCAGGGTCCTGGCAATCTTCTTATAGCCTTGGCCATCTTTATGTAGCAGCAATTCTTGTTTTCAGATGCTCAGAGTTCTTTGCCATGAGGTGCCATGTTGAACTTCTAGTGACCAGTATGAGAGAGTGAGCACGATAACACCAAATTTAACACACCTGCTCCCTATTCACACCTGAGACTTTGTAACACTAATAAATCACATAACAACGGGGAGGGAAAATGGCTAATTGTGCCAAATTTGGACATTTTCACTTAGGGGTGTACTCACTTTTGTTGCCAGCGGTTAAGTCATTAATGGCTGTCTGTTGAGTTATTTTGAGGAGACAGCAAATTAACACTGTTATACAAGCTGTACACTCACTACCTTACAATGTAGCAAAGTATCATTACTTTAGTGTTGTCACATAAAACGATATAATAAAATATTTACAAAAATGTGAGGGGTGTACTCACTTTTGTGAGATACTGTATATATGAACATTTTTTTGTTATTTAGTTACATCCCTTTATGATAAAACGTTTGGTGTTATATACAGTATATAATTATCTAAGAGCTGCACATTTTTTTCTTTATTATATGCTACATGTGTGTCCAGGATGTTGGTGCATAGTCAATTGTTCACAAGGAATCCAAAGATGATGGGTTTTTAAAGGATGTCTGTATTGAGAGGAAAATGGAGGCTGCCATTACTGGCCTCTTCTGGAAATTCTATTTACCTAGCTATTACAGTAATGTGGTATCAGTACCTTCTAAAGCACTTATCCTTAGCAATTATGCATATCAAAAGCTGTGAATTCATTAGGTAAATCCTTTTTTTTTTGAGTCAGTGGCTCACCAAGTAGTGAAGCCATAGGATAAAAATGATAGCCAGGTAGACTAAATTAAAATTAAAATCATCAAGTCTCTTGATAAGACAGTATTGAAGCCACTGACTACCAGACAAATCATATTTTCAGAAGGTCAGCAGTGGAAGCCTATATTTCTCCCAGAATAGGTTTTCCTTTAATAGCAGGTCTGTGGTATGTGTAGGGAATCGTACTGCAATGAATTAAAATAAGCATACCCCCCAGCTCCACTGGAAAGGATACTATTTAATGAAAAAGGACATGTCTATGCTATGTCCAAAATTTCAGATTAAAAAAACGCCAGATCATCAATACTTAATATTAAAAAAAATACATATTTTATGCCTTTACAGGCACCTACATTGGACACCATCTGAAAAAAAAATAGAAACTGCAAAACCACAAATCAGTCCTTCTGCCAATAATAATCATTGTCAATCCTATTCCTGGATTAACCTGGAAAATAGAATCAATGCTGTGGGCAATATCATTTTCCCACGTCTAAGTTAAATACTACATTTATTTATATAGATATTTACATCATACCAAAAAGAGGGTCAGTGATGGGGTAGAGAAGAACAGTGGAAGTTGTATAAAAAAGCTTGGAAGGGATTAGGTCTTGAATTGTGAATGTTCTACAGTTAAAAGGTTTGTTAGCTTGCACAGGATGAATGTAAATATGAGGTTGGTGCTGCACTAATCTGAACACCCTACTTTGTTTTTTTCCAAATGTATAGTATATATGTTTGGACCTGTGAATATAAAATATTCACAATTTAGCCTCAAACTTCAAAGTTGACATGGAACTAACATATGAATACATTGATCTCCAAAAACTACACACCCACATCTAGTTGTCTGTGCCTGGTCTGGCCCGTGTTAAAATAAACATGCAGGGTAAAGTAACAGCTTCACTTAAAGGCCCCCTTCCGCACACACACACACACACACACACACACACACACGCTGCTTATACCAACTTCCTGTTTCCTAGCAGAGCAAATAAAAAATCCCTATACAAAGTTAAGGTCGATCGGTTCACTTTCTCAGCCTGGTCAGTCTCTTGACGCTGCATTATGGGAGGAAGGTGAGACGGTTCAATGCTCCACCATATCCAGAAGTCTCAAGTATTTCAGTTTGCTTCAGTAAGCCAAGCAATGCGAACATAAGCAATAGGTGGTGAAGAAGGAAGTTGGCCATTTAAATGAATCTGTTACTGTACCCTGCATGGGAAAAGCAAACCATTTAGGGAAGTGGACATAAGTATTGTATATGTTCAGATTTTTTTTTTAATTGTGGGGTGGCCCAAAATTGTGCACTTTGTTTCATGACCTTTTACATTTTTACAGTACGTAACACAACACATAAAGTTTACAGAGTACTTTCTCAGAAGATAAAGCTTTCTTCTTTGGGTGTGGACACAAACTATGCATCTACCTAGCACCATTCCTTTAAAAGTCACTTTTATAAGTGGTTAATGTATTTTACAGCCTTGCAAAGTAAGTGCATCAAAAATTTCAAATCAGAAACAAAATATTCACGGAAGTCATTCTCAATTAGTTCATATGATGACTTTCCATTTTAATCCTTTCTTTATGGGTGATTGCTAAAGGCCACAAAGACATTGATTAGAGCATTGAGGGTAATTGTTTTATGCTCAAACAGAATTCTATGCTGCTTCTAAATATAGGGTAGTGGTTTTGTACATTTTAATTGGATTCTTTGGTATGTGCCTTTGTGGGATATTGTAGCAAGGTTATGTTTTAAATTGCATTTTCTGAAGCAGAGACAGTTTTCGGCTTCAAAATGTACAAATATTAAGAGCAGATTGTAATGTTAATGTGCAAGATGCTTCTTTAGGACTCTAGTAGCAAGCCCTGTTTGATGGACAACCAGATCAAAGACATTAGCCAAAAAAGCTGCACTTACTATATGGTAAGAAGATCAGGAATGGAACTGTTCATGGGAAAGTTGATGTATCAGCATTTTCCGTTATGACAAGGTCTGTACATTTAAGCTAATAATCAGCCTCTGTCAACCCTCTTGAATCACCAGTGTCTCCTTTTGAATGCTAATCACACAGCAGGCATAGGTATATATTCAAGCTTACTTTGCTGCATGAAAGGTGCCTCCAGGTGTCTCTGTATTTCATAGCAGGGAGTACAGAGCACTGATGGCTCAGTTTCTTCAGTGCTTCCATAAGTCTGCCCTATGAAGGATCATGCAAGACCTGGTTTACATGTCAAGGTATATTTCCCACTGTATACAGTATGAATGCACTGTCCCTGGAGGTCAATTGAGTCAAATGTGCCAAAAGTCTGTTAACCAAAGTCACCCAATCAAGGGGCAATGTTCTTCCTCTCCGGAGAAGATTCTTGCTCACTGCTATCATGTTCATCTAAAGGTGTGAACCTTAACATCCCCTTACATTCCAGTTTATTGAACTCCCCTCAAGTCCTCAATTTGGTAATAAAGATGTAAGCGAACAAATTGTGTAAGTGACACCCCGCTAATAAGCATATATGTATTAGCTGAAGTAGCTGGAGTTTGATAAAAGTGCAGTCATACTTTAAAATATATTTAACTGGGTTCTAACATAACTAAAAAAAAATCCACTTTTTGCAATGAAATGATTCAACATTTAAAATGTCTGCATTTGCAGCCATGTTGTAATTCAAAGCAGAACTCTAGCCAGATAGTGTAGGAAAGGATTAGAGTCAGAGCCAGGTATCTTTCAATTGCAGCATTGTCACCTGAACAGGAAATAAACAATTTTCAGTGGTGATGCAAACAGCTATAATAACATTCATAATTTTCTAAAACTTTCAAAATTCTTGTGATTAGCTCACTGCTGTTTGCAGAAGTCACACCTGACATCACTTCCAGTTTACCTGAAAAAGCGCCATTTCCCAAAATCAAAAGCATTCAAACACACTGATCTTGATGTGATCAAATGCTTTTATGGGCAGAGGAGGGATCTGGGGTCTTATAGACCCCAGATCTCTCCATAAGGAGGATGTTTACCTTCCTTGTGACAGCAATAAAAATGATAAAAAAAATGAGACAGTGTAATAAAAAAAGGATTTTAAAGCGTCGCCTGTACATAATAAAATTTACGTTGTTTGTCACCGTTTCTACGCAAATACCGTCTGACATAGAAAATTGTAAAACTCACCAATTTATTCTCTAGGGCCTCTGCTTTAAAAAATATATGTTTGGGGGTTCTAAGTAATTTTCTAGCAAAAGATACTGATTGTTACATGTAAAAAAAAGTGCCAGAAAAGGCCTGGTCTTCAAGTGGTTAAGTATATTATTTGATAAACAGAAACTTTTTTCATATTACTCTAATTATTATATTTGCCTTTGTGTTTCTTAAGAAACAAGGAACTGCAATTGCTTAAATATTTGTATTGCAACTACTCGACCGGAATAATCATTCCAGGAACTGTTTGCTAACTGCTGGTTATGTGGAAGCATAAACTCTTTTACTCCCAGAGTTTTCATTATAACGCGTTTTGTTCTTCACTTAGCATATACAAAAGAATTCTGGATGCTGATAGCAGACACTGAGTTGAAGGTCTAGTACGTACCTTATATATTGTTCAAAGGCGGTGTATGTCTAGCTCAGACTGTTCCGGGGTTACTGGCAATTTTAAACACAGAAGTTAATGCTTACTCATTTTAAGGCGTTTCCTTGCTCTTACCTTACCAGTTTAACTACAATGTGGAATGTGTACTAACTTTGTTTTACTATTTAACATATTAGAACCACGATCAATAAAAGACTAATGAAAATAAACTGTAGATCTGCAAGTAATTATAATAGAAACTCAAATCAAAACCCAAACTGTTAAAAACCAAAGTAAATAGCTCTAGAAAATATAATATTATATGTTCCTCTAGGTTTCATTTATTTAGATGTTACATCTTCATAGAACAAGTAACCCTAGCTAGGACTGGATTTATACAAAGACTATGCAAAGCTGTGCCCTTAACTCCTAAGTTTCTGGGATTAGAAAAAGGAACACGTACCACTTAACTCTACCACACCCCCAGTTTCATGGACCATCAAAAATAAATAACCAGACTTACAAGTTCTTTCTTTCACTTCTACTTTCTCTTATGTGAAGGGTTAGTGTGTGAGTGTGGCGCTGTCCTAATTCATAGAAATACTTGGTAAATCGTGTGTAGCCAAATCCCATATGTAAAGTCGCATATAAAGTATAGACCAAAATTGTAAATAAATAATTCAACGAAAATAAAACCAAACATAAAACAGCAAAGTGACCTCCTTTGGAGTGTGTAGGTGTAACGTTGTCCTAGTTTAAAAAATACTTTATAAGTCGTGTGTAGCCAAATCCCACATGTAAAGTCGCATGTAAATTATAAACAAAATATAAACAAAATCGCATATAGCAAATTTAACGGCTAGGTTGGCCCCCTTTGAATTGGGGGAGGGGGAAGGGGAACAGGGGATGAAATCAAAAAATGACTTTAGCCAAAACTATTCCATCCGCATAAAAACCCCATATAGTGATTGATTTAAAAGTCTTTGACAAACATAACATTGCTGAATAATTAAATCGTGACTAGTGCTCAGTGCAACTTAAGTGAAAAACTTGACATCTTTGTAAAACAAGGCAGGTATTTGTATTAATCTTGGTGACCAGGTGCTCGTGTCTTGTGATCATGCGGACACTCACCAGCTTCTTTAACCCCTGCGGGGGTAATGCGCAGTCACAGTGTATGCCACTGTGCGGCAATCCACAGGCTGTTTCTGGGTCACGGTGACGTTTTAGGCAGCTTCTTTAACCCCTGCGGGGGTAATGCGCAGTCACAGTGTATGCCACTGTGCGGCAATCCACAGGCTGTTTCTGGGTCACGGTGACGTTTTAGGCATAAGAGAAGAAAGAGGAGATTCCATACGGTAAAACCATAAAACACTCTTTATTGAATGCAGATGACAGAATGGTACTCACATTTAAGCAGTTTATAATAGGCAACCAAATGTCATCAAAACAGGAGAGCGTCAGATTTAAGTTGGTGATCCTCTGGGAGATGATGCAAAAGCGTCAAAATAGGCCACGCCCTACGCGTTTCGTCATAGGGACGTCAACTCTTATACTTTTAGTTTTGCTTCATTCTTTCAATTTAGAGGCTAGAAAATTGGTTTAGTGCAGCATAACTGTAGCACCCCCCTGGGTATACTGGGAGCAAAGAGGGTACCTCCAGATAAAGGGAGCGGGCTTACATTCGCCCCAGGGCTGAGTCCATGGCTATAATGGGAAGTTAGAACAAATGTGGGCCCCAGTCACTTTAGGTATTTTTCAATGCTTTAATTAGAACTTGATAAAGGTTGTAGGAAAGGGGTTGAGGGGAGGTTTCAGATACCCTTTCTAGCATATCACTTACAGACTCCTTGAATCGAAGGACAAAACAGCTTTTCTTCTAGCAGATCTTGAATACCTGGGTAGGTCTCTCACACAAACCTAGCAACCAGTAAGTGCCTGGATAAGCCTCTCTCACAGACTTAGCAGCCAGTAGATGCATGGATAAGTGTCTCTCACAAACTTAGCAGACAGGAGCGTATTACCTTGATTAGATCGTAGAGCAGCTTCACCGTACCAGAACCTTTAAGCCACCTGGCGATACTGTGAGGGTAGTTTAGATGTAGATGTGTCCTCCCACCGAGTCACCAGACACTCTGAGAGACCAGCCTTCATCCTGGCTCTCTCCAGCAAGGGTCCTCCCCTGGATCTCCTCAGCTTGGCTCGGCTTCTTCCATTCAGGCAAGACAGCCTAAGTACCACCTCAGGAGTAGTAGTCCCCAGACAGGCTTCTGGGCCTACTTTTAGAGCTTGCAGCAACTTAGCCTCAGGCCTGGAGGGCCACGAGGTAAGAACTGACTAAAACACATGGCCTCTGTCCAATAAATACCCCTTTCCAGAATGCACAGCAGCCAGAAACCTCCTACTGGGCTGTTTCCGGAAAAAGAATATTCATTATAGCTCAACCTAGTTGTTATTTTCACACTGTCCCGTGGTACCAGTGACACCTACTGGCAACAGTGGGAAATGCATAGCACAGTCAAGTTTAGAACAGAACCAATAAACTATGTACAATCAATCTGAGCTGTTTACAGCTCAGCCAAAAACTAAATTTACACTATAGCCCCATTTTTGGGAACAGGGGGCTACACACTCCCCCCACCAAAGGAGACGATGTCCTCAGTGTCTGTAAGGAACAAAATATAACTCTCAAGCTTGAGAGTAGGTATCTGAACCAAAAACTTGGATGGGAGAAGAGAAAGACAGTAAAGAAGAATGTTACAGTTTCAAACATTAATCAACAGTATACTCACATCAGACATGTTACAGGAACATTACTATCTATCTAACTGCCCCCCTTCTAGCAGCTTGATAGGAGATCTTTGTTACCTGGAAAAACACAAAGTTACACACATAGAAACACATAACAGTATCACAGTATTGACTAGGAGCTAAGCCTCACTCCCAGGAAAACTAAACTTTCTTCCTCATTTTAAATGCAAAGTAACCTAGAATGTAGCTTAAAAGTCCATCCCTTTCTATAAATAGTACCAGTGGTACCAGTGACACCTACTGGCAACAGTGGGAAATGCACAACACAGTCAAGTTTAGAACAGAACCAATGAACTATGCACAATCAATCTGAGCTGTTTACAGCTCAGCTAAAAACTAAATTTACACTATAGCCCCATTTTTGGGAACAGGGGGCTACATAACATTTTGGTAGTTGCATTTTGGACCAAAAAACGAGAGACAACCGAGGAGAAAGAGGGAGAGAAGGATTTAGTTGGAAAATGTACACAGGCTGGCATCATTGCTGGGCACTGTTGGGGCTGCACTGTACAGGTCTCAATTGTGAGGAGATGCTGCTGATCGGCTCTCCTCTCCTTACACTCTGTCAGTGTGAGGCAAGGAGAGCCGACAACAGGCATTTTTTTGTTTGTATCGGCTGTGATTGGACACAGCTGATCACATGGGTAAAGGGCTGCGTCATCGGCTCTTTTCCGAGGTCGCACCGTGTCCCAGTAGCACAGCACGCCCGCGATTGCTGCGATGCACGCGCGTATACTAAGATCAAATAATCCGCTCAGTGCAATGTACTGTCTCATTATTTATCGTATATATTGTAATATGTTGTGAACTATGCAGTTTCAACATTTTGGTTACAGGGATGACATTGCAAAAGAGGTCAAGGTCATCACTGACTTTCAACATGGGACAGCAGGCAGCAGTAACACTTAAAATAAATAACACTACACCTTTGGTTATATAAAGATTGGCCGCGGGCGTTTTATAACCAATTACAATGGCTCCTATACGTAACTTTACGAGGTACGTTTTGGAGATTAAGCCGCAGGGATTTCAGACCCCCTGACCGGTGAAGCGTCGACCTGATATCTCACAGCGGGTGATCGCAGGATCGGGGTGGATGGGGAGGGGTCCAGTCTTTTAGACCCCAGATCTCTCCATAAAGAGGACCTGTAATGCTGTATTGTTATTGGAAGGGATGTTTACATTCCTTGCAATAGCAATAAAAGTGATCAATACATTTTTTTTTAAAGGGACAGTGTAAAAATAAAAAAAATGTAATAAAATGAATAAAAAAACGTACTCCCCTCCCCATGTGCAGTAGTGAATATATACGCAGATCACACCCACATATGTAAATGGTGTTTTCACCACACATGTGAGGTATTGCCGTGAACGTCTGAGCGAGAGCAAGAATTCCAGCACTAGCCCTCCTCTGTAACTCAAAACTGGTAACCTGTAGAAATTTTTAAAGCATCGGCTACAGAGATTTTTAAGTACCATAGTTTAGCTCCATTCCACAAGCACACACAGTTTTAAATCCTGACATGTTAGGTATTTGTTTACTCGGTGTCACGTCATCTTTTATATTCTACTGTCTAAAAATTGGGGTATATATTATGTTTTGTTTTTTTAATTGATTAAAATGTATAAAAAAAAATGGCGTTTGAAAAACCGCTGCGCAAAAACCATGTGACATAAAAGATTGCAACGACTGCCATTTTATTCTCTAGGGTCTCTGCTAAAAAAAATATATAATGTTTGGGGCTTCTAATAAGTTTTCTAGCAAAAAATACAGGTCCTTAAAGTGGTTGTATGACCTGAAAAAAATAAAAACCTATAAGGCAAAAGCATAATGAGCACACCGCCTACCGGTCACCACTGAGGGGGCTGACATGTTTCCTCTGCGTTTCTTACAGGTTTGTGGCTTCGGCGCTGTGAGTGGCCGCGATGACATCACTCCAGTGCATTCGGGTGGGAGTGCTCTTTCCTTCAAGGTCCGGCGGCATCGCCGGACCTTCAGAGCGAATAGCACCGCTGACGTCAGTGGCTGCATGCAAGGTGATTATCTCCTAAACCATATAATTTTACCTACAGGTAAGCCTTATTGTAGGCTTACTTGTAGGTAAAAATGTGCAAGCGGGGGTCCACTCTCTCACTCACGGCAGAAGGGGAGGAGGAGGGGGACAGAGCTGCTGACGTACTTTGCCGTGGCCTGTTCTCCCGGAAAAGGGGACAGGGTACCTGTCAAAGACATGTGTCCACTCCCCCCTCCCCCTGAAAGGTGCCAAATGTGGCACCGGAGGGGGGAAGAATCAGATAAGCTGAAGTTCCACTATTGGGTGGAACTCTGCTTTAGGTGGATAAATCACGCTACGGCCACGGAAAACAGAATTGCGTGAAGCTTGCCCCAAAAAAACATCAGGAGCGTCTTTTGGGTGACAGGTTTTGTGCGATGCAGTTAGCCGCAATTTCAGCACCATTTATCACTGAATATGGCAGCAGATCCGCGCAGCATTTTTAAATGGATGGAATCTGAAATTCATGCTGTGCGATTTGTCATTTTATCACAGCGTTTTGAAATTGAGGGGCAGAATCATGGCGAGCTGTGAAAAGAGCCTAACAGTCAAACAGTTACAGAATTTGTAGCTTATTTTTAATGATTTGTTTCCCAGAGTGAGGTTCCTCTTTAAGAAATAATAAAGACATTGCAGCGGGGGGGGGGGGGGGGGGCTTTCTTCATGGGGGGATGGTGAGTGATGAAGATCTCTCATTTTACAGCCATTTTGGAATAGGATGGGGCTTTACAGAAGTGTAAGCTGGGCCCAAAGTTGCTGCTGCTCCTGAATGAGGGGCTCAGTGGAAGGAGGAACTCCAGTGGTAATGATTCAGATGGGTGACAATTTATAGAAACAGGCCATTGAGGCAATGGCGTATCATTCATGGGTGCAAGGTGTTCACTGCACACAGGCCCCGAGGGGGGGGGGGCCCACTGTGCTCTGACCCACACTGCACCCATGGATGACCCGTTGCTGTTCTGTACCTTGGTTGACAGTCAGGGATGACGGTGAGACGGTGTTGGCAGTTACAAGCACCGATCTCCCTGTATGGCTTTCCATGAAGAAGCTAAAAAGCTGCTAAAAAGCTGCTTCTCCTCCTCTCCCTCCCGCGGCTTTTAGGTGCTTCAAGGAAAGCCATACAGGGAGATCAGTGCATGTAACTGCCCCCCCCCATCTGACCGATCATCCCCTACTGCCCATTGGTTTTCCCTTTCTTCCTGGGGCCTCCTGCGTGCTCCGCCCCCCCGTGTGCTCCTCGGCCCCCCTTATCCCACCAAAAGCTCTACTGGCTTTCCTTCTCTCCTCTCCTGCTAGCTGCTGCGGGGAATGCGTCAGGATGGAGAGTGGAAGAAGGGGCCAGTAAATATGTCATCTACCGGTCCCTTTCTTTTCTGAATGAGCAAAGTCACTGATCACTGACTGTGTCCATTAATAACAAAATCTTACCAAAGCCCCCCCAACAGGGCTCATTAAAAAAGAAATGCTTTTTTAAATCAAATATTAAAAAATTAAATTGTAAAAAAAGTATAAAAAATTAAATTGTAAAAAAAGAATATTTAAAAAAAAAAAACTATTGACACCCCCCAAAAAGAAAAAAAAAAATACGAAAAAATAGTAAAAAATAATAAAAAAATAAAATGTAAAAAAACTCTACTGCTCTACTGACACCGGACACTGCTCTACGGACACAATCACTGGTCTCAACCCCCTCCCCATCCAAATAGCATTTTGAAAAAAATGGAAAAAAATGAAAACATACATTCAAAATACATTGAAAATAAAAATAATAAAAATTTGGAAAAAATTAATAAATAAAATTTAAAAAAACTACTGACACCACCCACTGCTATACTGACACTGTCCAGTGTCCCACTGACACCATTCACTGCCCCCCTTACCCAGAAGCACTGTTAAAAAAATTATTAGCAATATTACATTTAAAAAATAATAGGAAAAAAAAAATTAAAACAAAAAACTATTGATACTCGGCACTGTTCTTCTGAATCCGTCCAACCATGCCCAAAGCATGGTGAAAAACATTATTAAAAAAATAAGTTGTAAAAAATTATACAAAAAAATTGTAAAAAAACCTAAAAACTAAAATAATTAAAAAAAAACTACTGTCACCATCCACTGCTCTACTGACACCGTCCACTGCCCTACTGACACTGTCCACTCCTCTGCCCTCCTCTCCTGCACTTAATACCCACTGCCATACACTCCGCACTCCTCTCCTGCACATATTATCCACTGCCATAAACTCTACACTCCTCTCCTACACATAATACCTACTGCCATATACTCCGCACTCCTCTCCTGTACATAATACCCATCACCATACACTCCGCACTCCTCTTCTGAACATAACAACCACCGCCATACACTCCGCACTCCTCTCCTGCACATAATACCCACCACCATACATTCTGCACCCTTTTTCTGCACATAATACTCACCGCCATACATCTGTACTCCTCTCCTGCACATACTACCCACCGCCATACACTCCGCACTCCTCTCCTGCACATACTACCCACCACCATACACTCCGCACTTCTCTTGTGCACATACTATCCACCGCCATACACTCGACACTCCTCTCCTGCACATAATACCCACCGCCATACACTCTGCACTCCTCTCCTGCACATAATACCCACTGCCAAACACTCCGCACTCCTCTCCTGCATATAATACCCACCTCCATACACTCCCCACTCCTCACCTGCTTAATACCCATCGTTATACACTCCGCAGTCTTCTTCTGCACATAATACCCACAGCCATACACTCCGCACTCTTCTTCTGCACATATTACCCACCGCCATACACACCTCACTCCCCTCCTGCACATACTACCCACCACCATACATTCTGCACCCTTTTTCTGCACATAATACCCACCGCCATACATCCGTACTCCTCTCCTGCACATACTACCCACCGCCATACACTCTGCACTCCTCTCCTGCACATACTACCCACCGCCATACACTCCGCACTCCTCTCCTGCATATACTACCCACCGCCATACACTCCGCACTCCTCTCCTGTACATACTACCCACCGCCATACAATCCGCACTCCTCTCCTGCACATAATATCCACCGCCATACACTCCACACTCCTCTCCTGCACATACTACCAACCACCATACACTCACAAATCAATGGCGGCAGAACCGCACCGTGTTTTTAGGTGCCATTAAAATGAATGGCATCTGAAATTCGCATTGTGCGATTTGTCATTTTAGCAGAGCATTTTAAAATCACGGTGCTCGTGATTCAAAACGCCCAGGTGTGAACCGAGCCTAAAAGTCAACAGTTACAGGATTTGTAACTGATTTTTAATTTTTTATTCATTTATTTCCCAGAGTGAGGTTCCTCGTTAAGAAATATTAACTAATTGAAGACCAGGCCTTTTCTGACACTTTTTGTTTACAAGTTTAAATAGGTATATTTGGCTAGAAAAATATTTATAACTCCGAAACATTATATATTTTTTTTAGCAGACACCGTTGGGAATAAAATGGCAATCGTTGCAATTTTTTTTATGTCACACAGTATTTGCGCAGAGGTTTTTCCAAACGCAATTTAAAAAAAAAAAAAATACACTTCATTAAAATACACTTTAATGAATAATAAAAAAAAAAAAAAGCACAATATATACCCCAATTTTTTTGTAAAATATGAAAAGTAATGTTACACCGAGTAAATAGTTACCTAACATGTCACACTTTAAAAATGCACACGCTTGTGGAATGGTAACAAACTTTGATACTTAAAAATCTCCAGAGGCTGTGGTCATGAATGAAGGTTCACTTGATCTAATGAGCAGGGCTCTCTGATTCCTCCTGTATTGTATTGTATTGTAATTGTATGTAATTCTATGCATTAACCCCTTCAGATCCACGCTATAGCCGAATGACAGCTACAGCATGGATCCGCTTTGCCGGGAAGCATTCAATAGACGTCCTCCCCTTTGCACGTTCCCCGCCGCCGTGATCACTGAATCAATGAGAATCGGGTGATCACAGATCGGAGTAAGGGGTCGGTCCCGACCCCTTACCACGTGATCAGCTGTGAGCCAATCACAGCTGATCACGTGATGTAAACAGAAGATCGGTAATCGTTTTTCTTTATTCTCACTCTGACAGCATGAGGGGAAAAAAAAAGCCTATCACCGGCTTCTGTTGAAGGGACATTGGTCCCGAAGAGAAAGAGGTGAAGCCGCCTCATATGTGCCCACCACTACCGCCTGCCAGTGCCACCTGCCAGTGCCATGATTCAGTGCCCACAGTGCCACGAATCAGTGCCCACCAGTACATAAGTGCCAGCAATCAGTGCCACCTATAAATGCCCATGAGTGCCACCTATCAATGTCCACCAGTGGTGCCAATCAGTGCCTCATCAGTGCCACCTAGCAGTGCTGCCTATCAGTGTCACCTACCAGTGCCGATCAGTGCCCATCACTTCCACCCATCAGTGCCCATCACTGCTACCCATCAGTGCCCATCAGTGCCACCTATCAATGCCCTTCAGTGCCGCCCATCAGTGCCACCCATCAGTGCCACCCATCAATGCCACCTATCAGTGCCCGCCAGTGCCACCTATTAGTGCCCATCAGTGCCGCCTTATCAGTGCCCATCAATGCAGCCTATCGGTGCCCATCAGTGCAGCCTCATCAGTGCCCATCAATGCAACCTCGCCAGTGCCCATCAGTAGAGCCTGATCAATGCCCATCAGTGCAGCCTCATCAGCGTACATCAATGAAGGAGAAAAACTGTTTGCAAAATATAAAAAGGTTTTGCTTTTTTTTTTTGTAAATTTCGAACAAAAAATTAAAAAACCCAGAGGTGCTCAAATACCACCAAAAGAAAGCGCTATTGTGGGAAAAAATGATAAAAATTTCATTTGGGTACAGTGTTGTATGACCGCATAATTTTCATTCAAAGAGTGACAGCGCTAAAAGCAGAAAATTGGTCTGGGCAGGAGGGGGGTTAAGGTGCTCAGTAAGCAAGTGGTTAAAGTAATAAACCATATGTGCTGCAGGAGTTCACCAGCCCCCCCCCCCCTTATTTTCCCTTGTCGTTGTCTCTCTCCTCATTGGGCAGATTAATAGCAGTGGCGGCCATTGGCTCCAGCTGATTTCAATCAAATGCTGTGACGAAGAAGCAGGGGGAGGACCGAGACACCAGTCCTTGTCAATAGATGCAGACTGGATGGCTCAGGAGCGAGCCCACAAGGGTGCCCCCATGGAAAGTGGCTTTCCATGGTTGCACTCACCGAAGAGGATCACCAGAAAGGAGAATCGGGGCTTCTTTGTGCAAGATCATTACACAAAGCAGGTAAGTATAAGATGTTTGTTATTTAAATTTAGAAAAAAACAAAGGTTTAGTGTCACTTTAAAGTGGGGATCAGCAACCAGTATCAATGGCGGTCCATGCACTGTGGGCGCACGGGAGCCACCCCCCATCCATCCATGCGCCCGGGCCCTTTCAGGATTATTATGGTGGGGTGGGAGGGGGTGGTACTTTTAGAAGCACCTGATTAGAGCCAGAGGCTCTAATAGGCTTCAAATTAGAGTGGGCTCGGGGAGCTGAGAGTGTGCCCTGATCCCACTCAATTGTGTGACGATAGTGAATACATTTTCGCTATTTTCACACTAACCTTCCTCCCCACCAATCAGGAGGCAGGGCGGCAGACCTGTTTCCTGATTGACCAAAGCGTCTGGGCCTGGGGCATTGCCTGGTTTCATGGCTCCAACAGCAAGCTGGAGTTCCTCTAAAGTGATCTGAGCATCCAGGTCCCCTTGGACTTCTAAAGGTAGAGATGGCATTTGGGAGGATAGTATGTATTCCTTAAAATCCACTTGGGGTGGGTCTCTGTTCAGTAAATTGTATATAATTTGGGGGATGTAGGTCGCTGATTTTTGTTCCTTAACTGATCCCGCTAATAACTTCCTGCATTTGTTTCCAGACTCATAATTCATCTTTTGGCAGAATTGCAGTGCTGCCTTAGCTTTGTAGTGTAGTAGGTCTGTGATTTGTTTACGTAGGGATCACAGTTACCTCACTATTTCCAGCGTGGGGGTGTGTTTATGTCGGGATTCTGCTGAGGTAAGTGTGCCAAGGAGTTTGGAAAGCTGTGCGTTACGTTTTCTCTTGATGCGTGCACCATGTTTAATAAGTATCCCCTTGTGGACTGTTTTATGAACCTCCCAGAGGGATCCGGGGTCGCAGTCTTGGGTGTCATTTTCCTGGGAATATAGGGTTAGACCTCTCATTACATCTGCCAGGACCTCGGGGGTCTGTAGGAGACTCTCATTTAGTCACCAGAAATTGGGCTTAATCGAGTGTCCCCCATCTAGTGTGTATTTGAGGGAAATGGGGGCATGGTCCGACCATGTAATATGACCGATCGCAGAGTCGCGTACAGCATGGGGGATCAAGAAAAAATCTATCCTAGTGTATAGTTTGTGCGGTGAGGAGTAAAAGGTATAGTCTCCTTCTCCCGAGTGTTGTAGTCTCCATATATCAATCAATTGGGCTTTGTGTAGGTATTTAGCTATCCTTTTCCTCTGGGATGGAGGGATTACAGCGTGTCCAGAAGAAGAATCTACTGATGGAAGTAGAGGGATATTAAAATCCCCCCCAGGATTAGCCGGCCCTCCGTGAATTCCGTCAGTTTATCTAGGGTCTGTGAAATAAATCTGTCCCGATGGTCATTTGGGGCATACATTGTCGCCAAAGTGAGTTGTGTGTCACCTACGAGACCTTTCAAGAATACAAAACATCACCCTGGGTCTTTGACTTCCGCCTGAAATTTCTATGGTAGTTTGCTGGATAGCAGTATGGAAACCCCTTTAGATTTGGCTGTTGGGTTAGTTGAGTGGCATGTCAAGGGGAAGAATCTATTTTTAAGAATAGGTAGTTTGTCATGTTTAAAGTTAGTTTTCTGAATAAAGGCTATGTCCACATGTGAGCTCTTTAAATCATTCAAGAGCACACGCCTCTTTTCAGGAATGTTTAGGCCTCTTGCGTTCAGAGACACTATTTTTATAAATTCCATCGCCCTGTCTTGAGAAGGAGATATAGACTAAGGATTGGGGGAGAGGCAGATAGGGGGGGGAAGGTAGAGGGGGGAAGGGGGGAAAGTGGAGGAAGGGAGGGTTGGTGTGAGAGGGTAAGGGATAGTAAGCAGTAGTTTGAGAAGAGAAAGAGAGAGAGGGTACTTGTAACGACACCCCGAGTATGAAAGGGGTTAAAGTCGTTTAGAACATTCAATACCCAAACACAAACGCAGCTACCGAACACTTCAATCAGCCGAACAAGGAACCCATACAAATAATTCTACCCCAAATACGAGACAAGATTCTCTGTCTTCAGGTTCAAGCAGGAATGAATCTTTATTCAAACACGTTATACAGATCCCACTTCAAAACATTTTCCCCCCACCCTTGGAAAACAGGGCGAGTTAAACTGTCCAATAACAATGGACACACAGGTCAGGTGTGCTTAACTTCTCATCAGTAAACAGTCTTAACAGGGGGGCTGCTGGAGGAATCCCCCCTCTCTCTTTCCTCACAGCAAGACCATAATAGTTGAGGCAGACAGCCACAATAGACATTAGAATACAGTCACACCCCAACCATCACAGGAAAGAGTCCACAACAGGATGAGACAGCACACACTATATATACATATATAGAGCAATGAGTCTGACTAGCACAGATCATAGTGGGGTTCTCATTCACCCTGTGCCCCTATTAGTGACTCCCGTCACATGGCTCCCTCCCTCCTTGTGGAACACTCCGGCAGACCCGGCTTGATCCTTCTCGGGTCAACTTGGGGATGTCCGGAACTAGGAGGCCGGAGTGACGTCTGTTTGCCGGGACAACCCATCAGCATTGCTATTTTGCTTACCGGGTCGGTAGCTGATGGTGAAATTGTAAGGTTGCAGGGCTAAGCTCCACCACAGCAACCTGCCATTGTCTCCTGAGACCCGGATAAGCCAGACCAATGGGTTGTGGTCGGTGACTAATGAAAATTCCTGTCCATACAAATAAGGGTTCAACTTTTTAAGGACCCAGACCAGGGCCAAGCACTCCTTCTCCACTGCTGCATAGCTCACTTCCCGGGGTAATAGCTTTCTGCTCAGATAGGGGACAGGGTATTCTCTTCCATCCTCCCCGATTTGGCTCAGCACAGCCCACAGTCCAAACATGGAAGCGTCTGTGTGGACAAGGAAACGTTTGTTGGGTACTGGGGCAGCCAAGACAGGGGCATTTACAAGTGCTTGCTTGAGGGCTAGAAACGCGGCTTCACAAGCTGGAGATCACAGGACCTGCCTAGGTGAATTATTTTTCGTCAGGTCAGTCAGGGGCTTGGCGATAGCCCTATAATCAGGGACAAAACGCCGGTGGTACCCTGCAGTCCCCAAGAAGGCTAATACCTGGGTCTTAGTACGGGGTGTGGGCCAGTTAGCTACTGCCTCTACCTTGGCTGGCTCTGGTCTCTGGTTCCCACACCCTACTCGGTATCCCAGGTCCTGCATTTCCGCCATACCTAGATGGCACTTGTCTGGTTTCAAGGTCAGGCCTGTGGCCCGATTCTTGTCCAGAACCACCCCTACATGAACCAGGTGCTCCTCCCAAGACCCACTATAGATCGCAATGTCATCCAGGTTTGCACATGCAAAATCCTGAAAGCCATTGAGGAGCCTATCCACCATACGTTGGAAGGTAGCCGGGGCATTTTTCATCCCGAATGGCATGACCTTAGACTGGTACAGGCCAAACGGGGTAACAAATGCTGATTTGGGGATAGCATCCTCGGCCAGGGGAATCTGCCAATAGCCCTTACACAGGTCTGTTGTAGTTAAATAACGTCCCCTGGCTATACGATTTAGCAGTTTGTCTACCCTGGGCATCGGGTAGGCGTCAGTGGTGGTCTTCTCATTGAGTCGCCTGTAGTCCACGCAGAACCAGGTAGTTCCGTCTTTCTTAGGCACCAGGACTACAGGAGAGGCCCAAGAGCTGTCAGGAGGCTCAATGACTCCTAACTGAATCATTTCCCGTATCTCCTTCCGCATTCCTTCTCGGACTGCTTCAGGGATACCGTAGGGGGGCTGTCGAAGGGGTGCTTGTCCAGGGGTCTCTACCTTATGAACAGCCAGGGTCGTGTAGCCCGGTTTTTGGGGGAAAGTCGCCTGTTTCTTCCACAGAAGCCACTTAGCCTGTTCCTTCTTTGTGGGGCTTAACCGGTCCCCTAGCTGTACAAGGCTAATGAGGTCAGTCTGGGGGTCTCTCTCTAGTAAATCAGGGAGGGGTAAACTTTCGCAGTCGTCCGCAGCAGGGGCACATACTGCAGCAACATCCTCCTGATGTTCCTGGTACTCCTTCAGCATGTTCACATGAAAGGTTCGCTGGATTCTTTCATCTGCACAGCTGGCAATAACATAGGTAGTATCACATACCTGGGCTACTACTTTATATGGGCCCCTGCCAAGATGCCTGCATCTTGTCGGTCTTCACAGGCTTGAGCACTAAGACCTTCTGCCCAACCTGGAAGATACGCTGTTAGGCCCCCAATCATACCATCTCTTCTGTCTCCCCTGGGCCGCCTGGAGATTCTCCCTTACCATCAGAGACAGTTGCTCCATGCGGTCCCTGAGTTCCACAACATAGGGCACTATGGGGGTCCCCTCCCGCTCTGTCTCTCCCTCCCAGTGTCCTCTAATGAGATCGAGGGGTCCGCGGACCCTTCTCCCATAGAGTAACTCGAAGGGAGAGAACCCAGTAGATTCCTGGGGTACCTCTCTGTACGCAAATAACAGGTGAGGCAGGAATTTCTCCCAGTCTCTGCAAGCGTCCTAAAAGGTCCTCATCATTTGCTTGAGGGTCCTGTTAAAGCGCTCACAGAGACCATTAGTCTGGGGGTGGTAAGGTGAGCTCAGCAAGGGCTTAATATTGCACACCTTCCACAACTGCTGGGTGAGCACAGCGGTACACTAGGTTCCCTGGTCAGAGAGAATCTCCTTAGGGAACCCCACTCTAGTGAATATTTTAACCAGGGCATCAGCTACTGTCTCTGCTTCAATGTTGGACATAGCTACTGCCTCTGGGTAACGGGTGGCGTAGTCCACCACGGTGAGAATATACTTCTTCCCGGATGGACTAGGCCTGGCCAAGGGACCCACAATGTCAACGGCTATGCGGTAAAAGGGCTCCCCAATAATAGGCATGGACATAAGTCTGGCCTTAGGGTGGTCCCCCCACTTACCCACCCGTTGACATGTGTCACACGTTTTGCAGTACTTTCGCACATCCTGGTTAAAATTGGGCCAGAAGAAATTCTGCGTAATTCTATGGGCTGTGCGACGGGACCCTAGATGTCCTGCTAGTGGTACATCATGCCCAATTCGCAGAATCTCCAACTGGTATTTCTTAGGTACCACCAGCTGTCGTTTCCACGGTGAGAATATACTTCTTCCCAGATGGACTAGGCCTGGCCAAGGGACCCATAATGTCAACGGCTATGCGGTAAAAGGGCTCCCCAATAATAGGCATGGACATAAGTCTGGCCTTAGGGTGGCCCCCCCGCTTACCCACCCGTTGACATGTGTCACACGTTTTGCAGTACTGTCGCACATCCTGGTTAAAATTGGGCCAGAAGAAATTCTGCGTAATTCTATGGGCTGTGCAACGGGACCCTAGATGTCCTGCTAGTGGTACATCATGCCCGATTCGCAGAATCTCCAGCTGGTATTTCTTAGGTACCACCAGCTGTCGTTTCCACGAAGGGAATTTATTTCCCGGGGATAGCTTAGGGATCCTATACAGTCTATCCCCCACCCATTCATAAATCTCCCCATCTATTCCCCTTTTCTGAGTATCTGCCTTAGCCCTATACTTGTGTAAGGTCGGGTCCTCCCGGGTTTCCCTCCCGAATGCCTCTGGGGTATCCCAGCCTAGGGGAGCCTGATCTAAGGTACATGTCGGGGAAGATAGTCTTACCTGGGTCTCAGCAGCAAGCAGGCCAGTTCCAACAGCACGGGTCTGGGCACGGGTAGTCACTGGGTTGACTTCAGCAGGGCCCATCGGGGCCTAAGCAGAAATGAGGGGGGCCAAATCATTCCCCAGTAGTACATCCGCTGGCAAATCCTTCATCACTCCCATATTCACGTATCCCGAACCAACCCCCCAATCCAGGTGAACACGGGCAATGGGTAGCGGGAAAATGGTGCCTCCTGCTACCCTTAAGGCTACAGTGCCCCCGGTGTGTTGGCTCTCTGGGATGAGGTTCTTCCGTAGTAGGGTCATGGTGGCGCCAGTATCACGTAGGCCATTGGCTACCTTTCCATTAACCTGGACAGTCTGCCTGTGTTGCTGCCTGTTGTCCTGGTTAGCTGCTTGTACTGTATCAGCCTTGTGCAGGACGTCCCAATGTTCTTCCTCCTCAATGCAGTGAGCTGCAGGCATGGATGTGCGGGGATTCCCCCCTGCTGGCTTTCTCTATGCCTGGGACTGCCTTCCTGATTCAACGGACAGTCTGGCTTTTTGTGCCCTAGCTGTTTACACCCAAAACACCTGAGGGGTTGTGAGTAGTCCTGGGAGTTGAACCTGGGCTGCTGAGAATAAGTGGCCGCTGGAGGTGGTGCTGTAGGGCGGTATGACTGTGGTTGGTAGGCGCCAGCTGGAGGGGGTGCCACTGATCGATAATCCCCCCGAGCTGTTGTCTTGACCACAGGGTTATCCAGTTTGCGGGCGTCTATGTATTGTTCCGCCAGGTGAGCTGCTTCAGGCAAGGTGAAAGGTTTTCGGTCCCGGACCCACTCTCTGACTTCCGGGGATAGCTTGTCAAAGAAGAGCTCCAGCAGGAACAGCTGCAGCACCTCTTCCCCGGATACTGCTTGGCATCCTGTGACCCAATGGGATGCTGTGCGGTGTAGGCGACATGCCCACTCGGTATATGAGTCTCCAGTCTGCTTGCTCGTCTCTTGGAACCGCCTCCGGTATGCCTCCGGTGTGACGGCATACCTGGCCAAAAGTGCTACTTTTACCAGCCCATAGTTCATACTATCCTCGTCTGGGATGGCCCTGAACGCTTCACTGGCCCAGCCGGACAATTTCCCAGACAAAATGGTAACCCATTCCTCTGTGGGCACCTGGTGTAGGGCACATTGACGTTCTAAATCTGCAAGGTACCCATCAATCTCCCCTTCTGCTTCAATGAAATTTTTAAAAGCAGTAAAATGTACCTTTCTCCTTTCAGTTGGTGCTGTTGTGACTCCTGCTGCTGCAGCACCTCTTTGCTGTAGCCAATTTGCATCCACAGCCGCTATAACTCAGTCTATGATCTCCGCTGTAGGGTTAGGGCCATAATGTGCCAGTCTTATGTTAACAGCCCGACCAAACTTTGCCTCTTCGGGTGTCCTGTCTGTTACGCTGGGCCTTTCGGTTATGTTAGGTCTTTCGGCTCTATCCATTTCGACTAGTTCTGCAATAATGTCCTTCATCTTACGGTTGTTGGCCGGTCGGCCCCGGTTCTCCAGTAAGTCCTTGAGGGTAGAGCATTTTAGCCGTTCATACTGTGCTTCCATTGGCCTGTGCCCTCTTGTAGCTTTTCTTCTGGGCTGTGGGAATGATCCCGCAGCTTGCCACCAGTTGTAACGACACCCCGAGTATTAAAGGGTTAAAGTCGTTTAGGGCATTCCATACCCAAACACAAAGGCAGCTACCGAACACTTCAATCAGCCGAACAAGGAACCCATACAAATAATTCTCCCCCAAATACAAAACAAGATGCTCTGCCTTCAGGTTCAAGCAGGAATGAATCTTTATTCAAACACATGTTATACAGATTCCACCTCGAAACATCCCCCCCCCCCCCACCCTTGGAAAACAGGGCGGGTTAAACTGTCCAATAACAATAGACACACAAGCCAGGTGTGCTTAACTTCTCGTCAGTAAACAGTCTTAACAGGGGGGCTGCTGGAGGAATCCCCCCTCCCTCTTTCCTCACAGCAAGACCATAGTAGTTGAGGCAGACAGCCACAATAGACAATAGAATACAGTCACACCCCAACCATCACAGCAAAGAGTCCACAACAGGATGAGACAGCACACATTATATATACATATATATACAGCATTGAGTCTGACTAGCACAGATCATAGTGGGGTTCTCATTCACCCTGTGCCCCTATTATTGACTCCCGTCACAGTACTCCTTAACTGTGGAGTACCGCTCAGTAATAGAACAATAAAGTAGGTAACCCTATAGAGGGTGCAGTAAGGTAAACTAAGGATTAGGGCACAAAAGTGCTGGTACGATCACCAGTTCAAAACTAGCAATAGAGCGCTGGCCTATGTGGGAGAGTGGGAAGGAACAGCCGGTGAGGGGCCCACCTGTCGCCCCCGACCACCCCGACTTTTGGCGTGCAAGTGAACAACATATATATACTGACGACTTTTGACATTAATAACCATGTACATGTTAAAGTTTAAAGCACACATGAAACACAGTAAACAACTGGGCATCTGCCAAAATTAGAATATACTGGCTTCAACAGCTATGGAACATAATAATTAGATAAGGTAAACTGCCAGCTATGTGTGGGTAGAGGTGTTCGTTCTACTCCGTGACTGGAGCCTGGGTAGATGATGCTGATTCCCCTGAGGTATGATGGGTATTGGGGGCATCGGAGACCCCAATTTAAAGGGGGGTCCGACTGTCCCCAAGAGCACTCTCTCACTTCTAGTTTAGCGTGAGTGTGTGTTGCATCCCACGACCTTTTCAGGCACGTCAGTGTTAGGATATGTCTTACTGATTGCACTCTGGGGGGGATAGACCCTGAGGGACACCGATAGTAGCTGGCGCTTCAGTGTCCTAATGCCCACCCCCAGGGAGATCTGCATCTATGTAGGGATGCCGTCAGAACCTCGTTATGGAGGCGATAAGGTTAGGTCCCATCTAGGGGAGCAACATAAACCACTCCAGAGCACCCCCAAATAATAAACCTCTCATCCACCCCGTGTATATCGCAAAGGTGTCTCTCATTGTTACTTGCACTAGATCCACAGCCACGTGTGTTTCAGAGGCAAACAATGTGGAGGTATTTTAAAAGTCCCCACCCTCCCCAAAGATGCCAGCAGCATCACAGAAAAATAAATCCCTGAATGCATGGATCAATGAAAATGTTTGTCACCTGTATAGATAACTCTGCATGAGGTGGGGGGATCCTGACGTATAACTACTCCGCTGGCACACCACGGGGGGGGGGGGGGGGGGGCACAGGGGGGCCGCGCACAGTCTCCCCCCGTGCTCAAGTAGTCACTATGCACATTATGCCCGACCCCAGAGTCATCTTGTTAGGCAAGTATCAGGCAGCATCCACGGTTATCGTGGACATAGTGGACCAATTCAGTGATCCCCTCGGGCAGTAGGTAGTGTTCCGGGCGCGACCTGCATCCACACGGGGGTAGGCAAGGGTAGTCAGTATGCCTTGGGGTGTTCAACTCTATGAGAGGAAGGAGGTTATCGCAACCACCAGCAACACAGCTAGGGGGAGCATCTAGGACTTAAAACTGGGGGGGGTTAACATCAAGCAATATGATCCAGTAAGGTGAGTGAGGGCAGTAACCTGTCGGTTAAGACTCACGTGTTCCCGTCTGCGGATGGCGCCCGCTGAGTCTCTGCAGGCAGGGAAGCTGGGTACTCCGGTGAATCATGGTTCCTGATCGACTCGTCTGACGAGGGAGAATGGCAAGCCAATCCGGGACACACACCAGGTCCGACTCCATAAAGGTAAAAAGAGCTGGTAGGTCTGCGGGGGTGCGCAAAGTAAAAGAAGCCATTGCTTTGCAGAAGGTTACCGCCAGAGGGTATCCCCAGCGGTAGGAATATCCTTTTTCATCTGGCTAGATCCAGAACCGGTCTCAGAAGGGCTCTCCACTATAGAGTGGCTCTGGACAGGTCTGGAAGTATTTTAATTGTAGCTCCATCAAAGTTGACATCCCCATGTTCCCATGCTTTATGGAGAATGAGTTCCTTATGGGTATATTGGTGGAGTCAGCAAAGTACATCCCGAGGACGATCTGGATCTGAGGGTTTGGGACCAAGGGTTCTGTGGACCCGGTCCAGCTCCAGAGAGGGGGATGCTGCCCCCAGAATATCACTGAAGATGGCCACCACCGTCTCCGCCAGATCTTCCGCACCAGTGGGTTCTGGGAGTCCTCGTAGCCGCAGATTATTGCGGGGGATGCGATCCTCCATGTCTTCTAAATAGAGCTGTAGGTCCGCAGCCGTGGCAGCTTGAGTTGCCTGGGTATGCTCCAGGGCCGTCACTCGGTGCTCCAGGGAGGTAACGGTGGCCTCTCCAGTCTCCACTCGCACAGAGTCTGCTTTTGTAGGGAGGGCCTGCAGCATGGAACGGAGGTCCTCTGGTAGGCTGCTCGTCTGTTGGGATGGGCCTGCCATGTCTGATCGGAAGGCGTCCGGAGTCCCTTGAGATAAGTCCTGGTCAGTGGACGGTGGTAAAGAGGTGAGTAAAGAGGAACCGTTGCTGTTCTCCATGTAATGGACACGTGGGGCTCTGTAATGGCGCCCAGAGAGGCGCGCTGCGGGTCCCGAAAGAATCTCTGGATTTCACTTCTCAAGGTGATCGAGCGGTTTCTGCGGGATGATGACCTGGTTCTGGATGTTTTGTTAGTTATCATGCCATTATATCTGTGCCCTTTAGTCGTCTAATTGCCAAGGTAAGCCGGGGGAAGCCAGGAGCACACAGAGAAGACGTCCTCACTCGGCCATTGCTAAGCCACACCCCTGGGAGCCCTTTCTAACCTAGACTCTCAAATAGACACAGAGAGGACCCATGTAACGTCAGCAGTGGGCCTGCTGCAAACCTTCTAGTTCTACCGTCCCAGATAGGGCAAAGGCCATCGCCTTCTTCCAAGTCCCTCCCTCGCCTTGGCAAACAGTGCCCGGAATGGCGGAAGAGGAGAGGACACACCAGCCAGCCACAGTAGGGCCAGAGTGCCAGCCAGCCACCCAAGCCAGTGACCCACCCACAACAGGGCCAGGGTGCCAGCCAACCACGCATGGTGACCCACCCACTGCACGGCCAGGGTGCCAGCCAGCCACCCATGGTGACCCACCCACAGCAGGGCCAGGGTACCAGCCAGTCATCCATGGTGACCCACCCACACCAGGGTGCCAGCCAGCCACCCACAGGAGCCAGCCACAGAGGATGTGGCAGTCAGCCAGCCACAGATACAGTACCTATAGTTAAGGTCAGAGAACTGTGCCAATTTTATTTCTACTTTGTGAGAGGTTGGGGCAGGGGTGAGAATCATGGCACAAGGAGGGAGTCCCGTGAGGACCAGAGTGAATGAAGGTGTTCACTGTATACTCTGTTAGAAAGAGGCCCCCCATCCAGGTCTCATTATACTCCTTTGTAGTCTCTAATGGGACCTGGGGGGGACTCTTTCTAACAGACTCTATAATGGACACTGAAAGGGCCTCTGTTAGAGTGACCCCCTCCAGGTCCCATTAGACACCTTAGACTCTCTAATGGGTCTTGGAGGGGGGTCTCTCTCTAACAGAGACTCTCTAATGGACACTGTTAGAGAGAGACTCCCCCCCTCCAGGTCCCATTAGACTCTGTTGTAGACTCTAATGGGGCATGGAGGGGGTGCTTTCTAACAGACTGTCTAATGGACACTGTTAGAGAGAGACCCCCCTCCAGGTCCCATAAAAAAGGCAGAAGTTGTACTTTGTGCAAAATGTAGGGGCGGGGTCAGGGGGGAGTCATGGGCTGGGTCAGGGGTGGGTCATGGGGGGGGCCTGACAGGGGCCTTGCTTTATTTGGTCATGAGGGGCCCTGAGTGCTGTCAGTCCACCCCTGAAGGTTTGTTTAAATGTATGTAATTCTTGCTTTGTAAATATGTTGACAAATAAAACTTCTTATATGACATAGTCTGGCTGTATGTGTTAATGGCATTCTGTGTCTGTAAATGTTAAATATTTGCACTTCCTCCCTGAGTTAGTTGTGGCAATGCATGGTTATGTGTGTAGATGCACTTGATGGATATTCATTCATTCTGAATAACAAGCAAATATACCAGTGCTGCAACACACTACATTGAATGGTAATGCACTACTGTGCCTTGGGGTGCACTGCATTGCTAAAAATGGGGGAACATTTTTTTGTGTGTTCTGGTGAGTTTAGGCAGCTCATTTAAATAAAGCGGATTTTATCTTTCCATCTATTAAATCTTCTGCCCTTGTTGTTTAAACTTTGGATAGTAAAACATTTTTTCTGCCAGTAAATACTTTATACAGCCCACTTCCTCTTTCTTGTCTGGTCATTAGCCTAGGCTTATGACATCATGCACAGCTCTCTCTCTCACTCTTGTGAGAGTTTACCAGGAAGTGACGGGGATGAGTCATAAGAGGGCCAATGAGAGCTGCAAACCTATGTTCAGAACCTTGTGACCCTTTCTCCCACCACCAATCCTCTACCTGCATTGCATAGACAAGCACAGAGGCTCAGTGATGACATCATTGGATCTAAAATAAGGTATGTGATGAAAATGAAAATGTTTTTATTTAAAAATGTCATTAGCATGTTGATGAGGGGTGAAAGGAGGAGCCAAGGAAGGCAAAATATAAGCAGATTAAAAGTCAGCTTTAAACATTTACAATCACTTTCATGCTACGCTGGTAGTGCCATTACTTTCAAAGTACTAACTGACTCATAGATTAAAAGGTAAGAAGGAGCAGTAAAGCACAGCTATTGCGTAGAACTGCAAAGCATGAAGCAGATTCTACATTCCTTATTAGCAAATTTAGCAGACCCCATTTATTGTACATAATAAATTACATATTGTACGTTGCAGAAAGAAAGCTTCTATGCTAGTAAAACATAATAATAAGATTATTTTTCATCGAGCTGATTTACTTTGTATGGATAACTAATAATTATTAATACTATACATTCCCGTTTAATCTTTTTATAGGGTCAGTGGTGAAAGTTTTCCACTAAGGTTGCATCCATGTTTGCAGCATCATTTCCCTCTAATGCAGTTGATACTGAAGATTTATCTGAATAGAGCAAATGCAGTTCCATAGTTTAGCTAGTGCTTTATATTCTGGCTCTCTGCTGGTGCTGGAGTCCATAATTGTTCTTGCATACCTGCTGAAAAAGAGATTTTATTTTAGAACAATGATTTAGACACATACAGAGCATTTATACAGCTATAACTTTCATTAGAGTGATATTAAACCCTCAGTTTATTAAAGTATTTTCAGCAGCTGATTTAATCACTGAGTAGGCCTATGTTCCAGTTTAAGCTGGTGCCATGACCACTGCCCAAGGTTTCCTGTTTCAAGATGACTTCTTTCTCTTGCTGCATCCTATGGAGTCACCCTTGCATGCGGGCTAGAGTTGTGTCTCTCTACAATTTGTGCATCAACAGAAGCACACATCCCTGTATCCTAGGATGGCAAAGCCCCCGTTCGTCCCTCCTCCTCCCCCTCCCTTCTCAGAGTTAACAGACTGACTGGAGACTGCACTGTCCACTGTTAACTCTTGCCTGTGAAAACCGAACGTTCAGGGAAGCAGCACTGAGAGAGCAGGATCCAGCAGCATTAAATGTTGCAACCTGCAAGTGCTAGGGTAAGAATTTTAACAAATAGTTTACTTGGTAATGCTTATTTTAGTATGCGCAATGTGTTGAACTAAAAAATTTGGAGGGTTTAATGCTACTTTTAAAGTATTTTTTTCATTTTTCATTTTCTCATTTGGAATAACTGATTGTCCCGCAAAACAACCCCGGCATTTCTTGGCTTGGTTTTTATAAATCACTGATTGTAGGCTCATTTACACTTATGTGCTCCAGAAACAATAGATAAGATGCCCATTTTGCCATGTTACTGTAATGCTTGAAAGAATGCATACGGCATTGTGGAGCACTGGAGTGTCATTCATTTTTTTTAATCAGAAAATACATTTTTATTGTGCATAAAGTGAAATAAGATACAAACAGTTATAACGGGTAGAGCATACTCAAGAATCAAGTACAAGTTATACATTGAAATAGGGTAACTCAACTGCACAATAAGTGTACTATCAGACATAGTAATCAATGTTAAACTAACCGTAACTCAGAGAACTGAAAACATACAGCTCCTGAAGTGTTTACCATTTATTAGTGTACAAAAAAAAAAAAGAAAAAAAAAGGGGGATAGAAGAAAAAAAAAAGATCCCATACTCGTCCATATAGCTGAAGCTAGTGCAGTCCCATTTTCCTTACCTATACCTGGAGTAATTTAGTAAGAACAAGTTGAGGAGGAGCTATCTCAGGGTTCTCCAACCACTCCTGCCAGACTTTGGTAAATTTACCCGGTACATTCCTATGTTGATAAGCAATCTTTTCCCTGACAAGTATTGTATTCACCTGTTGTACCCACTGAGCAGATGTGGGGGCTCTGGGTGAGAGCCAAAATCTTTTCCTGGCCAGATAAAGCTACCTAATTAAAGTGATATAAATAGAGGGAGGGTCCACCGGTAGTTGAAGATGATAAACATTATTAATAAGCTTGACAACATCATGCCAATACCTTACCAATTTGGGGCATTTTCAGAGCAGATGGATCAGAGTGCCCTGATGTAGCTGACACTTCGGGCACAAGGGGAAATCTCTCCTTCCCCATTTATGTAGTTGTACTGGGGTCCTGTACACCCTGTGGAGGATAAATAAATGTGACAACTTTTGAGCCGCAGAGATGGATACTAGGGGGCCATTCGCCAAAATCTGATCCCAGCTATCCCCATCTATAGGGCCGACATCAGTTTCCCACTTCTCCCTACAGGGTAGCAGATCTGGGGCTTGGATATGGGCTAGCGGACAAGTATATAAACAAGAAATAATTCCTTTCTTATCCCTAGTATCAAAGATAGAGGGGAGGAAGTCAGAGTTATCAAGGTGCAAGACAGAGCATCTACACTGTATTCTCAGGGCATTGCGCAACTGCAGGTACATAAAGTAGTGGTTTGGTAACAAAGGGAACTCCACTCTCAGCCGAGAAAAGGGTTTCACTACTATGCCATCAAACAGCTGGAACATATACTTAATCCATACAGAGTAGTTAAGCAATTTCCCCAATTCAGGATAGGATCTATTACACCAAATGGGTGTACAGTCAAGGAAGCCCTCAATGCCCAGACGCTTCCTCAACTCTTTCCAGAGTCTTCTAAGCATGTGGACAGTCGGGCACTCCAATGGAGCCTTGGGTAGGCCCATTTCCAGCTGAGACATTGCAGAATACTCCCCAAGGGAGTGAATCAGCAGGGTCTTGGAAGATAGATCCCATCCTGCAAGTTGTTGCAGCTGTTCCGTTAGAAAGCATGTGAAGGAGTGCAGAATAGCCATTCCCCCCTGATCTTTAAGGTATTGCAATGTAGTTAATTTAATTCTGAACACTCCATTCTTCCATATTAAAGCTCTATATTGGGACCCTATACGGACAAACCAATAGGCAGGTATCCAGATGGGCGCATTATTAAGGACATATAACAGTTGCGGTGACCACACCATTTTAATAAGATTGGCCCTGCCAGTCACCGATAGTGGAAGTTTGCACCAACTGGCACATTTAAGCTTCAGTTTTTGAAGAATAGGTTTCAGATTTAAGGGAATATAGTCACTAGGGTTCCCAGTCACTTCAATTCCCAGGTATCTAAAGGAATGAACTATCTCTACCTGGGCTGCAGAGTCTGGTAAGGGAGATTCTAGGGGGTCTAATAATAGGAGGGAAGATTTATGCCAGTTGATGGTAAATCCAGAGTAGCACCCAAACCTCTCTATAAGTCGCATAACTGCCTCTAGTGAACCGACCGTGTCCCCCAGGTATATCAACGTGTCATCGGCGTAGAGGGAGATTTTGTCCTCCCTCTTCCCCCGACGAAACCCCACAATGTCCGGAGAGGACCTAACCATAGCTGCCACTGGTTCCAGTGCCAGGGCAAAAAGCAAGGGTGAAAGTGAGCACCCCTGCCTAGTGCTCCTATGCAAAGGAAACACCTCCAACAGCATCCCATTGGCTTGTATTCTGGCCTGAGGAGCCGCATACAGTAGCTGCACCCAGGCAAGAAAAGATTCTCCAACTCAAAATTTTTTCAACACCGCCCACAGGTACTTCCACTCTACGATGTCAAAAGTTTTGGGAGCGTCGAGGGAGAACACTGCCCTATTTCCAGGATTATCCACCGCCAGCTGGATATTCAGGAATAAGCGACGTATGTTGAGCACAGTAGACCTGGCCGGTATTAAACTAAATTGATCCAAATGCACCAAACCTGAGACAACCTCCGCTAATTTCGTGGCTAGAACCCTAGCCAGTAGCTTAATGTCCGAGTTTATAAATGAAATGGTCCTATACGAGTCGGGTTAAAATGGATTCTTGCCCGGCTTGGGTATGACCACTATGACAACCTCATTCATGGATTGTGGGAGATTTCCAGAGCGCACAGCAGCATTTAAGGTATCTGACAGGGGAGGAAGGAATGATTCACTATACTGCTTGTAGATCTCAGCTGGGAGACCATCCGTGCCCGGGGATTTACTATTGACCATAGAGGCAACTGCTTCAGTGAGTTCCTCCAGTGTAATAGGAGTGTTTAATTTCTTACGACCACCCGTAGACAGAGCTGGGAGAGGACACTGATCTAAGAAGGTTGTTAAGTCCATTTCTGTGGGAGAGACCTTGGAGGTATACACATCCTCAAAATATTCCCCAAACACTGATGCCACCTGATCCGAACTGTGAACAATTGCCCCAGCTGGGGTCTGAATGGAATCAATCTGTAACTTCACCCATTGTACCCGAGAGATCACTGCCAATAGATGTCCAGTATTTATATGTCCCTCCTCAAAATATCGCTGTTGCATAAAAAATCATTTCTTTTCTGCAGCCGTGGTAACGACTTGTTGATATAGGGACTGGGCCGCCAGCCAGCTACGTTCAGATTCTGGGAAGGGCTGAGTAATGTAATGTTTCTCTGCCTTTCTAGCCTCAGCAGACGCCAGAGTCTCCCATTCCCTAATATGAGATTTGATAGCAGATATGTGTTTTATAATAAGGCCCCGAAGATGCTCCTTAAGGGCGTCCCAGACAATGCCCGAAGCCGCTGTACCCCTATTACACCTAAGAAAGGTAGTGATTGCCCTAGGCAGGGGATCCTCAGCAGGGAACAATTTTAGCCAGAAGGGATTTACTTTCCATAATCTCTCCCCAGGAACGCACGGAACAGAAACTAGTGATCGTAGGAGAGAATGGTCAGAAATGCTTTGAGGGACATATTCGATTAGGGTAACCTTGGGAATAGCTAAGGAGTTGCACAAACGAAGGTCAATGCGAGATAACGCTCTGTGTGTGGCAGAGTAGCATGAGTAACATCTCCTGTCTGGATACCTGTCCCTCCACATGTCTCCAAAGCCAAGCTCACAAATCAGTCACACAAATTAAGTGGTTCCCCATAAGCCCCTGGGGTGTCCATCAGGTGGTGAAATTTTGTCTAATTTTTTGTCAAGTAGGTTATTAAAATCTCCCATAACCCATATGGGTATGTCAGAATATGGAGCCATAAATTGCGCCAAGCAATTTAACCCGTCTACAGAGAAGGGTGGAGGGACATAAAGATTAGCTACAATACACATCATGCCAGCTAGCTTGCACAATAGAAAGATATAGCGACCTTGGTCATCTACCCTAGAATGCAGTAATTCAAAGGAGACATTATTAGAGAATAGAATACTAACTCCTCTGGAATATGCGGTGTGAGTGGAGTGAAACTGCACTTGGTAGCCAGAGTTTTTCAGCATAGAGAGAGTAGTAGACTGTAACTGTGTTTCCTGCAGGCATGCAACCGCAGTGCGGTATGATTTAAATACGGAAAAAAGTGCCTGGCGTTTCACCACATCACTCAGTCCCCTCACATTCCATGAGAGAAAATTATATTTGATCACCATAAGAACGGTTAGGCATAGAAAATAAGCATAATGTACTTGCATTGAAATTCACAAAACAGTAATTCGAACTGGGCCATTTACAGGCATAGACATGACTGAAGTAGAGAGGCCAGGTAGGTGGGGGAGACTCCAAAAAACAAAAGAAAGAAGGGAGGCAGAGTAGGACTCTATAGATCACAAGAGTAGGGAGGTACACAGTTAAGGTAGCAATGTGGGAGTTAGTCACTGTGAGGCTATAGCTGGTACACACTTCAACCAACCTTGCAGGCACCCTGTGGAGGCCTGCACAGCATTCAGCAAGTGGCGGTGAGCAAAGAAAAGGTAAACATATAGTCCCCAAAAACAGGTGGGGTCAAACATGAACAGCATGTCCACATGGGACAGTCACTTAGGGAGGGGCCCCTACGTCACTTCGTAACACAGATCCGAAGGGACTTGCCAGTTCCTGGCGAGGGTAACTTATGTCAATTACAGCAACTGGATTTAAACTTACCGCCTTAAAGGGGTATAGGTAATAGCAGCATTGTTCTCAACTTACAGTCCACCTGTAGAGTGAGAAAAGAAAAAACAAACAGGAAAAAGGGGCCAATATCAGTGGCTCAGGTATTCGTAGGTTTCCGCAGGGTATGTTCTTCCCGATCAAGCCATTCGGATGCTGCAACAGGATTTTCAAAGAAATGGGTACGATCGAGCGCCATTATCCTCAGTTTTGCAGGGTAAAGAATCAAATAGGAAACATCGTAGCATTGCAGTCACCTTTTAACATCTGTAAACTTTCCCCGCTTGTGTTGTAATTCAGCAGAGAAATCTGGGTAGAAAGAAATCTGGACATTATCCACTTTCATCGCCTCACCCTTGGTTCTGGCTTGGTAAAGGATAGCATCCCGATGTTCTATGAACGCCACGGGATTCTTTCCCTCTGTTTTTTCCAGGATTCCCACAGCTCTCACATTGTTCCTTCTAAGCCTATTTTCCATGTCCTCCAAGCGCGCAGTGTGGCTAGCAGTTGCGGCCTGCACCTTTCTCACTTCATGCTGTAATGGGGCAACATCACCCTCATTAGTACTGACACGACCTTCTAATGCAACTGTGCGATCCCTCCATTTTTGCATATCCTGCCTGATCAATGCCACTTCAATTTTTACTCGTTTAAACTCAGTAGTAAGATTAGACAGGTTAGTATTGCAGGAGGTGATTTCAGCAAAGATCTCTCTTAATGTAGGCTCGGGATCCTAATTACTTTGAGCGCCAGGTGCACTGTCTGAAGCCAGGATAGCAGGGGTACTCACTGTGTCCCATAGCAGCTCAGCGGGATCATCCAGCCATGCAGGGTCATTCTCTGCCTCAGCAGGGGGATCCACAGAGGCTTCCGAGTGTGCCGCCATCAGTTTAGCTGGGGTGTCTTTACCCATAGTCTTAGATGATGTGAAGAGTTTTTACAGGTATAATAAAGCAGGCCCTAATTGCCCTTTTCAATGGTTGCCAAGTTTATCAAGTTACCGTGGGACAGTCCTAGTATCTGAAATTCGTCCTACTCTCCCATCTCATCGAATGTCCCACCAAGCAAGGTGAATGGTCGATGTTGATTGTGCTAATATATATAAAACTTATGGATAAGTTGGTGTATGTACCTTTAACCCCTTCCTGACCAACCGCCGCACTACTGTGGCAGGTTGGCACAGCTGTGCGAGCCGTCGTAGCTGTACATCGGCTCTTTAAGACGCTGTAGCTCTTTCTTTGTTTATAGCGCAAAAAATAATTATTTTTTAAATATTTTTTGGGGGGGATATTTTCATAGTAAAAAGTTAAAAATATTGTTTTTTTTTATAAATTGCTATTTTTTTGTTTATAGCGCAAAAAATAAAAACCGCAGAGGTGATCAATTACCACCAAAAGAAAGCTCTATTTGTGGGGAGAAAAGGACAACATTTTGTTTGGGTACAGCGTCGCACGACAGCGCAATTGTCAGTTAGAGTGACGCCGTGCCGTATCGCAAAAATTGGTTTTGTCAGGAAGGGGGAAAATCCTTCCGGGGTTGAAGTGATTAATAATACTGAGCCAATGTCATGGTTAGGCAACAGGAGACAATGGGGTTGATTTACTAAAGCAAATAAATAAATAAAAAATCAATGAATCCTCCAGCCCGAAAAATTTACTAAATTAACCATCAGCTGTTTCGTTCTTTGCACGTCAGTGCACTTCGTCAGGAAGTGCACTGACAAAGTGCACTGACGTGCACGAAACGCATCAACATACTCGATGTAGAGCAGGACACCGAGCTCAAACATGTCTCCTTATCCAGAAATGTAAGGGTTTTTCCGTTACAATCTTCAACATCTAAAGAGTGGCGCATGAAATAGCCTAGCTTGCAACAACTAAAGCTGTGTTCCAGACATCTGACAAGTCATGTGACTGAATATCCCCAGGAAGCATCTCTGGATTATACACCTGAGACTTGAACAGCCGGCGGCCATTACCAATGTGCAATTTAGAGCTATCACAGTTCATTCCAAACGGCCTCCATGTGGAGAGAAACAGAAACGTACTTTTGCTGAGGTGGTGATCGATACGAGCAGTAAGAGCCCTGATGGGTAGCTACCGAACCCCTCCTGTCCTTATTCATCTGTTCCTTTTGTGGACTGTGGAGGTCTATGTGATTTGTGAGATTTGTGAGGCACATATAACTCTTTATGCATGCTGTTGGCCCTGATTACTGCCTAGTCACACTCTCAAACGGAGATCCCTGGCTAATATACTGGATCCATTATGTGGCAATTTATATAAAATATATGCTTAATCAAAGGGGACTGCAATATTCTGAGTCTTCTGAACTTACAGCACTATTTATCTTTAATGACTGACATTTCAAAAAGGGGCTGGTGTGGCTGTTTGCTCCCACGATCAAGAAAATAAGCTATGTTATTTCCTCCTTATTGTATCAACTTATTTCCCGTTATGGAGAGAACTTTGCTACTATCTCTACATGGCTACATGATACTTTAACAATAAGGCAATTTGTAGGTTCCAATACCAATAAGATATCTTTATTGGGAGTTACATGCGCTACTTTCATCTGGAGAAGGGAGACTGATGGTTTGGGGTGGTGGTATTTACAGTGCTCTGTGTCTGTTTTTTATAGTAACATTATTGCTAACTGCAGTATGTTTTTATCATTGTGATTGGGTATAGTGAGAGGTGCAGTTCTATATAGAACATAATGTTGCCTTTTATATTTCCCTATCATTGGGTGTGCATCTTTTTCATCAATAAAGTCTAATTAATTTCATCATAAAGCTGTGGTTGACCCTTCCCTTATCTGGCGTTCCCGGGACAATTTCTCTTTTTTTGTCCCATTCAGTTTTATTTTGATTTACTAAAGGCAAATAGGCTGTTTTCTTTGCAGGAGAGGTTTCACATTGCAAAGGCATTTGTCTCAGAGCTTAGTGAATTAGGTGAAGTATCACTTTGCAAAGAGTATCCAATCACATGCCCGAAAAAAAAATCAACAACAGCACATGACTGGATGATGGAAGTCAGCAAAGCTTCACCGCATTCACTAAGCTTTGGGGCAAATTCCCAATGTGCAACATCTCTCGCAAAGTGAACAGCCTATTTGCCTTTAGTAAATCAACTCTAATGTCTCCACAGTATGTGCTTTTTTCTACATATCCTTCAGCTAGCATCTTGCCAGTAACACACTTCCTTTACTAGGGTGGCAATGCTCACCTGCTGTACTATACCTAAGGAGGAGCAGCATTACCATCCTTGGACAGAAAGTGTGTTTAGAAATACAGAACACCTTCCTCTCTCTCCATCTAGCATGGGGGGGGGGGGGGGGGGGGTTCTGTAGGTTGCAGAAGTGGGAAGAACTGAGATTTCAGTGTGGCAGTGTGCACATGAAGCTACAAACTAAGTGAATTTCAGGTAGGGTCAACCGGTATTTTTTTGCACTTTTCAAACCGATAAGACAAAGTACATTCAATGACTGAAGTGATGGTCCTCCCAGATAATGAAAGGGGTGGGGTCGTGATCGTTTACAGCACAAAGCACAGAGCATACACAGCGTAGAGCAGTAAGTATAAAACAGGACATCTATTTTGAGACCTGGACAGTGGACACACACACACAAATCTTCCACTCATGTACCAAGCATAGGTTTCTAATGATTACATAGCCTACTTTACACCCCAAAAAGCTCAATACACATAAACACTCAAAGATGTTTTGGAATCCATGTGCACAATGTTCAGAAATTAGCATGGGCTACAGTGTTGTTGAGGCTCATTTTTTTCCATACGTGTGGAACATACATACGTACCAGTGCATTGGTCCACCCTGAATGTAAAAATTGCCCTAATTGGAATCCATCTTCAAGAGCATCAATATGTGGGCCAATGATAAAAAAAAATCACCTGATACTCATGTGTTTCAATTTTAACTGTTTATACATGACTGACATCTAAATTGTATATCAACTGGCCAATTTATCTGAATACTTGTAATATACCTGTATCAGATTGTGAACTTTCAGGTAATGTGACATTTCCAGTATCAGAACCGATGTTCTTCATCACAGGCATCTGACTGCTTCCCTGTGTTACTCTTTTCACTCACAATGTCAGAGGTAAGGACTTGAGATGTTCTTTTATCTTCTGATGGAAAATCTTTATTGATGTTCTGTGCTCCAGAGTCCGAATCCTGTACATTATATTCTTTGCTTTCAGTGTCAGCCACTATTATTTCAGTGGATGGATCCTGCATCTTATCATCTGACTCATTCTTTGTTATGTTCCCCAAGCACCCTTGGATATTGTCAATGGGGGAATTTTCTTTGGAATTCTCTAAATTCTCTGTCATCACCTCGCCTGATTTTTGTTGGGTTGTGGCACTCTCTGTACAAACTTCTGATAAGTGCTTCTTATCAACTGTCTCTGGATTCTCTCGAGCCACATCTTTTAAATTGTTTGTAATCCTGGATTCTCCATCTATTGTGTCTACATAGTCTGGCTGACTTATATCGCCTGCTCCTGTGCATGCTTCTTCATCTGTGATCATCTCAGTACCGTGTTCAAAATCACTTGGTGGAATTTCTGTTGTTTCCCTTTGTGTTGGAGTATCATTGTTACCCAGTATTATGGCTTCTGACCTCTTATCATCTACAGCCTCAGAACTTTGCCTTGGAGATTTTTCAGGGACATTCTCAGCTAAGTTGTCTGAACTATTTTCTTTAAAATTGCTTTCTGTTGTGTTTTCCACATCCTTATGTTCTGTTGACTCTAGTGAATCTTTCTTTGTTGTGCTTTCCATAATGTCATTTGCTGATCTTTTGGGTTGTTTGTCATGTTCTTCATCATGAACACTTTGAGACGGGTCAGTTTGCACCTCCTCAGATGAAGCACATGAGTTGCCATCTGTGGAGGAATCCTGGGTGTCACTTGTCATAGAAGACTGAGAGCCATTCTTACTCTTCTCTTTTCCTAGTGGGGAAATACTCACTCCTGGGTCTACTGAAGCCATGAAAAAAGAATTTGTAGAACTTATAGGAGATGAGATCATCAGAGAGTTCCTGTTACTGAAATTGAGAATTGAATACTTAATATTAGATTACGGTACATAGAAAATAACATTTTAATTACAAATCATTGGTATTTCAAAAATTATTTCAAAAATTAATTCAGGTATTGATTTTGTATTCTTAAAGAAAACCTTTGCTGGGAAAAATACAAGGAATGCCAAAATATTAGTTACTTATCTGTATCTGGATTTAATACTTTGAGCCTTTAACCTGGAATATACATTGAATTGTAAGTGAATAGTGAATAACATACTTGTTTTAGGTCAGTGACTCAGAAAGTATTGACGCCACTGGATCAGCATAACAGCCAGACAGCTAGTTTTTCAGAAGAAGTTGGCACTAGCAGGCTATATATGTTTTCAATATAGGGTTTTAAGCCCCAGAAGGATTTTTAACTGACAATTGCGTGGTCGTACAACACTGTAACGAAACAAAATTGACGTCCTTTTTTTTCCCACAAATAGAGCTTTCTTTTGGTGGTATTTGATCACGCCTGCAATTTTTATTTTTTGCGCTATAAGCAAAAAAATAGCAACAATTAAAAAAAAAAAAACAATATGTTTTACTTTTGCTATGAAAATATCCCCCCCCCCCAAAAAATATAAAAAAAAATATTTCTTCCTCAGTTTAGGCCGATATGTATGCTTCTACCTATTTTTGGTAAAAAAATAAGCAATAAGCACATATTGATTGTTTTGCGCAAAAGTTATAGCGTTTACAAAATAGGGGATATATTTATAGCATTATTATTATTATTATTTTAAAAAAAAAAATTTATGTTTTTTTACCAGTAATGGCAGTGATCTGCAATTTTTACTGGGACTGCGACAGTGTGCCGGACAGATCGGACACTTTTGACACTTTTTTGGGACCACTGACATTTATACAGCGATCAGAGCTAAAAAAAAGCCACTGATTACTGTATAAATGTCACTGGCAGGGAAGGAGTTAACACTAGGGGGCGATCAAGGGGTTAAATGTGTGTCCTAGGGAGTGATTCTAACTGTGGGGGGATGGGACTGCCTGGAGATGGAGACCGATCGCTGTTCATACTTAGTTTGAACAACAGATCTGTCTCCTCTCCCCTGACAGAACGGAGATCTGTCTGTTTACATTGACAGATCTCCATTCTGTCTCTCTCAGGAGCGATCGCGGGTGCCTGGTGGACATTGCGGCTGCCGGGCACGCACATCAACTCCATCGTTGTTCTGCGGGCACACCCCCTAGTGGTCTTAAAGCGGCCAAAGTACAGCTACGGCGATTTGCGCAGGAGAGCCAACCTGCCGCAATATAACTGCGGAGGCCTGTCCTCTAGTGGTTAATTGATTTTTAATTATAATACATACAGTTCAATTACTTATTTATTACAGGCATTTATTTAGCGCCAACAATTTATACAGCACTGTACATAAACCCCTGTCCTCAAGAAGCTTACAATCTGAGGTACCTATCTTACATGCATACATAGAGGCCAGTTTAGGCAGCTGTCAATCAACCTATTGGCGTGTTTTTATAGTGTGGGAGGACACCCATGCACACAAACTCCATGCAGATTGTCTTGACTGGAATTCAAATCAAGGACCCAAGTGCTGCAAGGCAGAAATGCAAACCATTAAGCCTCTGTATGTAATTGCCAGTCTACTTACCTGTCCAAATTTAACGGTATTGTTTATATTTTACCACCTAGAGGAAATACTTATATCACCAGTTAATTCAATGTTGTATGCACTTATTAATATGATTTCTAGAAAGAGGAGAATGATAACTTTTGCAATAACCCCTGCAAACAAAAAATGTAAGCAAGAAGTTGCTAATTGTGACCCTGGCATGAAAAAAGAAATATAACACCTGCTGAAAGTCTAGGTTCACATCTATGCATGTGCAGTTGATGCGATTTGGGGTGCTTTTTTCATGCAATTTTCTCGTGTTTTTGGTATGTTTTTATGTTTCCTACATTTTTTTGGGTGGGAGGAGAAGACTGGTTGTTAAGCACAAAACCCTACCAAAAACACATATACATGCATTTTTTTGATGTGGTTCCATTTTTTATGCAGTTCCATTGAAGTCCATGGAGCCCAAAATGCACAATTCTACTGTTCTGCATGTAAAAAAGTCCCTACACCTTTCTAAAGCATGAATTGCAATAACCTTCAAAGATGTGAATGGGGCCTATAGGGAATAATGTTAAATGGATTGTAGTGCATTTCTGCAGATCTGCAAATGCACTAAAAAATGTATATATGTGAACCTAACCTAAAAGAAAAGCCTGCATACCAACTTTTCATGCTGTATGCATTGCTGAGTTCAGTTCCATTCAGTAGAAATGATCCCCACAAGTCTGCTGGGAAACCAAAATTATCTCCATGTTGATCTCCTGGGTCCCCTGCATCCTTCGCTGGTTCCTTCTGCTGACCTTCACTACAGGACACTGACATTTGAATGGAGAGATGTAGGCACTGTGGGAACTGACAAAGGTGAGTATACATTCTCTTCTGAGAATGTGAGAAAGTGAAGGAAATCTCCTCCAAAACATTTGTCACTGGAGTGAATATCCTCATTGAGATATTTCTCCTCCATTCCAGTTCTGGCGATAACTTTACATTTGGGTTTTTCTCCCAATTTTGATCTTGGAGATAATGGGCTTCCAAAGGGAAGCTAAAGTTACCTAGGGAAAATAGTTTAGGAGTAACCCCTGTAAGAGAGCCTCAGTGGGTCCTTGCGTCACCCTGGAAGAAGGAAAATATTTGCCATGCTGGATGAGCCATCTTACACCACTGTGAATAAGTTTCTGTTTAAGGCTGCATTCACACCTAAACAGAGCGATTTTCAGGAATTTTTATTTGAGCGTTTTTGAGCACATACACAAGCAGATTAAAAGGATATTTCAAGCGTTTTATGAAGGGCCCGTTCACAGCAGCAAGCTGTGATAAACACATGGTGGCTGGTGTGCCTGGCACATCATACTGTTTACTTTTTTTGTCATAAAACTTTATAATAATGTGTGTGTGTGTGTGTGTGTGTGTGTGGGGGGGCGGACCAGAAGAACTCAGCCTATAAAGTGTGTTGGCTTGTTTTGGCGGTAGGAACTCCTCTCTAGAGACTGTGCTTAGAGAATGTTGATGTCACAAGTTGAAGGCTCCGACCACTTGTAAGAAGACATTCAGACCTGCAAAAACTAATTTCAGGGAGGTGACGCTTCGCGCCGGCGCCAACTCCCCAAATGCAGCCTTACCAGTGCCCATGGAATACAGCCTTTCCAGTGCCCATAAAATGCAGCCTTACCAGTGCCCATGAAATTCGCTTTGAATATCCCGGCAGCAACTGTAACAAATTCCCGCCTCCTATGATGCACGCCACACTGATTTATGGTATAATTGGATCAGTGTTCCACCTATCTAGGAGGTGGGTCTTTGTTACAGTCCTCCACCTCGCACAGACTGGCATTCCCTGGCAAGGGCGTCATCACATCAGCCTGTCACTCAGCCACAGACAGAAGACAGAGCAGCCCGAGTGGCCGCTGCGGCCGTGCTCAATTCGGCCACTCAGGCTGCTCTGTCTGTGGCTGAGTGACAGGCCATAGGTGTGCGCAGCCTATTACATTAGGACTTTGCACCCCGAAGTTCAAACACACGTGTATGCAGGAGAGGAAGAGTGTATGATAGTGGGGAGTATGTACAGGAGAGGAGTGTGGAGGGTGTGGCAGTGGATAGTATGTACAGGAGAGGAGTGTGGAGGGTATGACAGTGGGCACTATGTACAGGAGAGGAGTGTGGAGGGTATAATGGGGCAGTATGTACAGGAGAGGAGTGTGGAGGGTATAATGGGGCAGTATGTACAGGAGAGGAGTGTGGAGGGTATGACAGTGGGTAGTATGTACAGGAGAGGAGTGTAGAGGGTATGACAGTGGGTAGTATGTACAGGAGAGGAGTGTGGAGGGTATGACAGTGGGCAGTATGTACAGGAGAGGAGTGTGGAAGGTATAATGGGGCAGTATGTACAGGAGACAGTGGCGGAATTACCAGGGTCGCAACAGTCGCACTTGCGATTGGGCCCAGCATTCCGCCACTGTGGGGGGGGGGCCCAGCGGCGTTGCTCTTCACACATGGCTCTGAGCGGAGATTGTGTGTCATGGAACAGTAGCACAGAGACACCGGCGGCATTAATGTTCTATTTGCCCGTTCGTCCTCTCTGGCAGGGGATGAGAGAGGACACACAGCTGATCTCACGGCTCCCCCTCCCCCCCTCCTCTCTCCTGTGTGCTCTGCGGGAAATGTGAGCTCCTTAGCTTCACACTTGACTGCCCGCGGAGCACACAGGAGAGGGGGGGGGGGAGCCATGAGATCAGCTGTGTGTCCTCTCTCATCCCCTGCCAGAGAGGACAAACGGGCAAATAGAACATTAATGCCGCCGGTGTCTCTGTGCTACTGTTCCATGACACACGATCTCCGCTCAGAGCCATGCTGTCCTGAGAAGGCAGACGGCACTGATGGAAATGAATAGCATTCACTGATGAGCACTAATAGAAGGCACTGATGGGCACTGATAGAAGGCACTGGTGGGCACTGATGAGCACTGATAGAAGGCACTGATGGGCACTGATAGAAGGCACTGATGGGCACTGATGAGCACTGATAGAAGGCACTGATGAGCACTGATAGAAGGCACTGATGGGCACTGATGAGCACTGATAGAAGGCACTGATGGGCACTGATAGAAGGCACTGATGGGCACTGATAGAAGGCACTGATGGGCACTGATAGAAGGCACTGATGGGCACTAATGAGCACTGATAGAAGGCACTGATGGGCACTGATGAGCACTGATAGAAGGCACCGATGGACACTGATAGAAGGCACTGATGGGTACTGATAGAAGGCACTGGTGAGCACTGATAGAAGGCACTGATGAGCACTGATAGAAGGCACTGATGGGCACTGATGAGCACTGATAGACGGCACTGATGAGCACTGATAGAAGGCACTGATGGGCACTGATAGAAGGCACTGATGAGCACTGATAGAAGGCACTGATGAGCACTGATAGAAGGCACTGATGGGCACTGATGAGCACTGATAGAAGGCACTGATGGGCACTGATGAGCACTGATAGACAGCAATGATGAGCACTGATAGAAGGCACTGATGGGCACTGATAGAAGGCACTGATGAGCACTGATAGAAGGCACTGATGAGCACTGATAGACGGCACTGATGAGCACTGATAGAAGGCACTGGTGGGCACTGAAAGAGGCACTGATGGGCACTGATAGGAGGCATTTATGGGCACTGATAGGAGGCACTGATAAAAGGCACTGATGGGCACTGATGGGCACTGATAGAAGGCACTAATGGGCACTGATAGGAGGCACTAATGGTCACTGACAGAAGGCACTGATGGGCACTGATAGGAGGCATTTATGGGCACTGATAGGAGGCACTGATGGGCACTGATGAGCACTGATAGGCCACATTGATGAGCACTGATAGGCAGCACTGATAGGAGGCACTAATGTCCACTGATAGGCTGCACTGATAGGTGGCATTGATGGGCACTGATAGGTGGTACTGATGGGCACTGAGGAACACTGATAGGCAGAACTCAGGCAGTATTGATGGGCTTTGATGGGCAGAATTGAGGAGTACTGATAGATGGCACTGATGGACGCTGTTAGGCAGCATTAATGAGCACTGATAGGTGGTGCTGATAGGCAGAATTGATGGGCACTAATAGGCGGCATTAATGAGCACTGATAGGTAACACTTGTAGGTGGAAGTGAAAGGCACTGATAGGCGGCATTGATGAGCACTGATAAGCAGCACTGATGGGCACTGATAGATGGCACTGATGATTCGGCACTGATTATCAGTGTAAACAATTTACTGACATTCTTGACAGTTAATGGCAGTCCTTTCCTAAAACAGACACAGCGTGTGAGGAAAGGGCTGTGGATAACCGGCAAGTCTGTTTACATGTGATCAGCTGATCACATGGTAAAGGGCCGCTGTGATTGCGCTGGATGCACGTCCCAGGGGTCATGCGGGAAGCACGGTTTTGGGAGGATGTCCATGGGCACCCACCCAAAATTGGAAGCCCGGGGCTCGGATGGAAGGGGGGCCCATCATGGTTTCTTGCACCGGAGCCCTGAAGGTTCTAGTTACGCCTCTGACAGGAGAGGAGTGTGGAGGGTATGACAGTGGGTAGTATGTACAGGAGAGGAGTGTGGAAGGTATGACAGTGGGCAGTATGTACAGGAGAGGAGTGTGGAGGGTATGACAGTGGGCAGTATGTAAAGGAGAGGAGTGTGGAGGGTATGACACGGGCAGTATGTACAGGAGAGGAGTGTGGAGGGTATGACAGTGGGTAGTATGTACAGGAGAGGAGTGTGGAGGGTATGACAGTGGGCAGTATGTAAAGGAGAGGAGTGTGGAGGGTATGACAGTGGGTAGTATGTACAGGAGAGGAGTGTAGAGGGTATTACAGTGGGTCCTAAATACACAGAAACAACCCTCTAATGATGACAACAAGAATTATTAACACAAGCAAGTCAAACGTATTTTAAACAAATACTGGCATTTATTAACTATGGACCAGACTTTGGCCCCTTTCGTTCCCAGCTCTCCAGCTGTCACCTATAGGAGAGCACCCTCTGTGGGTGACAAAGTAGTCAGCAGTGAGTATAAATCTCATAGAGGTAATGCATGTAAAACTCTGGGGACTCTACCATGTGGGGGATGCCCATATTGCCAGTACATGGACAGACGCAGGGATATAAATCTACCTAATGGGCAACTATTTTATCCCAAACACTTGTTAACTGCAGAACCCCTGGCATAGTATATTTGCTCACATGCGAATGTGGGTGCTACTATGTTGGTAAGACAAAAAACGAGTTCTGGAAAAGAATATACCAACATCTCAGTACCATACGAAAACGTGACCCAGATGATGGGATGTTGAGCTGGTTCTCCAATCTATACTCAACACCTAGTGCTAGGGTAAAGATAGGTGATAGAATCTCGGAGCCTTTTCTCATTCGCAATGGAACATGACAGGGATGCCCACTTTCACCCCTGATTTTCATCTTGACAATAGAACCCTTTTTGAGAACCCTTTTTAAGAAAAATATGGGTGAATTTGAATATTAAGGGGATAAAAACAAAGGGAGAAGAACAGAAACTTGCGGCATATGCCGACGATTTTCTTTATAACCTCCCTAGTTATATCCCTTCCGTCCCTACTGTCGGAGTTACATGAATATGGGGAAATATCTAATTAAGTAAACTACGGGAAATCGGAAGCGATGGGGATATAAATAAATACGCCCCTTCTACACTTGATAACTACACAGTTTGATTTTAATTGGACTGATTCTCATATAAGCTATTTAGGGACTAAAATATCGAAAAACTTAAATAAACTATTCAAGCTTAAAGTGGAGTTCCACCCACTTTTACAACTCTTCAGCATCCCTCACTAAACTGTGCACTGTAAACAAATTGGATATTTAAAAAAAAATTTTCTCAGCACCTACTGTATATCTGCTGTATTCATTTTCCACTTCCTCCTCCCTGGCCGCGGCCCATCGCATCATTTCCTGTTTGCAATGCATTCTGGGAAGGAGCGGCAACTTCCTCTGAAACTGCCGTTGCTATGGAAACCTGACCTGAAACCTATTACACTACTTGTGCTGCACTGAGCATGTGCAAGATCCAGGAAGAAATACAGTCTGGCTTCAAATGCCCACACTTAAGATGGCCATGGCCTGCTGTAAGTTTATAAAATAACAAACTACTGCTATAAACTAACAAAACAGACCTTCGTCTACAGACTAACTTTACTAGAATACATTAACCTTGTGTATTATAGGGGTATTTTTATTTAAAAAGTATAATTTCGGCCGGAGCACCACTTTAATTATGTACCAATAGCAAGACAGATCAAACTTGATTTCTTGAGATTGGATAAAGAAACTTTTTCATGGTTCGGGAGAACAAATATTATCAAGATGAATGTGATGCCAAGACTTTTGTATATAATACAGACCCTGCCAATTAAGACCCCCCCAAGCTTTCTAAGAGATCTCAGATCAAGATTTTTGAGGTTTATTTGGGCCAGGAAGCCAGCAAGAGTACGCAGAACTATATTATCACTTCCTAAAGGAAAAGGAGGGATTGGGTTTCCGGACCCAATAAGATATCAGGAAGCTTCACATTTAGCCAGAGTGATGGAGTGGTGCGGGCTTAAAAGTAAGAAACCTTGTATACAAATGGAACAGGCGACGATAGATATTCCATTGGAAGGTCTGGTATGGATACCAGAAGCTGAGGTGCCATTGGAAGTTAGAAAACACCCAACGATAGGCGCCACTTTGCGAACGACCAAAAAGGTATTTAAAAAAACACCTCTCGATACATCCTAGCCCAATGATTCCGATCCTAGTTATGCCGGCGTTCCAGCCGGGACTGATGGACCCTAGGTTTGGAGCAATACGACATAGAGGTATCAGCAGGATCATTCATTTTTCAGTGGATAACCGTTTAATGACAAAAAGAGAGATCGAACAGGAGATAACACCTGAATTCGATTTTTTTTAGGATAATGCAGCTAGATGCCTTTATTCGGTCTAAGTCAAACACATATGCAGAAGTGAGGGCACTGACTGGGTTTGTGGAGACATGCTTGAAGGGGGAGTCAATGAGACACCCGCTGTCCCATTTCTATACCATACTAACTGGATTAGAAGCACCACAAGAACTTACTTTCCTGCAGGCATGGGAGAGAGATTTTCCCAAGTGCAGAGGGACAGAATTTTGTTATTTAATCAAAAGGCATCAATAGCAAGCAGCTATCAGAAGGGGGGATATAAAATTCTCACTAGGTGGTATAGAACATTGACTGTATTACACCGGATATACCCCCAAATGTCAGATCTCTGCTGGAGATGTCATGAAGCAGAGGGTACAATATTGCACATTTTTTGGGAATGTGCAAAAATCAAGGAGTTCTGGGAAATGGTTGCTGAAACCATTCGAACAATAACAGAAATTTCCCTAGGAGATAGACCGGCAGATTTTCTATTACTGGACATTCCTATATCAGCGGAAAGATATAAAAACTCTTTGCTGAGACATCTTCTTACGGCAGCTAGGGCGTATATTCCTGTCCTGTGGAAAAGGGACATCCCTCCAACTAGAGCACAGTGGTTTGCTAGAATTGCAGAAAACCAACAAATGGAAAATCTTACTTTGGCGATGAAAGATAAAGATGAGAGATACCGGAAGACATGGGCCCCTTATCTGGCGTATAGAGAGGGATCAGGATGACATGTAAAATTTGCTAAGTGGTCCATGTCTGAGAGTGGAAGGGTAGAGTATTCGTCAGAGAGGAGAGGAAGAGGGAGATGTAGGGAAGAGAAGTTATAAGTCCTTTACCTTCGCTTTTTTTTGTCTTTTCCTTTTGGTTGTGTTGGGGGGGTGGATAACAATTAGACCGGGGGTGGAGGTAAAAGGAGAAAAAGAGGATTCACACTGAGTTAAAGAACTAATTAATGGTAATGCAAGATACACAGTTGGATGGAAGTATTTAGGATGTTATAAAAAGACATTGTAAGACTGTGATGAATTGTGAAATCTATGAAAAAATAAAGAATTTATAAAAGAAAACGTGACCCAGATGTACCCATTGGCTGCCATATGGCCTTGGTTCTTCCATAATCGATTCCTAAAGTCCATTTTCTTGCCCTTGACCTTATCCACTTCAACTCCAGAGGTGGCGACTTTAATAAACGCCTCCTCCAATGTAAGTTGAGGTGGATATTCAATTTACAGGCAACTTTTCCACCTGGCCTCAATGAGGCGTTTCATTTCAGACGCTTTCTCCCCGGATTCACCTCGGGGGGTTGTGAATTGAATCTGTAGAGGTTTTTCTCTCCCTTCCTTTCTCTTTGTCACCATCACGCATAGAGTATGATATATACCTAGAGTTTATTTAAAGGAAGGGCCTATCACTGCACTACTATTCCCAATTGTCTTAATGCACCTAAACAGATGTTGAACTATACTTGTCTATATATGGTGTGGCCAATGTCTTGCTATATGCATATAATTTTCTCTAGTATTGCAGTATTTTTGTATATTTTTTTCTCTTTTTATGTATCCTAGTGATCCGATTTTTGTAACGCTATTATTTATCATGTATTATTTATTCACCTTTCATTTTCATATTTTTCTCTTTCTCTATATTTGATGTAAATATATTCTATATACCCATTGTCCTTTCTTTTTCTTTTCCTTTTTCTTTTTCCTTTTCTTTTCTTTTTCCTTTACTATGTATTCTCATTCTGGTATTACATTGTATAATGTGTTTCCCATTATGTGTTTTGTACAACAGGCCAGCTGACAATTATCATCTGTCCATTAGGTGGTGCAATGTGGATCGCATAGACCATCCTGCCTGCTGGCAGACACCCGGCGAGTAGGCTCCACCCGCACTTGGCTGGGGGATGATGGTATATCTGCTGCCCGCCTAAGCCGCATGCGCAGAGAGGAGCTCCTCTGTGTCCCCACTGTCGGCTTACCTGACAGATGGGGGCTTCCTACACGCCGGTGACGTGGTGACGTGTGACGTCATCACGCCTCATAGGACCTGGACATGCCACGTGCCTCTGGGTCTGGGCTCCACACTCAGCTGTCCTACATACAGCTGATTAAGCGGGGCAAGCCCACACAGCTTAGAGTCAAATTGATTGGTCAAACTCACATTAGATGTACTACTTAGGATACAGACACTCAGTGGGCATTTGTCAGTCGTTGGACTGCCGCACAGAGGTCTGCATCTCAGATGTGTATAGCTAAAGGTAAATACATTATCTACATAGACTAACCAGGGATAAATATTCCCTTGCTTTTATGTTGCAACCTTTTACATTCCTCTATGCTATATGTAGGACCAATTTAATTCGTCCTCTCCTTATGATCTTCAAAACAGCATACCTTGAATGCTAGACTCCAATCAGGCATCTCTTGTGGATGCGCTGCAGCGATCGGTTTTGGATCCATGACTGCCCATCCTATATCTATGTGGACCTCCCAGCCAGCCTGTTCCTCCCTGGTTATCGTTTTTATCTTGTTATGATTTGTAATGAATCCCATCTATGTAAGTACCATAAGCCTTGATATAGAATACCGTGTAAGGTGTAATTATCGGCACTTTCATATATTACTACACAAATTATGTTACTGCCTTTCTTTTACTATTATATAATTAAATTTATATTACAGATAAGGATCAAATCACCCAATTGTAAATCCCCTGATGAAGGAATATTATATATCAATGTGAATTTACGAAACATGTCGGGATGTATGCTGTAAAACTATCTGTCTGACCTCAACTTGATTCAGGCAGTGGATTGTGAGCTTTGGATTGATATAATTATCTTGTATACAATTGATTTATTGATGTATTTTAAAGTAAATTTGGTATTCATATATGTCTATTACTACTTCTATCTATAATTAATAGTTGGCACTTATGTGCATTCTTTTATACATTGTTACTCTCCATACTTTTCTGCCTTAAAAGTCCCAAGGGGCGACCTTTTATGCACTGGTTGCATACTTCCTCCCATTCCATTTAATTAGGGATGTTGGCAGTACCCCATACATTTCCAATTCTCACATTATTTCCTTTATCTCTACAATGGGTAGTATGTACAGGAGAGAAGTGTGGAGGGTATGACAGTGGGCAGTATGTACAGGAGAGGAGTTTGGAGGATATGACAGTGGGTAGTATGTACAGGAGAGGAGTGTGGAGGGTATGACAGTGGGTAGTATGTACAGGAGAGGAGTGTGGAGGATATGACAGTGGGTAGTATGTACAGGAGAGGAGTGTGGAGGGTATGATAGTGGGTAGTATGTACAGGAGAGGAGTGTGGAGGATATGACAGTGGGTAGTATGTACAGGAGAGGAGTGTAGAGGATATGACCATGGGTAGTATGTACAGAAGAGGAGTGTGGAGGGTATGACAGTGTGGGGAATCTGTGGGTGGAGGTGAGTCAGTTGGGAAAGGATGACGTTCAGTGGTGGTGTCTGTGGAATTACCAGGGAGGGATGCTGGGAGGTGGGGGATAAAAAGTGACTATGGAATAACGTTTCTCAATTAGGGGGTAGGAAGAAGCTGGGAGTGATGCCTGTCAGCAGAAGGTATGGAGGCCTGTGGTGTGTATGTATGCCGTGGGTGGGAATTGGTTGATGAATGATAATATGTCATCTGTAGGTTGGGAAATAGTTGGCCATTGATATAAGTTGGGGGGGGGGGGGGTTATATGGGAAGTAATGTTCTGGGTAATGGTGAGTGTGAAATGGGCAGCGAAGTGAAGTGTCAGCGTTTAGGTCTCTCAGTGATGCGTACCACCCTCTGAAAAGCTGTGGTGGATTGCTTTTCAGAGAGTGGTATAGCAGCAGCTAACAGGCTATCAGGAGGTACTACTCCTGCCTCCTGGCGCGTGTTTTTATTTTCTGGTTAAATTGCTGAAAAGCAATTTGACATTGTGAGACCGCACCACAATGGTGAGCCAAGTGTTTTTGCTCACAGTTGCAGAGTGAACTCATTAAAATCAATGGGTGAGTTTGACAGGCAGTTCTGCCAATCAAACTCGGCTGACTCGGGTAAAAAATGCCACAGCTGAGGCTGGATGGGTAGGATTCGGGTGCATAAGCAGGGAACAGTAAAAAGCACAGGTCAGCCGCCCCACTATTCGCTTGTTAGAGGTAGAGGGTGGAGTATAAAATGTCAGGTGGAGGTAGAGGTGGTCTCACTGGCCCCCTCAGCTCTAGCAATGCAGTGATATATACAGTGGTAGTAATTGCAGCTCTCTGCAATGGAACACAGCAGGGCTCCAGGCTGATTACACACACATTCATCCCCTCTCCTAAACATTCTGCAGGTTCACATTCCACCATGCCTCCGCCCCGCACACTCACCCCCTCCCGCAGTAGTAATCCTTCTGCAGCAGCCACGGGACTTTACAGTTCACTTAGTATGGAGGGGGTGGAGCTGGGGGTGGGACAGAATTCTGCAGCTGTTCACCCTGCTGGAAAATTGGGATACAGGCTGAGACAAATCAACATGGGCAGATGATTAGGGTGTGCCTAGGCACACTCAGCACACCTCGTGGGCACGCCTATCCAGGAGATCGTCTGGCACTCGCGGTGTCCGTGAGCCTGCAGCCAAATGTGGGAGTCTCCCGCGATTTGCGGGAGACTTGAGATGTCTGTGTAAGTCAGAAGAGACCTGAAGTCACTGGGAGTGTGACTGTCAGTCCTGACCCTGTGGGAAAGTGGACCTTCCACTATGTTCCATAGAGGTCCATTTGATAGCAAACACCCATGTACACTAGCCATAAACTAGGTCTATACTAATGTATACCAGCTATACAAAACATATTCTGCATAAACATCTATCACATTTCCATATCGTTTACTGTAATCAAAATATACCTTTTAACACCTTTAATGACAAAGACTTTGTTGGAATGCTGCTTCTCCAGTTTGCTCATCACATCATATAGCTCATGGTTTAGCTGCAGGTAAGATGATAATATCAGTGTATTGATTAAAAACACTAATCATTTATAACCATGCAAAATGCATTAAATAACAACAAGCCATAACATCCAGTCACAGACGAGCTTAATACATTCCATTTTCACCCTCACATTGGGGATCATTTACTATAACTGGAGACTGAAAAATTTGGTGCAGCTGGGCATGGTAGCCAATCAGTTTCTAACTTCAGCTTGATCAATGACGCTTTGACAAAAACACCTGAAGCTGAAAAGCTGCACCAGATTTTGCACTCTCCAGTTTTAGTACATCAACCCCTTTCTGTCTTGATCAGCCAGACTGAACCTTACTGGCAACAACTTCTACTTCATATCAGTTTCTGGCATGTCGTATTTCCATTCTTATCTGGCCTTTTTCAATAGAGTTTTATTCTTGAAGCATTTTTTTTTTAGTTTTGAATGGGCTGTGAAAGTGTTAGAACCATTATCATCGTCTCTGTGCCCACTATGAGGATTCCCCACCTTTTCTATTTCTGACCATTGTCATTGCATTATGGGATACAAACTTTTATAGTTATCATTGCAACTGGGAAAATCTTCCTTTGGAGTAACTTATTACATTCCTTGGAGAGATTTTAAATGACTTTATGTTGTGACTCTGGGACAGAAAGTGAGGGGATAGCTCCCCACGGGAACTAGATGGGGAAAAACCTAACAGGGATTTTAACCACCAGGGGCTTTTGCTACTCTATCCAAAACTAAAACTTTTTGAGCTTTAAATATATGGTAACTAAAACAAGTTGCCTGCAAGCAATGAACAACAAAATGACAGTAACTAAGTATGAAAGTAAAAAATAGGAAGAGTTTGACATACTACTTACGACTTTGCTAATGTTATTGGGTCTAGATAGAGATTGTCAGCTATTTCTGCTTGTAGTGACCTTTATGCATTAAAATAAAACTATTCTATACCAAACACTGCTCTGGATTCAGATACAAAAATCTCTGGAACCAATACCTTACTCATCTCTTTATAGAAGACATCCCTTAAGTTAGATATGTTCTGGAAAATGGTCACATAGCATCCAATTCGACTGCAATAAAAACAAAAGGAGGCATTAAAGTAGAACTATGGCCTGCCACAAAATATGTGCTGCAGCATTTTAACATAAGGTCATCTGCACACACATTTTTTTTCTTAGTCCCCCTGGAATGTCACACAAATACCTGTAAATCCACCTAATTCAGCTTCCTGTAATTGTGTGGTAGCATTGTTGCTCTCCTGAAGGCTGTGTATGCCAGGGACATGCAGTCAGGGGAGGCAGGTGAGGCAGAGCCATGAACATAAAAAAAAATTATCGAACTTCGAGAGTCGTAGCTCAGCAACCTGAAGTAGGTAGCCAAAGTCCTACCCCACCACTGGTCAAAATTTGCGGCTCCTAGCACCTATGGTTCCGGAGATACAGGGCTCTTTGTGCAGCCTGTCAGAAGCTACATACAGCGCGGCCAGTTTAAATACAAGCTGTCACATGCTGTTTGCAGCAGACTTCTTGTCAAAGGCACTGAGCTCAATAGACACCTTGGAGCCTTGGACCAATGGTAAAGCACCATTGGTCAAAGCTGTACAATAAAAATGTTGCAGTGGAGGCTCTCCTCTCACTGCAGTGTCGTAGAAGACAAATGCTCCCTTCCAGCCCAGCCCTCTTAACTACAAGGAAAAAACATGGGTTTATGAGTATAAGGTATAAGGTTTCAAGCTAAATAATATATTATTATGCTATATGTTATAACATATTAATTTATTATTTATCAATTTACTATGAAATTACTGGTTTGAAGTTATAACTTCAAACTTCAGTAATTTGTCCGTTAAGCCACCTGCTTGAGTAGTTTTTGAAAATATAGTAAATTACCTTAAAAACAATATATAATAATTATTTGTATATTACTTACGAAGCCTAGGTTCACATTGATGCGATTTGGCATGCGATTTAAGGTGTCAAATCGCATGCCAAATCAGTGGCTATTGCCATCAATGGCACCATCCGAATCGGTGCAACGCTGACTTTGCGGCACCGCACCGATTCCCAAAAGTAGTTTCTGTACTACTTTTGGCGACTTCAGGTAGGATTTGTATAGACATCTGTGCAGGAACCCGCACAGATGTCTGTCAAATTGCCTCTCAAAGTTGGACTGCATTGCCGGGTTGAAATCGTGCGAGTTCAGCTGAAGCCGCTGTGCTGGAGGAGAGGACACCAGAGCCTGCCTTCCGCCACCTAGGTGGGGTAAGTGCTGGACCGACCAGCAGACAGCGAGCAGGAGGATGGGGGGGGGGGGCAGTACCATCGCCAGCCGCCCGGGGGGGTGGGGTGGTTGTTTGCCGCCCCCCCAAAAGAAAAACCCACCAGCCACCACTGGTTTACACTCCATTGCCCTCCCACAAGTCCATTTACATCGACTGCCCATTGAGGGTCCGCCTGGAAAACAGACAGGTGGACCCGATCAGACGGCCTGTGTGAAAGGAGCCTTAGTTGTAAAGATTAAAGTGGATGTAAACCCGATTCATGAAATTTGAGCTGGGCACATCTATCTGCAGTGTTTTGTTATCTCTCTTCAAAGCACTTAGTCTCACAGCTTTGTCCTGCCCCGTTCCTCTGTTCCTCTGTTATCAGCCTAATAACTTTTGACAAGCTCTCCGAGGCCCGGAGATAGACCTGTGTGTCGGAGGAGGTTGCTATAAATAGATTAGCAGCCAGCCTAAACAATTCACAGGCATGCTCTGCATGTGTGGGGAGGGGTTGTGTACCTTTCCTCCAATCAGCTTTCTCACAGTGTCTAGCAATGATCTCCTCCTACAGATGAATGAGGAAGTGAAAAATCTAACAGGACATGCACTTGATGGACTTGTGTCTTTTTTCAGCCTCAACAAATGGGTGTGCACTTTCTAAACAGTAGGTAAAGGTGAAGACAGCATATATACATGTAAAACTTATATAGGGAGATGTGTTTCATCTCTTCACTGGGTATATGTGAGGGTTTACATCCACTTTAACATATGGATATATGCTGTAACCAATTGCAAATAATCAATTTAAACCTAATGCACAAAAATGTTTATATTGTGTTCTCGGTCACAGTGGTTCCTGTGATTTAGAACTGAATGGTGTCCATATTACAATGAGCAAACTGTCAAAACTATAGTGTATTTATGTACAGTTGTGGTTGACATCACAGTAAAAATAAATGATTTACCAAAAACATAATTCATATACATTTATATATCATTATTCAATTATGTAATTAAATAAACCTATGCATGCAGTAATTATTAAAGTATGCATAGTCTGGCAAGGATATTAATACGGAAACATATAAATATTAACAGCTGACAAAACTCAATTCAAAAATATTAAACTAAATGGTTTGACTTTTTTAACCACTAGATGTCAGCAGTAGTTTAGTTTAAAAGCAAACGTTTCTATAATACACTAAAAAGTGTGCAGTGCATGTGTAACTCATACAGAAAATTAAAATAAATACATTGATGATTAAATTAATTAAAGTGAATCAATTCTAGTGCAAAATAAATACATTGAAAATTAAATCAATTACAGTGTATCAATTTCAGTGCTGATTAAATATTAACATAAGAAAAAATATAAAGCGCAAAAGCGCTCTAACACCATTGTTTAGCAATGAAAAGTCCCATGAAAGAGTCCATAAAAAGTGCAAAGTTCTGTGATAAGTATGACTCTCAACATAAGTAATCAACCAGTTTTCTAAATAGAAATTTATTCAGTTGAACATCAGCACTACATCCTGAAGTAAAGTATGCACAAAAAGGAAAAAGGTTGGGACTTTGAAGATGCTGAAAACCTCCCCCTGGAATAACTAGTCGTATACCATTTAAAATTATAACGTACTTTTATTAGATTAATTAAAAAGTGTCTCAAAACATAAGACACAACATAAAAACATAATATACCAGCATCATACTACTAGGCCCCATACATTCCCCTGTCTCCAAAAGGTGTATACCCTGCAGTAACTAAACAGATATAACAATGTAGACATGAATGGAGACATAAGATGGCGATCTTGAGTAATTTATATGCGGACATGATGAATAGGGGGATTATATACAGTATCTCACAAAAGTGAGTACACCACCTCACATTTTTGTAAATATTTTATTGTATCTTTTCATGTGACAACACTGAAGAAATTACACTTTACTACAATATAAAGTAGTGAGTGTACAGCTTGTATAACAGTATCAATTTGCTGTCCCCTCAAAATAACTCAACACACAGCCATTAATGTCTAAACTGCTGGCAACAAAAGTGAGTACACCCCCTAAGTGAAAATGTCCAAATTGAGCCCAATTAGCCATTTTCCCTCCCCGGTGTCATGTGACTCAGTGTTACGAGGTTTTAGGTGTGAATGGGGAGCAGGTGTTTTAATTTTATTTGGAGTTATCGCTCTCAATCTCTCATACTGGTCACTGGAAGTTCAACATGGCACCTCATGGCAAAGAACTCTCTGAGGATCTGAAAAAAAGAATTGTTGCTCTACATAAAGATGGCCTAAGCTATGAGAAGATTGCCAAGACCAATCTGAGCTGCAGCACAGTGACCAAGACCACACAGTGATTTAACAGGACAGGTCCCACTCAGAACAGTCTGTACACTCACTACTTTACATTGTAGCAAACTGTAATTTCTTCAGTGTTGTCACATGAATATAAAATATTTACAAAAATGTCAGGGGTGTACTCATTTTTATGAGATACTGTATTGCACCAGTAGATGGCAGTATTTCCATCTATATACATAGGACTTCTGTGACACTGGCATTCTTTAATTGTGAATAGATCTATTCGATTTATACTTGGGCTCGTGGGGCATGTTGTGGCACAATATGCCCGGTGACCAGATCCCTCCGTTCGCCTTCCAAATGGTTGGTGTAATGGGGATTTGTCTTGGTACACAGTTTGACTTTGGCTATGTGTCCCGCCCTTAGCGCGCATGTGTGAAAATTTGGCACATTCGCGGTAGCAAATTCGGCAGCGCCAGCTCCACAGCTGATTCAGCTGAGTGCTGGTGTCATAGGAAGATAATTTTGGTGTCATTCCCACTCTATTTAACCACTTCCGGACCGCCGCACGACGATGTACGTCCAAACTTTGAAGGGATATTTCGTTGTTATGGCAGCAGCTAGCTGCCATAACCCCGGTATCCCCATTTTCGTGCGGTGGCCGGCTTTCCGATAAAAGTGGTCCCTGCGGTGGATTCACCGTGCAATCACTTTTATCGGTGGCGGGAGAGGGGCCCCCCTCCCACCGCGATCCGATGCCCTCCGCCGCCTACCGCAGCCATCGTAGCGGCGGAGGTGATCGCATCCATCTCCGTCCTGTGCCTGGAGATGGAGACGAGTGAGGCTAAGATGGCGCCCACTCGTCTCCATGACACTGCTGGGCGGAAGCGACGTCAAAACGTCACTTCCACCCACGCCTCTTAAAGGCATATTTTTTTAAATGTCATTTTTTTAAATGACTTTTTTGTTATTGCATTTTAGTGTAAATATGAGATCTGAGGTCTTTTTGGCCCCAGATCTCATATTTAAGAGGTCCTGTCATGCTTTTTTCTATTACAAGGGATGTTTACATTCCTTGTAATAGGAATAAAAGTGACACAATTTTTTTTTTTAAACAGTGTAAAAATAAAAAATAAAATAGTCTAAAATAAATAATAATAAAAAAAAAAAAAAAAAAAAAAACCCCATCCCGACGAGCTCGCGCGCAGAAGCGAATGCATACGCGAGTAGCGCCCGCATATGAAAACATTGGGCAAACCAAACATGTCAGGTATCGTCGAGTCCGGTAGAGCGAGAGCAATAATTCTAGCCCTAGACCTCCTCTGTAATGCAAAACATGCTAACTGCAGAATTTTTTAACCACTTGCCGACCGCCTCACGCATATATACGTGAGCAGAATGGATCGGGCAGGCAAAATCTCGTACCCATACGTGATTGCCTTCCCGCGGGCGGGGGGTCCGATCGGACCCCCCCCCGGTGCCAGCGGCGGTCGGCATTTGGCTAGGAGCGATGAGAGACGAGGGGGAGACCATCCGATCGTGGCCCCCCCCCTCGCGATCGCTCCCAGCCAATGAGGAACATCTCCTGCCTGTGTATAGTACACACAGGCAGAGGATGTGATGTCATCTCTCCTCGGCTCGGCAGTTTCCGTTCTAGAAGACATGTAAGTGCACCAACACACACACACACACACACACACACACACACAGTAGAACATGCCAGGCACACAAAACACCCCCGATCCCCCCCCGATCGCCCCCCGATCCCCCCCCAATCACCCCTCCCCCCTCCCTGTAACACTGACACCAAGCAGTATTTTTTTTTTTTTTTCTGATTACTGCAGGGTGTCAGTTAGTGACAGTTACTGTGGTAGGACAGTGAGTGTTACCCCCCTTTAGGTCTAGGGTACCCCCCTAACCCCCCCTAATAAAGTTTTAACCCCTTGATCACCCCCTGTCACCAGTGTCACTAAGCGATCATTTTTCTGGTCACTGTATTAGTGTCGCTGGTGACGCTAGTTAGGAACGTAAATATTTAGGTTCGCCGTCAGCATTTTATAGCGACAGGGACCCCCATATACTATCTAATAAATGTTTTAACCCCTTGATTGCCCCCTAGTTAACCCTTTCACCACTGATCACCATATAACCGTTACGGGTGATGCTGGTTAGTTTGTTTATTTTTCATAGTGTCAGGGCACCCGCCGTTTATTACCGAATAAAGGTTTAGCCCCCTGATCGCCCGGCGGTGATATGCGTCGCCCCAGGCAGCGTCAGATTAGCGCCAGTACCGCTAACACCCACGCACGCAGCATACGCCTCCCTTAGTGGTATAGTATCTGAACGCATCAATATCTGATCCGATCAGATCTATACTGGCGTCCCCAGCAGTTTAGGGTTCCCAAAAACGCAGTGTTAGCGGGATCAGCCCAGATACCCGCTAGCACCTGCGTTTTGCCCCTCTGCCCGGCCCAGCCCAGCCCACCCAAGTGCAGTATTGATCGATCACTGTCACTTACAAAACGCTAAACGCATAACTGCAGCGTTCGCAGAGTCAGGCCTGATCCCTGCGATCGCTAACAGTTTTTTTGGTAGCGTTTTGGTGAACTGGCAAGCACCAGCCCCAGGCAGCATCAGGTTAGCTCCAGTCGCGCTAACACCCACGCACGCACCGTACACCTCCCTTAGTGGTATAGTATCTGAACGCATCAATATCTGATCCGATCAGATCTATACTAGCGTCCCCAGCAGTTTAGGGTTCCCAATAACGCAGTGTTAGCGGGATCAGCCCAGATACCTGCTAGCACCTGCGTTTTGCCCCTCCGCCCAGCCCAGCCCACCCAAGTGCAGTATCGATCGATCACTGTCACTTACAAAACACTAAACACATAACTGCAGCATTCGCAGAGTCAGGCCTGATCCCTGCGATCGCTAACAGTTTTTTTGGTAGCGTTTTGGTGAACTGGCAAACACCAGCCCCAGGCAGCATCAGGTTAGCACCAGTCGCGCTAACACCCACGCACGCACCGTACACCTCCCTTAGTGGTATAGTATCTGATCAGATCAATATCTGATCTGATCAGATCTATACTGGCGTCCCCAGCAGTTTAGGGTTCCCAAAAACGCAGTGTTAGTGGGATCAGCCCAGATACCTGCTAGCACCTGCGTTTTGCCCCTCCACCCAGCCCGGCCCAGCCCACCCAAGTGCAGTATCGATCGATCACTGTCACTTACAAAACACTAAACGCATAACTGCAGCGTTCGCAGAGTCAGGCCTGATCCCTGCGATCGCTAACAGTTTTTTTGGTAGCGTTTTGGGAACTGGCAAGCACCAGCGGCCTAGTACACCCCGGTCATAGTCAAACCAGCACTGCAGTAACACTTGGTGACGTGGCGAGTCCCATAAATGCAGTTCAAGCTGGTGAGGTGGCAAGCACAAGTAGTGTCCCGCTGCCACCAAAAAGACAAACACAGGCCGTCGTGCCCATAATGCCCTTCCTGCTGCATTCGCCAATCCTAATTGGGAACCCACCACTTCTGCAGCGCCCGTACTTCCCCCATTCACATCCCCAACCAAATACAGTCGGCTGCATGAGAGGCATTTTCTTTATGTCCTCCCGAGTACCCCTACCCAGCGAACCCTCCCAAAAAAGATGTTGTGTCTGCAGCAAGCGCAGATATAGGCGTGACACCCGCTATTATTGTCCCTCCTGTCCTGACAATCCTGGTCTTTGCATTGGTGAATGTTTTGAACGCTACCATTCACTAGTTGAGTATTAGCGTAGGGTACAGCACTGCACAGACTAGACACACTTTCACAGGGTCTCCCAAGATGCCATCACATTTTGAGAGACCCGAACCTGGAACCGGTTACAGTTATAAAAGTTAGTTACAAAAAAAAGTGTAAAAAAAACAAAAAACAAAAAAAAAAAAACACATACAAAAATATAAAATAAAAAAAAATAGTTGTCGTTTTATTGTTCTCTCTCTCTCTATTCTCTCATATTGTTCTGCTCTTTTTTACTGTATTCTATTCTGCAATGTTTTATTGTTATTATGTTTTATCATGTTTGTTTTTCAGGTCTGCAATTTTTTATACTTTACCGTTTACTGTGCTTTATTGTTAACCATTTTTTTGTCTTCAGGTACGCCATTCTCGAGTTTGAGTGGTTATACCAGAATGATGCCTGCAGGTTTAGGTATCATCTTGGTATCATTCTTTTCAGCCAGCGGTCGGCTTTCATGTAAAAGCAATCCTAGCGGCTAATTAGCCTCTAGACTGCTTTTACAAGCAGTGGGAGGGAATGCCCCCCCCCGTCTTCCGTGTTTTTCTCTGGCTCTCCTGTCTCAACAGGAAACCTGAGAATGCAGCCGGTGATTCAGCCAGCTGACCATAGAGCTGATCAGAGACCAGAGTGTCTCCAAACATCTCTATGGCCTAAGAAACCGGAAGCTACGAGCATTTTATGACTTAGATTTTGCCGGATGTAAACAGCGCCATTGGGAAATTGGGAAAGCATTTTATCACACCGATCTTGGTGTGGTCAGATGCTTTTAGGGCAGAGGAGAAATCTAGGGTCTAATAGACCCCAATTTTTTCAAAAAAGAGTACCTGTCACCACCTATTGCTATGATAGGGGATATTTACATTCCCTGAGATAACAATAAAAATGATTTAAAAAAAAAAATATGAAAGGAACAGTTTAAAAATAAGATAAAAAAGCAAAAAAATAATAAAGAAAAAAAAAAAAAAAAAAAAGCACCCCTGTCCCCCCCTGCTCTCGCGTTAAGGCGAACGCAAGCGTCGGTCTGGCGTCAAATGTAAACAGCAATTGCACCATGCATGTGAGGTATCACCGCGAAGGTCAGATCGAGGGCAGTAATTTTAGCAGTAGACCTCCTCTGTAAATCTAAAGTGGTAACCTGTAAAGGCTTTTAAAAGCTTTTAAAAATGTATTTAGTTTGTCGCCACTGCACGTTTGTGCGCAATTTTAAAGCATGTCATGTTTGGTATCCATGTACTCAGCCTAAGATCATCTTTTTTATTTCATCAAACATTTGGGCAATATAGTGTGTTTTAGTGCATTAAAATTTTAAAAAGTGTGTTTTTTCCCCAAAAAATGCGTTTGAAAAATCGCTGTGCAAATACTGTGTGAAAAAAAAAATGAAACACCCACCATTTTAATCTGTAGGGCATTTGCTTTAAAAAAATATATAATGTGTGGGGGTTCAAAGTAATTTTCTTGCAAAAAAAAATAATTTTTTCATGTAATCAAAAAGTGTCAGAAAGGGCTTTGTATTCAAGTGGTTAGAAGAGTGGGTTATGTGTGACATAAGCTTCTAAATGTTGTGCATAAAATGCCAGGACAGTTCAAAACCCCCCCAAATGACCCCATTTTGGAAAGTAGACACCCCAAGCTATTTGCTGAAAGGCATGTCGAGTCCATGGAATATTTTATATTGTGACACAAGTTGCGGGAAAGAGACAATTTTTTTTTTTTTTTGCACAAAGTTGTCACTAAATGATATATTGCTCAAATATGCCATGGGAATATGTGAAATTACACCCCAAAATACATTCTGCTGCTTCTCCTGAGTACGGGGATACCACATGTGTGGGACTTTTTGGGAGCCTAGCCGCGCACGGGACCCGAAAACCAAGCACCGCCTTCAGGCTTTCTAAGGGCGTAAATTTTTGATTTCACTCTTCACTGCCTATCACAGTTTCGGAGGCCATGGAATGCCCAGGTGGCAAACCCCCCCCCCCCAAATGACCCCATTTTGGAAAGTAGACATCCCAAGCTATTTGCTGAGAGGTATAGTGAGTATTTTGCAGACCTCACTTTTTGTCACAAAGTTTTGAAAATTGAAAAAAGAAAAAAAAAAATTTTTTTTCTTTTCTTTCTTTATTTTCAAAAACAAATGAGAGCTGCAAAATACTCACCATGCCTCTCAGCAAATAGCTTGGGGTGTCTACTTTCCAAAATGGGGTCATTTGGGGGGGGTTTGTGCCACCTGGGCATTCCATGGCCTCCGAAACTGTGATAGGCAGTGAAGAGTGAAATCAAAAATTCAGGCCCTTAGAAATCCTGAAGGCGGTGATTGGTTTTCGGGGCCCCGTACGCGGCTAGGCTCCTAAAAAGTCCCACACATGTGGTATCCCCATACTCAGGAGAAGCAGCTAAATGTATTTTGGGGTGCAATTCCACATATGCCCATGGCCTGTGTGAGCAATATACCATTTAGTGACAACTTTGTGCAAAAAAAAAAAAATTTGTCACTTGTGTCAAAATATAAAACATTCCATGGACTCAACATGCCTCTCAACAAATAGCTTGGGGTGTCTACTTTCCAAAATGGGGTCATTTGGGGGGGGGGTTATGCCATCTGGGCATTTTATGGCATTCAAAACTGTGATAGGTAGTGAGGAGTAAAATCAAAAATGTACGCCCTTAGAAATCCTGAAGGCAGTGATTGGTTTTCGGGGCCCCGTACGCGGCTAGGCTCCCAAAAAGTCCCACACATGTGGTATCCCCATACTCAGGAGAAGCAGTTAAATGTATTTTGGGGTGCAATTCCACATATGTTTTTTTTTTTTGTCATTATTCAATCACTTGGGACAAAAAAAATTAATACTCAATGGGCTCAACAATTTCCTTGGGGTGTCTACTTTCCAAAATGGGGTCATTTGTGGGGGTTTTGTACTGCCCTGCCATTTTAGCACCTCAAGAAACGACATAGGCAGTCATAAATTAAAGGCTGTGTAAATTCCAGAAAATGTACCCTAGTTTGTAGGCGCTATAACTTTTGCGCAAACCAATAAATATACACTTATTGACATTTTTTTTACCAAAGACATGTGGCCGAATACATTTTGGCCTACAGTACCTGACCGCGAGATTGTGTTTCCAGCGCGATACCATCGCGCTGGTTCTCGGCGACAGGGTACTGTGAATGTCGCGCTGGCTCGCTCATCGGGAAAGGAAAACGTTGTTTTCCTCCCGCGATGGGTGACAGGCAGCGCTGACAGCTGTCTAGTATGAATCCTGAGGCGGGAACACCGCGCCAAATTTTAAATGAAAAAACCGGCGTGGGTTCCCCCCCTCGGGGGCATACCAGGCCCTTAGGTCTGGCATGGATTGTAAGGGGAACCCCCTATGCCGAAAAATCGGCATGGGGGTCCCCCCCAAATCCATACCAGACCCTTATCCGAGCACGCAGCCCGGCCGGCCAGGAAGGGGGGTGGGGACGAGCAAGCGGCCCCCCCCCTCCTGAGCCGTACCGGGCCGCACGCCCTCAACATGGGGGGGTGGGTGCCTTGGGGGAGGGGGGCGCCCTGCGGCCCCCCCACCCCAAAGCACCTTGTCCCCATGTTGATGAGGACAAGGGCCTCTTCCCGACAACCCTGGCCGTTGGTTGTCGGGGTCTGCGGGCGGGGGGCTTATCGGAATCCGGGAGCCCCCCCTTAATAAGGGGGCCCCCAGATCCCGGCCCCCCACCCTGTGTGAATGAGTTTGGGGTACATGGTACCCCTACCCATTCACCTAGGCAAAAGTGTCAATATAAAAAAAAACACACTACACAGGTTTTAAGAATAATTTATTAGTCAGCTCCGGGGTCTTCTTCCGACTTCGGGGGGTCTCCTTCCGACTTCTCCCGGTGTTCGGCCTCTTCTCCCGGGCCCCGCCGCTATCTTCTTCCAGCTCTATTGCCAGCGAGGGGCCCGGTCTGCTGCCGCTGTCTTGTCGCCGCTGTCTTGTCGCCGCTGTCTTGTCGCCGCTGTCTCGCCGCCGCCGCCGCCGCTGTCTCGCCGCCGCCTTACGACGTCATGGTCCCAGCATGCGCAGGGACTCTGGGGCCACGCCCCCTTATGACGCCAGAGACCCTGCGCATGCTGGGACCATGACGTCGTAAGGGGGCGGGGTTACCGCCTATATAAATGGCTCCGCAGTTCGCACACAGCATTCGAGCCGGAGAGAGCGTCGTGTCAACATCGGGGAAGAAGAAAAGAAGAGAAGAAGCGGAGAGACAGCGGCGGCGGCGGCGAGACAGCGGCGGCGAGACAGCGGCGACAAGACAGCGGCGACAAGACAGCGGCAGCAGACCGGGCCCCTCGCTGGCAATAGAGCTGGAAGAAGATAGCGGCGGGGCCCGAGAGAAGAGGCCGAACACCGGGAGAAGTCGGAAGGAGACCCCCCGAAGTCGGAAGAAGACCCCGGAGCTGACTAATAAATTATTCTTAAAACCTGTGTAGTGTGTTTTTTTTTATATTGACACTTTTGCCTAGGTGAATGGGTAGGGGTACCATGTACCCCAAACTCATTCACACAGGGTGGGGGGCCCCCTTATTAAGGGGGGGCTCCCGGATTCCGATAAGCCCCCCGCCCGCAGACCCCGACAACCAATGGCCAGGGTTGTCGGGAAGAGGCCCTTGTCCTCATCAACATGGGGACAAGGTGCTTTGGGGTGGGGGGGCCGCAGGGCGCCCCCCTCCCCCAAGGCACCCACCCCCCCATGTTGAGGGCGTGCGGCCTGGTACGGCTCAGGAGGGGGGGGGGCGCTCGCTCGTCCCCACCCCCCTTCCTGGCCGGCCGGGCTGCGTGCTCGGATAAGGGTCTGGTATGGATTTGGGGGGGACCCCCACGCCGATTTTTCGGCATAGGGGGTTCCCCTTACAATCCATGCCAGACCTAAGGGCCTGGTATGCCCCCGAGGGGGGGAACCCACGCCGGTTTTTTCATTTAAAATTTGGCGCGGTGTTCCCGCCTCAGGATTCATACTAGACAGCTGTCAGCGCTGCCTGTCACCCATCGCGGGAGGAAAACAACGTTTTCCTTTCCCGATGAGCGAGCCAGCGCGACATTCACAGTACCCTGTCGCCGAGAACCAGCGCGATGGTATCGCGCTGGAAACACAATCTCGCGGTCAGGTACTGTATATAATGTTTGGGGGTTCTAAGTAATTTTCTAAAAAAAAAATGTTTTAAACATGTAAACACCTAAAATACAAAACGAGGCTGGTCCTTAAGTGGTTAAAAGAGGTATTGAGCACTGTCTGATGTGGGTCTTTGCTAGGAGGTACTTTCCCAAGACACAACCAGGTTTCTATTTATGTTGAAAGAGGAAGTATTGTTCTGGAAAATGTCTTGGGTATGTGAAAAGGCCAGGTTGTTGAATGAACTTGAAGTGAAACTCTCAGCAGCATGGGTGTACCAAAAAGCGTATGTACACATCAGCTAGATCTAGAGACAACCCCACAGCTGCCTTATATGATGGTTTGAGTGATTGCTCTCAATGACTCCATATAAAGTTTTGGATCTTGATCCTTTTTTCCACTTCCTGCTTAAATCTGCTTTTAGACTAAGAATAGACAGATGGCTCACTGTTGGAACAGGATTTGGTAACATTTGCTTAAAGCTTTGATTGCTCTAAAGAACCATAGTGGGATCTAGATGAGTTGGAGGAGTGGAAAGAAAATTCCAATGACTTACTAATTGCACAGACACCATGGATCCTGGGCCTCTTCTGCCCAAATCTGCAATAATTCCTGCAATCCAATACCTACTGTGCAAATTTGAGTGAAAAGGAACTTTGCTGCTCCTAGGGAGGAGCAGGCTTGGATTTAGGCAACCAAAGATATATCGATTATGGATCTTTCATTCTTTTCTACAGTGCTTCTCATGCCCTGTCACCAACTCTTTGTTCTGGGCCTAGGTGACTAACCTAAGGGATTAGTCCCAAATCTAGACATCACTGATTTTATCTTAAATAGCAGTCAATTCGACTTAGAAGAGGTATATGCAGTCCGTGAGTTAAGCCATAGGGCTTGACTAACCACACAGAAGAGTAACAGCATACTGCATATATAGTGGCTGTACTGCATCACTGGGCACTTTAATTTCACTCAGGGATCAAACACTACAGAGACTTATTACTGGCCAAGTTTGCCTTCAACTCGTCTGCTGAGAACCAAATAGCCATGGCTACTGAAGTGAACACCAACACAGGCCACACAACACTTCCTAATGGTAGTATAATCCTTCTTCATTTCCAAATCCACATTGCTGTTCCCATGCCTCTGCGAAGGATATTGCATCATCTGCTGGCAGACTGGCACTTCTGGCTAGTCTGATAAAGATTCCTTGGCCAAATGCCTCTGAAGTAGTTGGGCTTTACAGAGGGGATCTTGCATCCCCTGCTAGCATGAAGACACATTTGGCCAATCTGATGAAAGCTCCTTGGCCCGCTGCTTCTGAGGCAGAGGTACCCTTTAAACGAACTTAGCTGTTTAATTAGCGTATCTGAGCGTTAGTGACTAGAGATCCACCCAGTCTGCTGCCTGACATGCAACTTATCTTGGCGGGCACGTCAGCTTACCACACTCCCCATACCACCCAGGATGGTCCTTATTGTGATTTTCTTTAGTCTGCCCCTCCTGACAGCACCTTGAATGCATAGAGGTTTTCTTCAGAGCCAAAGAGGACTTGTTACTGTTGAAGGAACAAGTTGCCTCTCTTCCTTTGGGGAGTGGTGCTGGTATTAAGGGCTGGAGAGTTATACCATCCATACTGCCCACACACTTTCTTTTTTTTTTTTTAGGATAGTATACCTACCTGACCCCCACCTTAATGATCACGGCTGGTCTCTGGGTAAGCTCATGGCTCAAGATATGAGCTGCAGGTCTGTGGTTATAATAAATACCTGGAAGTACTGGCTAGGACATTAGTACTAATACACTAATACACTATCAGTGGCCATCCACACATCCCTCTGCAAACATTGGAGCAGCAAACGGACCTATATGCTAGTGTGAGTGAGGATTAACCCATCAGACAGAAGCAGTTATCGATAGATGTGTAGAGCCAGACATTGCTGAGTTAATAGGAAAGACCAAAGTGATAGGAGAGAAAAATCTTCATCTGTGCTGGTACCAGCGCCACTTGCAATCCTCCTGGGACCTCTGCTGGCATTGGCCCCTCCCCCTGGTCTCCTCGGCTCCAGGCTCCTCCCCCTGGTCTCCTCGGCTCCAGGCTCTTCCCCAGGCTCGCTTCATCTCACACACCCTCCAGTTCAGCGGGGATAGTTTCTGTGCTGCTGAACTGGAGGCGTTCGTGACCCTCTCTCTACTACCGCCCAGGTTTGGAGGAGGGATTCTTTTTTTTCCCAGGATCCAGCCTCGACGGCAGAAGGGAGAGGGGTGGCGTCTTCTAGCCGAGGGCTTCCTGCCCTGCATCTGGCAGAGGAGGGCAGGAGGCAGGGGAAACATTTAAAATCAAAAAGTTTATCACTTGCTATACTACACATGTCACCTACTTGCTGGAATGTACGTGCGGTTTACAATATGGGTAGAACCACATGTGAACTCAGAGTAAGACTGAGAGAACACATAAACTATATTAAAAATGGTTTCAATCATCATAGTGTGTCAGAACATATCAGAAAATACCATAATAGAGACCAAAAAGATTTGAAAATTAGTACAATAAATAGAATTGAACTTTGCTTGCAGAGCGGTTCATAAAAGACAGGCGATTTTGCAAAATGAAACTTTTTGGATCCACAGGCTTAATACTATGATGCCTGTGGGCTTAAACGTTGAAAAGGACATAAATTGTTTTTTTATATAACTATTAAAGAGTAAACTAGGGTTAAAAGGGTTGAGAATGGTTCCACTAAATAGAGGTACATACTATTTTAAAGTTTTTTTACACATTTCATTTACACATTTTTAAATTACGGTATTTATTTTTTTGAATAATAGCAATTTTTAATAAACAATATGTTTTTAGTAATGTTTAATGAATTTATAATGGATTTGCTTATGAATTTATTTAAAAACATTTTGTAAACATTATGTATGCATTTTCAGAAAAAAAATACTATAACAATACTATGTTTTATGTAAATGTGGGGATGTGTGATGCCACCCTGTAACTGAAAAAACTGAAAAAGCTACCAGCATATATACAAAGCTAAAAAATGTATGTGAACCCCAGAACATAACAACTAGTGACACGGACTTAAATTCCGAAGCAGTAGTAACATAGCGAGGGGCGGGAGTGCACTGAAGATAGGAGGACGTTAATTACGCTAATCAGTTTGGGTGTACTAAGCAAAGAGGAAGCACCGAAACGGGTATGGTAGGAGGAGTTAGTCACATAAATATTAAACTAATCACAGCAGATCCACAGCTTCTGAGGACGCTTCCTGGGCAGAGTGAAATGCATCAAGCGAGTGAATACTTCCGGTGACGTCACGTCCACTTATTTGAACGCAGATCGTGGTTTTGAGTTACAAAGCAGCATGCTTTCACACAAGAGGTGAATTTTGTAGGTGTAAAGTTGGCTTTTTACATGCTTTATTACCATGGAAGTGCGGTGAGGTCAGTGGCTGGTGAGGCACTGGTTAGTATAAGAGCCAGATACACACAGATTACATATGCCACGAAAGAGAAACATAATTCTAGCACTAGACCTCCTTTGTAACTCTAAACATGTAATCTGTAAAACATTTTACAGCGTTGCCTATGGAGATTTTTAAGTACTGAAGCTTGGCACCATTCCACAAGTGTGCACAATTTTAAAGTGTAACATGTTAGGTATCTATTTACTAGGTATAACATCATATTTCACATTATACAAAAAAATTGTGCTAATGTTTTTTTTTTTATTCATGAAAAATTGCTGCGCAGATACCATATAACATAAAAAGCTGCAACGACCACCATTTTATTCCCTAGGGTGTCTGCTAAATATATATATATATATATATATATACATATATATATATATATATATATATATATATACATATATATATATATATATATATATATATATATATATAATGTTTGGGGGTTCTGGGTAATTTTCTAGCAAAAAAATTAAGATTTTTACATGCAGGAGAGAAGTGTCAGAATTTGCCTGGGTGGCAAGGGGTTAATTACCATAAGTAAGTAATATACAAATAATTATTATATATTGTTTTTAAAGTAATTTACTATATTTTCAAAAACTGTACTCAAGCAGGTGGCTTAACAGACAAATTACAGAAATTTGAAGTTATAATTTCCAACCAGTAATTTCACAGTAAATAGATAAATAATAAATTACTATGTTATAACATATAGCATATAAGTATAAGGTTCAGCTTTATTATAACAGTACATTTTCATCAGCAGATTCTCATTCTCCCTCTTAATGCCCCGTACACACGGTCGGATTTTCCGATGGAAAATGTGTGATAGGACCTTGTTGTCGGAAATTCCGACCGTGTGTAGGCTCCATCACACATTTTCCATCGGATTTTCCGACACACAAAGTTTGAGAGCAGGATATAACATTTTCCGACAACAAAATCCGTTGTCGGAAATTCCGATGGTGTGTACACAAATCCGACGGACAAAGTGCCACACATGCTCAGAATAAATAAAGAGATGAAAGCTATTGGCCACTGCCCCGTTTATAGTCCCGACGTACGTGTTTTTTACGTCACCGCGTTCAGAACGATCGGATTTTCCGACAACTTTGTGTGACCGTGTGTATGCAAAACAAGTTTGAGCCAACATCCGTTGGAAAAAATCCTAGGATTTTGTTGTCGGAATGTCCGAACAAAGTCCGACCGTGTGTACGGGGCATAACTGTGTGAGAAAAACATGGGATTGTGGGTAAATCTTATACCCATAAATCCGTGTTTTTTTCTTCTAGTTAAGAGGACTGGGCTGGAAGGGAGCATATGTCTTTTAGACCCATGCCCCTTTCTATGACACTGCAGTGAGAGGCGTGCCTTCACTGCAGCATTTTTATTGGACAGCTTGGGCCAATGGTACTTTACCATTGGTCCAAGACTCCAAGCTGTCCATTGAGCTTAGTGCTCCTGACAAGAAGTGAGAGGCATTTTGAGCTCATCCTCTCAGTCTGCTGCTGTCAGGGTTGGGCTCAACCCATCCTTCTCTGAACTGGCCGCTCAGCTGTCGGCGAATTGCCAGCTCCTATCTCTCCACAGTTATTCAGCTGTTGATGATATCCTGCTCGTCAGTCCTGCCTACTTAAGCCGTCCAGTCCAGAGGTTCTCTGCCTTCGCCTTGGTCAGCATCACAGAAATTATCGCCTGTGATCCTGTTCAAGACTTGCTTTGCTGACATCCCTTCTGGCTCCAGATCCTGCTTGCTGTTCCACTACATTAATCCCTGACTTCTGGCTTGGCTGACTATCTGTTCCGGTTACTGAACTTTGGCTATGTTTTGATTACATTTGTTCTTTTTACATTTATTATTAAACAAGTGTGATTTAACTGTACTTCTGTCTCGGCCTGATTTCATGGTTTCTGACAGCTGCAAACAGAGTGTGCCAGCTTGTATTTAAACTGGCCGCTCTGTATGTAGCTTCTGACAGGCTGCGCAAGGAGACCCATATATCCGGAACCATAGGTCATTGACCAGTGGTTGCGTAGGACTTCAGCTACCTCCCCCACAAATTTGGGGTCTCTGTGACCCCAGGTCAGCGAGCTACGACCCACGAAGCTCGATAGTTTTTTTTTTTGTTTTATGTTCATGGCATGGCCTCCCCTGAATTGCACTATGGATCTCTCCTGGTTCTAGTTCCCCATACTTATGCGAGGAGTCTATTTTTCCATTTGTTGGAATACCTGAAAAGGAAAAGACACAGCTATCCATTGGAGGATTGAAAGCCCCATTTTTAACACAGAAGCATAACCCACTATAAGTCGGTGAGTGAAAGCACATAAGGAGGGGAGCACGGCACGGCACATTTTAATTTACAGCACTTGTCACTGGAGCACACCAAGCACTTTAAAGGATTATTTATGGACACACAGAACATGGGTGGATTAAATGTTTATAATTTGTTCTTATGAATTTGAAACATTAACTTTTATTATCTTGCATGAGGAAATGTAATATATATTTTTTTGAGCAATCACCTTGCATGAGGAAATGTAATGTTGCATCTTGTTTGAGTATTACACAAATTTTAAAAGGCACATGTTTGACAGCACTGGGCATCCATATAACATACTTTATAGGAATTTCATCCTACATCCCAGCAGCAGTCTGATAAGTTTATTCACAACATTGGCACTTATTTCATAGCGTGGGGATCATAACACATAAATATTAATAAAACAGACAGAACTACATACAGCAACTTAGCCTCCTTTGGCAGCTTGTATAATGATCGTGGCAAACCATGCCAGGATATGGATTAGCATACCTGCTTTGTGCAGAATACATCCCTGACTGGCTCTAAGGGAGAGGCTCTACTCCTGAACTGGTGGCCACCAATACACCCCTGGTCGGCCGCCCAAAACTCCCAGCTGCTACTACTGCGGGCCAGAAGTTACCCCAACGCCATCTTGCTGCTCCCCTGTAGACCGGAAGTCTGCTGGACACAATCTTGGAAAGGGCAGCCCGCAGTACAGCCACAGAAAGTAAACAAGGTGCCATCTTGGAAGGGGGAAGCCACCCTAACAACAATGACAGCATTTTTGCAAAGAAGATAAAACATACACAGAGTGCCAGCCACAACTCACCAGGGAGGAGAGACTGGATCAGTCCCAACAAACAACAAGGCAGAACTTTTTTACCTGCATCCAGAGACCAGCATCCTACCACCCCAGTACCTGGACGTGGGGGAGTCTTCCCTCTTATGGGGGATTTACAACCGAACGGAGGGAGCTTCGTCACAGGAGAGGCTGATCCTGTGCGGCTGACCAGATGAATTCAGGCAAGTTGAGGGCAAAAATAAAAAGTTTTCTTCGCTTCACAGCTATAACCGGCTGAACATTTGAGGCACAAAAAGAGAATGCCGCCCTGGGGGAGGCGACACATTTATATAGTATAAGCGACCCTGATTGGGCGAGGGGTGGAGCCTGTACCCATGCGTGTATGCTGTCATGCTTGTGTCAGGAAACATTGTTTACATCCCATGCCACATAACTCCATCTGCTAGCCACACCTGTGAATTACATTTCTATGGGCCACCAATCCAGTTGGGACACAGACTTGGATGAGCACAGTCAGGAGAAGGAGACTTGCGGCTGGGGATGTAAACAATTCCAAAAGGCCGTGGGTAACAGAGCTTGATACTGTAAGTATGGATTTGTGGAGAAAGAGGTTAGGATGGTTTAGGTCATGGCACAGGGGCAAAAAGAATAAGTTCATTTTGTCCGAAAGCGCACACTTAAAGTGTATGTATGAACAACAAATAAGTATAGTGTTCAGCCACATGTACAGTTATGCTCTAAAAATGCTAAAGACAGGAACTTCAAAAGTAGTAATAGAGACACTGGCATCCATGCTTAGGACCCTGTATACCTGTTATATAAAACTGGCAACTCCTCTCTCAATTCTTTGTTCAAGTCTTCAAAGATCATCTGAGCTTTATTAAACTCCTCTTCTGCCTGATAAAAGAAGACAATAGAATAAGGAATGAAAAGTTTAACAAAATACTTTATTTTATTAAAGTGATTGTAAAGGTTCGGATTTTTTTTTTAAATAACAAACCTGTTATACTTACCTGTTTTGTGCAAGGGTTTTGCACAGAGCAGTCCTGATCCTCCTTTTCTGGGGGGGCACCGGCAGCACTCTTGGCTCCTCCCCTTTATCGGGTGCCCCCACGGAGTGCCCTCACGGAGTCCCATTGCTGCATCCATTGACACAGACAGCGGGACTCGGCCCTGCCCCCCTTTCCCGTGTCACTGGATTTGATTGACAGCAGCGGGAGCCAATGGCTCTTGCTGCTATCAATCTATCCAATGAGGACAGAGACAGGGGCTGGAGCTACTGTGCTCGTGCACATCACTGGAACGGATGGGCTCAGGTAAGAAAAAAGGGGCCTCTGGGGGCAGCTGCAGCACAGAAGGTTTTTCACCTTAAAGAAAAAAAACTTTTTAATAAACTTTTAATAATCTATTAATAATAGGACACTCACCTGTCCTACAGTCCAGCAATGCGGGCGTACGAAGCCTCGCTCCTCTCCCCCTCCTCTCCACGGCGCCGGTATCACTACTGTGGGTGCCTAGTTGTGGCTTCACAGCTGGGCACGCACTGCTCATGCACGAGCCACACTGCACTCTGTGATTGGCCGGGCAATCTTCTGGGAGCTGTGATGTGTCCCAGAAGATTGCAGGGAGGGAGGGGGGAGAGGTTAACTTTCGTCCATTGCCGTAGCGCTACGGGAGGAAGTGGGAGCTGGATGCCTCTAAAAAGAGGGTATCCGCCACCCCCCCAAAAAATGACATGCCAAATGTGGCATGTCGGGGGGGTCACCGTCACCTAAAGCGGAAGTTCAATTTTTTGGTTAGAACTCTGCTTTAATGCATAGAATGCATTAAGGTGAAAAACCTGGAGACTTTAAATCCCTTTAATTGCCCTGAGCTTTTGAATTTTTGCTATATATATATGTAACTGTATTGAATCATTTAAGAGAAAAGTCCAAGAGAAATGAAGGATACACTGCAGCCAGACCCACAACTACAGCTAGAATTTCTTTCAGCCACTTCACGCTAAATCACATATCTGTACTTCATTTGCTTGAAGTGTTTGTACCGGGATGATGCCTGCAGCTGCACCCTGGTACAGTTCTTTAGAGCTAGCGGTCGGCTCTCTCGTGGTGACAAACGATGCGGCTAATGAGCTACTTGGCTGGTATCATAAGGAACGGGAGGGGACATCCCCCCTCTCCCTCCGCCTTCCACCACTCTGCCTGGGTCTCCCTTCCCACCAGGAGATGGAAGCGACCATCTGCCACATCTGCCAGATGTGTGGAGTCCCGAACGAAGCCGGAAACGGCTTAGATCGGGTCTCTGATGTAAAAACACAACGCCACTTCCGATTTACTCGGCTGCCAATGGTGCAGATTTTAAAAAAATGTCAGTATCCCAAAACGCCAATTTTGGTATTTTTGGTTTTGAATACTTTGAAGTGCAAAGGAGGGACCCTCGATCCCTCCATAAAGAGTACCTGTCACTCCCTATTACTGTCACAAGGGATGTTTACATTCCTTGTGACAACAATAAAAGTGATCAGATTTTTTTTATAAAGGGACAGTGTTAAATAAAAAAAAATAAAATTTAAAGTGCCCCAGTCCCCGCGAGCTCACGCACCAAAGAAAAGCATACGTATGTAATGCCCGCAAATGTAAACGGTGTTCAAATCACAAATGTGAGGCATCACCACGATTTTTAGAGTGAGAGCAATAATTCTAGCAAAAGAACTCCTCTGTAACTTTAAACAGGTAACCGTTAAAATTTTTTTAAAGTCGCCTATGGAGATTTTTAAGTACCGTAGTTTGTCGCCATTCCACAAGTGCGTGCAATTTTAAAGCGTAACATTTTAGGTATCTATTTGCTCAGCATAATATCATCTTTCGCAATATGCAAAAAAATTGGGCTAACTTTACTAAAAGAAAAATTTATTTTTTCCCAAAAAACTGCATTTGAAAGACCACTGTGTGACATAAAATATTGTAACGACCGCCTTGTTATTCTCTAGGGCAGTGATGGCGAACCTTGGCACTCCAGATGTTTTGGAACTACATTTCCCATGATGCTCATGCTCTCTTCAGTGTAGTTGAGCATCATGGGAAATGTAGTTCCAAAACATCTGGAGTGCCAAGGTTCGCCATCACTGCTCTAGGGTCTTTGCTATATATATATGTATATATATATATATATATATATATATATATATATATATATATATATAATGTTTGGAGGTTCTAAGTAATTTTCTAGCAAAAAATACTGATTTTAACTTGTAAGCAACAAGTCTCAAAAAATATTCTTGGTCTTGAAGTGGTTAATTGACTGAGAGTACTTCATTTAGTATTGTTACATTTTAGTGTGTAGTCAGGCTGTAAATCTGTTTATATTGTGTACATTTTGTATTATAATGTTCAATGATGTATTATAATTTTAATTGATTTTCTTATGTTTTAACACTTCTGGCTTTAGTGCAATATCACTCAACGCATTTAAATCAAGTAGTAAGTAGTCACCCCTTATTTTTTCTTTGAATATTTTAATAAATTGTAGTAAATTGTCAGAATAAGAAAAAAAATACTAGCTGCAATTGTAGCTTGAAGGTTACATAAGCATATACATATTTTAATATGTGTTGAGCTGATTAAATACTTATTGCCAGCAGAGAAGAGTCTAAGGCTCCATTCAAACCTGTGAGATGCAGGAACTCAAAATTGCTAATGTTCCCATAACGCATAAAAATTGTTTTTTTTCTTTGCAGGCATGCTGCAGTGCCATTAATTGTTTATGGCACCCAAGGGACCATGATAAAGAACACGTGGGTCATGCACTTATTTAGTGTGATTTAGATGTGGTAGGCAGCCCTTTAAAATGAATAGGCTGCCCTATTGCAATGCATAGTACCAAGCATAAAAATGTACCACAATGCACATGCACTGGCACATCACACAGATGTGAGCATTGGCTAAGAATGTTGGTTTTCTTTAAAATATATGAAGGATTTACATTTACCTTTGCAATTTTTGCCTCATCTTTCTTCTTTGCATTTTGTAGAGCTTCTAAGTGGTGTCTTGCACTGTCATAATCCACCAGTTTTCTCCCTCTCTTTGCTATTCTCTCCTAGAATGTGACATCATATAGTTAGAATCTAATGTATACAGAATTATCCACTGTTTAATTTTGACTTATCAATGGGCTTGTTGTCCCAGTCTTAGACCCCATACGCACTATTAGATTTTCTGCAGATTTTTGTCTTCAGATTTACCAAAACCATGTAGTTAAGGGCCTGCCTGGTTGCATACAAATTGAAATTCTTAAAGGGTAAGTTCAACTTTACAGAAAACTCTGTAAGGTGAACTTACACAGGTCCCCCTCCTCGCCCCCCCCCCCCCCGGTCCCGCTGAACTGGTATATCCACGCCAGGTGTCCGGGGCTTAGAAATCCTCCTGAGCTGAATGTCCAAAATGTCCCTCATCAGGGGGACGTGTTGGAGCATTCTAATTGGTCAGCGCCGTCACATAGGCGGCGCCGACCAATCAGCAGCCGCATAGTCCGTCCTGTCAGCTAAGCAGAAGACGTGAGGATGGAGAGAGGATATCTAAGCCCTGGGCTCCTGCCGCAGATATACCGGGGCTTAGAACCGGAGATTGCAGCGGTACAGGTGGAGGGGCGAGGAGACCCCATACACACTATTAGATGTTCTGCAGATTTTTTTTTCCTGCCTGATTACATACTGTCACTGAACGTCCCACACTCCGCTTGAGTGCTTCCGTCATATACCACTTCCTGCCAGTCTGTATACAGATATCAGATATTCCAACCTCTCTGAGCAGAAAACAAGGCGACACTTGCTTCACTGCTAACATGGACTGTTTATTATGAATCAAAGTCTAACTCTAACAATACAACTGTAACTTAATTAACATGAGCTAATTATCTAATCCTTTATACAGCCTAGGTGACTGAGACATGACCTTTCGCCCAGACTTGTGGTCACCGAGCTTAACACAGTTAATTAACACAAACAACAATGGGTGAAAAGACTCTTAGAGCCACACTAGACTTATTTACAATAAACACATTATAGCAGAATTGATGACATTAGCATTTAACAGTACGAGTCCCAACGGTATAAATCAGTCACCATTCTAATATGGCATATAAAGGGTTCCCAGAGTCTGTGTGTTTTTGGGGGGACATGGAGCTGAATCCAAAGTAACACCAACCCCAGGGTCCCCAGGCATGCAGCTCACAGAGAGCACCATTCCCCCAAATGCTAGGGCCCATAATCAAAAGGCAACAGGCCCGCACCCAGTCCTCTCCAACAGCCTCTGTCCCGGCCAGGTCCGTCACACATACAAATTGAAACTCTTATGCCCTGTACACACGGTCGGACTTTCCGACGGAATATGTGCGATTGGAGCTTGTTGTCGGAAATTCCGACCATGTGTGGGCTCCATCGGACTTTCCGACATACAAAGTTTGAGAGCAGGCTATAAAATTTTCCGACAACAAAATGCGTTTGCGTAAATTCCGACCGTGTGTGGACAATTCTGACACACAAAGTGCCACGCATGCTCAGAATAAATTCCGAGACGGAACTGCTCGGTCTGGTAAAATTAGCGTTCGTAATGGATATAGCACTTTCATCACGCTGCAGTGTTTTAAATTGTTTAATGCAGCGCACTCTCATCTTCTTTATAATGCTTGAAGAATCAAGTTGTTTTGCTGCTCATATCCACACAGAGTTCTCACAAACTGATTTCTTTATTATTTCTCGTGATTTCATGAATATAATATTTTTATTTGTCGCATCTACCGAAAATTTCATTATTTAAAAAAAATTTTTTTTGGTATAATTTGTTGTATTATCTTGTCTTTTTTAATCTGAAGGAGGTTGTTTGGTGTTGGTGTCCCTTGTTAATTTAACATTGTATTTTGGAAATGCACCTGCCTCCTCGCAAACAAATTGTCCTTTTTGAAGGAAAACACACATAGGCAAGTATTACTTAAAAAAAAAAAAAAACTTTATTAAGGGGTCCTAACCAAATAAAGAGGGAGGCAACGCTGGAGAAACAGCAGAAATTGGCGAAGCCTTTGACCCCCAGGGCACACATCAACTATTTTCAGGCAAAATTGGTGGCCTGAGGAGTCTTATCTAAGGGAGTACAATCTGGTCCAGAAGTCCAAGAGATCATGAACAGCAGCGATGACATGTATGTCCCCAGGCTGTGGTCATACAAGAGCCTGCATCTTTTGACAGACCAGACTGAACCCAAGCCATCACTTTCTTGTCTTCCTTCCACTCTTCCTTCCAGGCTGTGGCTGTGGTGTTGGAGGTGTGGCAAGGGGAGGAGGATGATGCAACTCACACAGGTGGGTATTGGGTGTGATTTTGCCCCTCAACCCTTTATTTAATGTTTTATAAATGATTTTCTCACACATGAGGCATTGCCCCTCCTGCATGTCCTGCAGTTTTGTGGCAGCAATGGAGGCAAAGGCCTCTTCACGAGTGGGGGTGGCTCCGAGGGACGCAGAAGCCTCTGGAATCAGCCTGAGCGCTGACTCCTCCATGTCTCCCCCTTCCTGGATCTTTTGTTTGGAAGGCGGAGGGGAGGAACCTGTGATTGTGTGAGGGTCCTACTGGGCCCGGCCACCTCCTGGCTGCCACTTACCCCTTCTTCCTCCTGGTTGCAACTAACCCCTGCCTCCTCCTGGCTGCCACATTCCACAGCCTCCTCCTGTGGGTCACATTCCACAGCCTCCTCCTGGCTGAGGTCTTCCTGTGTATGAAAAAGGGACATAGTTTTATTTTTTTCTTCATCAATCACACACAATTTTCATCTCATGACTGTTGCAAATTGAATGTTAATAAATAGAAAAGACTATCATTCTGAGCCCAGCATTTTTCATTCTTGTCCCAATGATTTTTGCCCACTACTGTCTATTGATATGTAAACGCCTTTATTAAATCAGCAATTAGTGATCAATAATAACATCTAGTAAACATCATTTATGTTTTGCCAAGAAATCTGTAGAACAATGCTATACCTGGCTCAAGCTGGGCTCCTCCACTTCTTCCTGGCTGGAAGTCCCAGGTTGGACATCGGAAGCCTCAGCTGAGGTGGAAGATAGGGTGGAAGGAAGAGTGGAAGGAAGGGTTGAGAGGGATTCCCCGACTTCAGTCTGGTATGACAGAAATCACAGTCTCTCATAGTACCACAGCCTGGATACATAAACTTCATCTGCTGCAGCTCCTGATCTCTGGGAATCCTGGACATTCTCTAGGCTCCCTAAGATATGTGTTCCTCAGGCCACCAATTTGGCTTTTAAATAGGGGATGGACCTCCGGCTTCACCAACTCCAGCAGTTTCTCCAGCGCTGCCTGCCTCTTTTGTTTATGATTATAATGCGGGTGTTTGACCTGCCACAGACAGGGCAGCTCCCTGTACTTGTCTATGAACAGGGGGAGGAAGTTGTGATCATTGAAGCCATCCATTTTCTCTGCAAGACACAACACAAGACAAACCCTAATGTCAGGCTAAACTCTCCTAATCTTGTCCCAACATAGGCCTCAATCTATAAGCAGTATAGGCCCAAGTTAAACTTGTACCTTCGTTATTGCGATCGGCGCTTCCAATACCCTTTTCTCTGCTCACAGATCGTACATACGGCGCACGCGTGTTACACTTTATATACACTGTGCATGCGTGAAGTTCCGCCCGCCCCTGACATTTTTCTAGTCTATTCCCCACTCCTCCTCTTTCGGCACAGTGGGGGAGAGCACATGGCGGAGAGACAGCAGGTGCATGATAATAGCAGCAACGAGGAGGAGGAGGAAAGCCCGGAGCCAGAAACATCAAGATCCCTGAGGACATTTAAGGCCTCAAATATGGCCTTTGTTGAGATGGTGGAGATGGTGGACATATTGAAGAGGGCCGACTATGACGGGATGTATGGACCTTACCCAAACCCAAATGTGAGAAAGGCCAACATCGTGGCGAAAGTTGTGAAGAGTCTGCAAAGGAATTTTGGGGTATGGCGATCAAAGGATCAACTGAGGAAACAGTGGCTGGACCTCAAATTAAGGGAGCACGATCAGTATAGAAGGATCAGGAAAGTGCTGCAAAAAATTAAGTAGTTGTGCTGTGTTCCTATTCTTTCTTTTTATGACGTTCGTGCTGCTCTATGTGCTTTTCTTTACTGTTGTACATTTTAAAATGGCAACTTTCATGTTCATGGGCACATTAATCATTCGTGGGAAACATTGTTCGTTCGGCCACTAAAATACGATGTTTTGGCCAGATGCAGTTCAATACGGTTTTTCGGGCCTACTTCTATTAATAAAAGTTTGTTGTCTAGATGGGTTTTAGAATGAAATGCTTACTAGATTCTGTGTAAGGAGAGGACACTCAGCAGCTGTTTAGACATCTGGATGCTGGAGCACTAGCGTGGGACAAAAGAACACCCTTTTTATTAGGGGGCCCACACAGGTGCTCCAGTGAATACTATAGGGGTGTCTCGATCTGTGCAGCCTGCACAAAACAGGTAAGTATTCAAACTTTACAAAGGACAAAAAAATTTCTTCAGCTTGGAACTCTGCCAAAACAGACAATTGTACCCCACTTCCAAGCAATGTTTTATATTCCTATTTCTGCCATCAAATATCTGTGTGCTAAGTATACCTATTTTTGTTCACATAGGGGAGAAAAGACTCGGAGGACACCACTCATCAGAGGAGACCACGGACCCCACACCTCAGGAAGAAGGGGAAATCCCCCAAACCCAACCAGAGGAGGAGGAGGGAGACGTTGTAGAAATTGTCACCACAACAGGTGAGTGTCTGCGACCACAGCCTCAGGTAAGAGATGGATGCCTGCATATTTATAATACATGGTGTGTTTTTTTCTTTTTTTTGTAGGTGATCGGGATGTTGTGGAAGAGGAATGTCATTTCACCAGTGAAAGTGCCCAGATCCTCATCGGGGAGATAATGGCGTGTAATAGAGATTTATAAAACCTAAAGCAAAACATCAATGATGTTCAAAACAAAATGAAGAAGGGAGAATCTAAAACACCCAGAAATTCCTAAATTTTTTCTCTTTTTTGTGACCAAAATTTTTTACGTATGTTAAAAACCAAATTTCGAAGATGCACACAGTGTGTAAACATGTGCTGTCTGCCATCACGGTTGACATTAGTCAATTTGTGTGCATCTTCTAAATTTGGCTTTTACAGGGGTGACATCACCCCATCTGCTGAATGCAATATCAAACACAGTTTGTACATACTCATGTCTGATATTGCCTTCACTTTATAAAAGTTGAACTTTGTAAGTTCCAGAGTTGTATATTGTTTTATGGTTTTAAACATGCCTATTTTACCTTAAAAGGCAATTTCTACTTAATGTGACTTGTTATACAACAAACATGTTGGTTTGTTCAAAAACCCTTTTAGAAACGCACTTGTGGTTGTGCTTTGATTAAAAAGATTGATAATCAACAATGTGTGGCTTCTTCTTTCAATGCTCAAAAGCATTTTTTGTAGTAAAGTTGTTGTTTTCAGTGACAATGTGGGTTATTTACTAAAGGCAAATCCACTTTGCACTACAAGTGCATTTTCAGTGCAGTCTCAAGTGCACTTGTAGTGCAAAGTGTATTTTCCTTTAGTAAATAACACCCAACAGTGCTTTCTAATTTTACACAATCACGCCATTTTCATAACTCCCCAAATTTCGGTCATGGTGTTGAAAATTATTAATATTTTTGTCAGGAATGCATCACATACATTAACAAAAAAAACAAGGTGTCTGTGTAGCAGACCAACAACATAATAATAATAGTTAGCCGAAGAAGAGATTGTCAACTCATGTGTGAACGAAATTTCATTTGCACTGTTGAAGAAAAAGGCCAAAAAATTATAACATTAATTAAAGATAACCAAGGAGACAGCTAAAAGAAAGCCAAGCATTAAATCAAAGCAAATATTTTTTCAGTTTCAAATATATTTTTATTTTAAAAATGTCTCAGACATTGTCTGGCATATCAATGGTCCCCCTACCCGCAAAGGATTCCATGTATCTTATACGGACCTCGCGGGCACTCTGGAGGGGCAAGCCAGGATGGCCAGTTTCAAGCGCCGTCAAGGTTGGTTCATTAATATGAATTCCGACCTCAGGCCCAACTGAAGCACCATAGGTTAAAGAATTTCTCCTTAAAAAGTTGTGGAGAACACAGCAACACAGAATGATGTGATTGAGTTTATATTCCGCCATGTGTATGGATGTAAGAAATAGGCGGAACCGGCTGGCCATTATTCCAAACATATTCTCCACCACTCTTCTGGCTCTGGCCAGCGACAATTAAAAACCCTCTGGTCCGGGGTGAGAGTCCTCATAGGGAATGACCGCATAAGATGGTCCCCCAGCACAAACGCTTCATCCGAAACGAAGACAAATGGGAGTCCTTCCACATTGTCTTCTGGAGGTGGCAAGCCCAAGCTGCCATTCTGGAGATGCCTGTAGAACTTGGTCTGGGCGATGACTCCACCATCCGACATCCGGCCATTCTTCCCCACGTCCACATATAGGAACTCATAAGTAGCCGACACCACCGCCAACATCACAATACTATTGAAGCCCTTGTAATTATAATAGTATGACCCTGAGTTGGGGGGGTTGGACAAATGTGGATGTGTTTCCCATCAATTGCCCCTACGCAATTGGGAAAGTCCCACGCTGGGCAAAGTGGGAGGCACAGTCTGCCATTCCTGTGGGTTGGAAGGAAGCTGTGGAGTCAAACCAGAAAATAAAAATTAGTCATTTTGCACATAAACATTGAAAGCAGATTAAACACAAACATTCTTGGCCAACATCAGTGTAACATTTATTTTAGGGAGTATTTAAAGACAAAAGTATGAGGTCCACCTATTAGATTCCTCACCCCCTCTGATGGCCCATTGTTAAAATTTTAGGGGGGAGATGTTTTGGACAGGTAACCCTCTCCACTTCATTGGGAGATGAATGCATACATAATGTGTGTTACTTTGGCCAGCCCCTCCTTACTTACACTACTGACAGCCCACTGGACAGGTAAGAAGTGTCATAATACAAAAATATAAATACACACTGTCCAAATTGGAGCACAATTTTAACATTCTGCAATTGCCTATCAAGATAATAATAGGATACAAAAACTTTAAACAGTACCATTTGAAAGTATTCAGGCAGGCCCTTGCACTACATGCTTTGGGGAATTCATACAGAAATCTGACCACAAAAGAGGTAGGTATAGTGTGTATGGGTTTGGCAATGTCAGCAGATAGAGGATTGTTATGGGTTGACTTAGCGGTTGGGGGGAAGGAGGGTTCCAAATGACCCAAAAAAAAGCCTCTGGCACTCTGCCAGAATTTAAGGACACAAATAACATTTGTATACATTTTAGGGGGTGTTTAGGGTAAAGCACTACTATGGACCTGACAAAATACATTGTTAAGTGACTAGGCGAGGTGGATATAGGCCCAAGAGAGCATGCTGGGGAGGTAAGTGAAGGTTAATATGTATGAAGGACAAAAACAAGTTAAAAAACTCCAGCATGCATGAGGACAAAGGGGACATTCACAGCATATTACAATCATGGTAATTAGGGAATGATGAAAGAAATACAATATATTATCAAACATTAAATACAATAAAATGTGATGTTAAAGGATAAAAATCTTACCTTAATATAGTCCTTCTGCAGGACCTGGATGATGGCAGAACAGGTCTTGGGATAATAATCCACAGAGCCTGAGGGGAGATGCCTGTCGAGAACTTGAGGTCCTGCAGGCTTCTCCCCGTCGCCAAGTACCGCAACGTGGCAACTAGCCTCTGCTCCGGAGTGATGGCTTGCCGCATGCAGGTGTCTTACCTGCTGATATAAGGGGTCAGCAAAGCCAACAAACGGTGAAAAACGGGGTCCGTCATCCTGAGAAAGTTCCTGAAATCCTCAGGATTATTCTCACGGATCTCACGGAGCAAAGGCATGTGACAGAATTGGTCACGCTGGAGTAACCAATTCTTGGTCCATGAACTCCTCCCCACCCTGTTCATGGACTGGGTTTGTGTCAAAGTAAGAACCCCAACACCAAGCCCCCGCACAGCACGAACTCTACGATGAGTATGTACATGCAACATGGCTTCAAAACGGTCGGCTGGTCAGAACGAAGTAACAGAACGCACTGAAGAACAGCAAAGACCTGTGAAGAGCGACCTGAAAATCAGCAACGAGAGGACAAGAACACAATGATAAATCAATGCAAACTCACTACACGCACTGAAGACCAGATACAGACCCACAAGCACAAACTGAACAGCAGAAAAACGCTCTGAAAACCACGAGTCTGAAAAGCGCGAATCGTCTCTCACCAAACTTTTACTAACACAAGATTAGCAAAAGGAGCCCAAAGGGTGGCGCGCTTGGTATTAAACTGCCCTTTTATAGTCCCATCGTACGTGTTGTACGTCACCACGTTTTTGATGTTCAGAAATTCCGACAACTTTGTGCGACCGTGTGTATGCAAGACAAGTTTGAGCCAACATCAACATTTTGTTGTTGGAATGTCCGATCAATGTCCGATCGTGTGTACAGGGCATTAAGGTTTGACCTCATATTATATGGTTTTCGTAAATCTGAAAACAAAAATCTGCAGAAAATCTAATAGTGTGTATGGGGTCTGAGCGAGCAGGAGCTGGATATTTATCTCTGGAACCTGTAGGTCAGCAATCTGTAGGCATACTTTGTTTAATCCCAAAGCAGCACCCCTCTACTAGGGCCATCTCTTTTACACAGAACATTCTTGTTTTACTGGTTCTACTTGGCTTTTGTTTCTTGGCTTAGCATTTCTACTAATGATGAAAAAAAAAAAATGTGTCTGATATCTGCACAAAGCAAAGTCAGTTTTTTGCCTCTACTACACGTATAGACAGGGGTCTACTATGCCTTAAGGTAAAGGCAGACCAACTTTGCCCTTTAACATTGGGGTCATTTTTGGTAATACATATTTTAAATACTACATACTGTATGCCTGATTTACTAAAGTGTGAATTTAGGTGAAGTTAAGTTAAACTGTCCCTGAAGTGCAAAAAGTGAACCTGTGTGTGTTTCAAGTACCCAATAATATGAAGAGGAACTTAAAAAAAAGTTTTCTTCACATGATTTTAACATAGATGTTGAATCTATAGCATATTAAAGCGGACCTTCAGTCATTTTTTCAACTTTCCATCTTTTAAATCTTCTGCCCTTGTTGTTTTACCTTTGGATAGTAAAACATTTTTTTTCTGCCAGTAAATACCTTATACAGCCCACTTCCTGTTTCTTGTCTGGTCATTAGCCTAGGCTTATGACATCGTGCACAGCTCTCTCTCTCATCTTGTGAGAGCTTGCCAGGAAGGCAGGGAGGGTGAGTCATAAGAGGGCTAATGAGAGCTGCAGGGCTGCAGAGCTAAGGGTGTTCCTCTGTGTGTCCGTGTAAATCCAGGAAGTGAAGGCTTCAGCTGCCCACAGTTAAAATGGTTGCAGCCAGACTCAGTGGAGGGAGATTTCTGTAGTATATTTGGCAAGTACAGAATCGCAATATATATAAAATAATATGCAAAGTGGTTGGAGGGAAGCTTCAGAATGACAAAGATGTTTTTATTACAAATTATGTGAGCAGACTGCAGTTCCTATTTAACCCTAGTTTAAAGAGAATCAGTTACATCAACACTTCATATTCTTGATATGTGTCTGCTGTACCATGTACTTGTGTTAAAAAAAGTATTTTGTTTTCTTTGTATTGCTTCTTTTGTGTGAAATTTCTGGTGATCTTGCCAGTCCCTCTGCTTTCCTATTTCAAACTGACCACACCAGGCATGGAGGCACATCCTTCCCAGTGTGGTTGGTTTTCTAACTCTGCTGGGAATTTAGCCTGCCTGTTTTTTCAATGGTAAGACCTGTGCTGACACCCCCCCTACACAGCTCTTAGATGGGAAGATCAGTGTACTGCTGTTTCTCTTCCTCTACTGACATGCCCCCTGTAGTCTCCACCCACACTTCTCCAAGCCCCTTATGCAGCTGAGAATATAGGTCATGTGATCACTTAAAAGAGACACGAGGTATTTAAAATATATATCTATATCTACATATATACAGTACATACACAAATGTTTTGCCTTTCAGTTCTATTTTAAACGGAATGCGTTGTTTTAACATATAAGGGTTCACATATACTTTAATCTTCACTTGGGAAGGTAGGCAAACATGTTACCCTAGTAGTGTGACCACAGTGAGAAAAGAGAAAAGACATATTATTGTATGTATAACCACAGATAATATATTTGAGGTATGCTTATTCATTATACACTTCACATCTACTTCACTCGCAGGCCAGTCTATGTTTCTGTCCCCACAAAGGTTGGCTATGTATGGTGCCTCAGTTAAAACTAATTTGATGCAATAATAATACTGCGGTTAACACAAAAAGAATGCAATGTGAGGTGGCTGCACACCATATATCTCCATTTTTTTTGCTCTTTGAAAGATATGTGCACCATTGTCTGTATGTTTGCAATAATACAATAGAATGATCTTATTTGCAATAGTCTAAAGTGCTAAACATTAAACAATCTATTTTTATTTTTCAGAAATAAGAACCGGTTAAAAAAATAGCTAAAACTGTTTAAGGGCTCTTTCCCCGCTGAGCAGGAAAATGACACAGTGTGCAGCGACGGACCTCTCAGAGCGCCGCTCTCCCCTATGGGGGATTGGGTGATGATGGACCGTAGAGTCCGTCGTCACCCGATCTGATCCGAAAACGGATGGAAAAGTAGGTTTTTCCTCCGTTACACTTTTTCGGATCAGAGCGGGTCAGATGTCAGTGGACATGTCACCGCTGACATCCGACGCTCCATAGACCTCCATGGAGTGTCCGTTCAGGTCCGCCTAAAAAACTGACAGGCGGACCTGAACGGACAGTCCGTGTGAAAGAGGCCTAACTCTTCCAATTGCAACTATTTAATTGATAGCTAAAATAAGATTGAAAGATTGCACACTTCTTGATATTTGTAAGATGAATGATCATTTCTATATATAATATTAATTTCAACAAATAATAATAGTAATAACATATGTATGGCCACCTTAATGTGGAAGTGGAACTTCTCAATAAACATTGACTATTTTAATCCGTAAACTGCTAGCAATAATAAATACTGTAGATAGGAAAGTATATAATATTTACTTTTTATTTATTTATTTTTTTTTTAACATTTCTTCAGTTACTTCCTGGTTCAGTTACTTCATGGGAGGGAAGCTCTGGGCTAGGCACACCCTCCTGCATGCATGCCTGAGCTAAGGGCAGATGGGTTGCAGGAGGTAAATGCTACATGAATCATCTGCTCTTATGCAAGATGGCCACGGCCAAAAATGCTAGGGGTGTTTTTCAAAGTGGTTTCTCAGCAAAAAAAAGGTATGGAGACATGGATGGATGGATGAGTTTGCTTTAAAATAAAAACAAATTCAACAGCATTTTTGGTTTGAGGTGCTCAGATGTAGTGTAGTTCCGCTTTAAGGTACATTTCCACTATTTGCCTAGATTTTGCAAAGAAAAATAACTGCACAGAAGCAGCAAGGTATAGCATGTACCACTGCATTTAATAAGCACAGGTATCAGACATGCTTTTCTGCGGATTGTTGGTTTAGTAAATGTGATGGTTGTTTAGTAAAGAAAAAGCCTTGTAATCCCATCTTCATATAGGTATACATCTATAATGTTTTCAAAATAGAGTTATATATTATGCATAGATGGTAAATTGGAATATGTTGAAAAAATAAATGAAAAAAATAAACTATTATTATGATACCTTCGCTTCAGGGAACTGTGCCATGTAATTCTCCATTGTATGCACTGCCTGGTCAAATAACTTCTCCTCATAATCACTCCACAGAAGATCATTACTCTGCAAGAATCAAATGATAGCAGCAAAGGAAACAAGCTAGATAAAAATATTTGCTACAACAAATGATAATTTACCGCAACTGATAAGTATCCCAGCAGATAATGTATTTTATAGCCATCTAATAACAATTGAAAAGATGCTAAACTCCACGCAAACAGCTAAATGCACAGCTACAATATAGCAGCCTACCTGTGACAAGTTTTCAAGGATTAGTAATATTGCTCATTCATTCTAGTGATCATCAAGTAGTCCTGCCTGACAGCTCTGCCTGGTCCTTGTGAAATGAAAGCCCCATACACACTATTAGATTTTCTGCAGATTTTTGTCTTCAGATTTACCAAAACCATATAATATGAGATCAAACCTACATAGTTTTGGTAAATTTGAAGACAAAAATCTGCAGAAAATCTAATAGTGTGTATGGGGGCCTAAGCAAATAGTGTTTTTGCGTTTTACTGTAAATTTTCTATGAAAAGAAGTGCCATAAATGTCAATACGTTTTTAGGTATCGTATATCTTTATAATTAAACTCTCTAAGGTAGTCATAACCTAAAAATAAAATAGCTGTTCCTTACTAATAATGGGGATTGCATTTAGCAAAAAGAGAATGTAAAGTGTGAGTGTAAAATCTGGTGCAGCTGTACAAGGTAGCCAATTAGCTTCTAACTTCAGCTTGTTCAATTATGCTTTAACAAAAAACAAAAAAACAAAACAAAACTGGAAGCTGATTGGTTTCTATGCAGAGTTGCACCAAATTTTGCATTCTCCAGTTTTAGTAAATCAACCCCACTGTTTTTGTTGCCATGAACTTAGCACACAAGTAATTTATTTTGAAGCAGATACTTTAGGTGCCAGATTCATAACTTAAACCATAACTATTTTTAATCCTTATGCTGCTAGCATTAGTAAATAGATAGGAAAGTATTTCCTATTTACTTGTTTTAAACTTTTTATTTCAATTTCTTCAGTTACTTCCTGATTTCCTGGCCTAGGCAAATGATGACATACACCCCATGAGTCTTCAGCAGGGTAGAAGGGCTTCAGCTAAGCACACCCTCCTGTCTGCATGCCTGAGCTAAAGGCAGATGGATCCCACGAAGTAAATACTACATGAACCATACTCAAGATGGCCATAGCCAGTAATGCTAGGGGGTGTTTTCCAAAGTGATTTCTCAGCAAAATAAAGTATGGAGACATGGATGGATAGGGGAGTTTGCTTTGAAAAAATAAAAATGAATTGGTTTGTGGTGCTCAGATACAGTGTAGTTCCACTTTATTTAGTCTTAAATTTGTGGTGCTGATAAGATTTTAGGTTAGATTAGAGTCAATGGTTAAGTTTAGGATTCAAAGGACAACGTTAAGGTTAAGTATTAGGAATTAAAGGATACTTTTAAGAGTACCGCCAGGGGATTGTTAAAGTATATCTATAATCAAAACTTTTTTTTTCGTTTTGTATAGCATGTAGAAGGGGGAAGAACCCCTGACGGGTTTTAGTGGGCTCTTTTAGAGAGCTTTTCCTCATTTTCTGACCTGAGAGGGGAAGAGCGAGAACAAGCAGGGTAGAGAAAAGATGGCACCATAATGGGCTCTGGTTTGGAGTGGGGTAGTTGGCTTGCCAGTGGATTCACCACCATTGCATTGGTTACATGGGTTTCCCTTCTCCTAAAAGATATCATAAACCTTGTGCCCTGATTTCTCAAGGGCCTTGATCTTGCATCAGGACCCTGGAGAGAGATACCTGTGTAAAGTGGGGCCTTGCGAAGTAAATGTCTCTCTAACAGTGCTGAAGCTGTGTACAAGTGAGCCCCGAGTTAAGTGACTTGATTTCTGACCTCCCTTAAATGCCTGATAATGAAGTTAGCCCTCCAGCAGGATCTGGTTTAACAACCTGCTGCAAGGAGCATTAACATTTTGGTTTATTGTGCCAGCCACTAGGGGAGCTGTCTGATTAATACTATACAGAACAAGCAATATTTTTCTCATATGTAGGGTATTTAACATAAAATAATATGATTCTGTAGAATGAAGTCTAACACAGCAGATTCAAATTATCCAGCTGGAATAAAACAGTAAAACTTGCAGTTGTTCCAAGGACAATTAACCATTCACGGGTGACGTGTTCTATTTTGGAGTTTACAGATAATAAAATAACATGGGAACATAAACAGCTGACTTGTATAATGTTGTTTCTGTGTATTGAAGGATTTCTGTGTAATATAAACACTCAGAGAAAAATACTAGGTTGAATAATACCAATTCATAATAACATTCTTTATTACTGTCTTTATAGAAGTCCTTGGAGCAAGTAATCATGATCACATCAAACACTTTTTTAAACAGCAATGCAGTATATAAAAGGTATACTACAGTAAAATACAAAAACATTTGAATTACAATTTAGGAAATATAGCAGATAAAGCTGTCTGCTCAGTGATCTTAATGTAGGGTGACCGGTGACTGGACAGTCCTTGCTGGCCAGATTGGTCATAGTTGATAAGAGGCTATAAAGCTCTCCTCCTCCCTTCCTCTTCTTTGCACTACTTGATTTTACAGCTCAGCCCAGGAGAGGGGAGATTGGGGGTGAGCAATGATGAGGCACAACTGAGACTTGGGGGGAGGGGGTGATGGAGCTTTTGTGTACTGCCTTCTCTTCTCTACTGTCTGTTCCCCATTGTTAACTGCCCCTTCTGTACAGCCTCTCTCCATTGACTTCTGTACAACCAGCATGCTCATAGATGGATTGAAATTCGGCCGATCTGAACCTGCCAAATTTCGATCAATCTATGGCCGGCTTAATGGCGGTTGACCTATCCAAGAAGAAGGGGCGATAGCTTAAGGGATTTGTCACCAGCCATCAGCTAATTAGAAGCCCCCTTACATACACATTCATAATTAAAAAGTGGTCAGGGTCAGATTTCATCCAGTCACAATTGTGACTTTGGAGTAGCCAAAGGCGCAATTTATGACTCAGGCTGTAACCTTGTAATAAATCTGTCTCATGATGCATCTCAATGCTTCCGTTAGGAGACAGATTTATTACATGGTTACAGCCTGTGTCATAAATTTCTCTTTTGGCTGCTTCAAAGTCACAATTGTGGCTCAATGAAACCTGACCCTGACTATTTTTAAAGCAGGGGTCGGTATACAGTGGAAATCTGTCTTATCTTCATTAACACATTTGTCTTTGAGCTTTGGAAACATTGTATTCTCAGCAGTGGCCATACAAGGGAATAGAGACTCACATTTGTACCCAGGTACCTAAAAGGGCAAGGAGGCACCAAGAAACTAGATTGGTCTTACAAATTGTTCTTCTAAAAAAATAAAATAATTATATATTAGCAATTTAAGATGCAAACAGCAGAGTTCTTTATCTAACATTGTACCAATACAGTATTTTCTTCCGAAAAATTCCAATACAATAACCAAATTCCCATTTAAACTGTCACTTCCACCCAACCAACTGCTTATCCTTCCCAGCACTATATGTACACTTCTGCTTTTAGTCTACTTCTAGTCCCAATCAGATTTAAATTATAGGCAAGTTTTATGTATTAAAATACTTCTGTTAACATACGTTAATGCTACACCACCTCTAGACTTAAACTAAGGAATGGATTTTCTATTTGTGAGGCTTTGTTATATTTACTTTAAAAATATTAGAACTCTACACAAGGCCAGTGGCGTCTCCAGCTTTCATATTTAGGGGGGGCACATGGGGGGACAGGGACAAAAGTAGGGGGCAACTATAAAACGTATATATATATATATATATATATATCCTGGGGCCCTTTACTACGACCCCACAATGACCCTTTCACATGTTCTGCAGTGAGCTCCCTTCCTACTGTATTGGGGTCCCCCAGGGTGGCAGAAAACAAGAGATATATGTCACCAGCATACCAAGAAAATATAAGGATCCAAAGCAGTGGGAGAACTATCAGGGTTGCAAAGGTTGTCTTGCCTCCGGGCCCTGATGTTCTGCCACTGTGGGGTTCCCCAGCCTCCTCTTGCTGTTCTGCCTCTGCTATTGACTGCTCTGGTCTGGCATCTCTTGGAACTTACAGGCTGGTTCTCCTGTCCTAAGGATGGGAGAAATCAGTCTGGTTTTTCAGTAACTGAGAGTCCTGGTGGAGTCCTTCCTGCAACTTGCTCTTCTCCCTGCCAATGAGGGTGCAGGGGAAGGAGCAGATCGGGCGGCCGTGGTTGTGTGAGCGCTCGCATTATGCAGTGTCAGCAAGCAGAGGGAGGGGGGAGGAATCACCCGCAGGAGCTGACTGGGGACTCTCTCCCTCTTAGACATTGATTTTTTGTAAAAAAAAAAAATAAATTTTTTTTATTGGGGGGGGGCACATGGTGGGGCACAGCATAATGTTGCCCCCTCTGCCCCACCCTAGGGACGCCATTGCACAAGGCTGTGTCCTGTAACATGGTATTACAATTTTGTTTAATTGCCTGCTAATTGTACTCCTTTCCCTTGCTGGGTTTTATAGACCATGCTTTCAGGCAAACCTCTAGCCAGGACTAGAGCTGAATAGATGTGCCTTGATAGAAACACAGATCCTGTGCATGCCACTCCCCTTCTCATCCTTCCTGTAAGCTAATTGGCGGCACTTTACCTTGCAACAATGAGACTCAGTGAATGTGTCTGATAGTCCTGGAGCTGGTGGCAGTGATTAGGAGAACATTAAAGTGTTTTTGGTGTGTCAGTAGTCATCTAGTGTTTACTTGGCTGCTTAGCATACAACTCTTCAAATAACAACAAAACAAATGTTTATTATTACCTAAATGTCTCTATGGCTGTAGACAAATTAGTGATCTACTAAAGGAATTAAAGTGGATCTATAGACACACTCAAAAATTTCAAATGTCTTATAAAATACAAACTATCACTAGCATTAACACAACAGTGTTTGTTTTTATCAGTCCCCCCTATAACATAGTTAGTTTTTATTCCCCCACCTTGTCATGCTGATACTGGTGCAGATTTTGAAACACTGGCCAAGGTTGCAACTACATCTAATATGGTACCTACAATGACAGAGAGAAATACACAGAGAGAAGAGATTATAGCTCTATGCCTGCTGGATTGATTTAGTTTAGCACTCACCCCTGAAGGGGCTGCTGGAAATAACCCAGGTCTCCCTTAACTGTTCAGAAGCTGCCAGCCCAGGTGCCAGTTCCCGAGCACACTGACAAACTCAGGTCTAGGGATGTCTTTGGGATCCCTAGATGAGGGATGAGGGGGATGAGTGATGTCCTCTGGCACCTATGTTCAAAGCACAAGTTCCGCACCTGGAGCTTCAGGTAAGGTTGCCACCTCATCCCTTTAAACCCGAATACATATGAATTACACAGGTGCTGATGCTAATTTAATGCATTTAATGCACCAAGCGAGTTTAATTACCTTAATCAGCCACAGAACCTGTGTAATTAATATATGTTTGGTTTTAAAGGGATGAGGTGGCAACCCTAGCTTCAGGCAAAAGGCACCCACCTCTCCAGCCACAGGCCAGTTTCTTCCAGCATCTTACTTGAGTCCAGATTCCTTCCAAGGCCCTCAGCCAAGTACATGCTGAAGCCTAACAGCAACAGTTCTTCAGTAACATAGGCTGCCTTCCAGGCCAGAGGCCCCTGAACAGGCCTTTCCAAACATTCTCAAACCACACCTTATGGGCCTCCCTCCCAGTGGTTGGGTTAGCCCAAAGATTGATACTCCTCAGGGCCATCAGGGGGGTACAGGCAGTACTCAAGTAAGGGGCCCGATAGTCCCAAGGGGCCTAGCCGGCCAGGGCCCGCTCCACCTACAGCAGCACATAAAATCTATCACCTGCGCCGCCGCTAGCCTACGTGGCGCCTGGCCGCTATAGAGAAAGAAGCCTTCGCTTCCTTTCACTACTCTCCACCCTGCTGCCTGTACAGAAGGGGAGAAAGGCAATAGATCAAGCTTGAGCCTCCACCAGCCGCCGCCTTTCTGACTAGGAACCCCCCTCAGCAGGTGATCGTGGCCAGCACTAGCTAGCTCCTCTTCCTTCCCTGCTGAGGTGGAACTGGCTGGCTGCTGCTAGGTTCATTTACACCATGATTGGCTGGGACACGGGCAGGGGGTGTGGTCAGCTCATCAGTGGTGACCCAGCCCTATCGGGTGCATGCATGCAGATAGATACCAGAGAGCAGCGTGGAGAGTAAGTCACAACATTTTTGTGTGTGCTGCTGTGCATCTATATTCGTTTCACAATGTAACTCAATCATCTTCATCCCCAACCAGCATCTACTCCATCCCTCCAGTCTCCAGTCTCCACAATGCATCCCCATCCACGCCCAGCACCATCCATCGCTCCAGTCTCCACAATGCATCCCCATCCACGCCCAGCACCATCTATCCCTCCAGTCTCCACAATGCATCACCATCCACACCCAGCACCATCAATCCCTCTCCACAATGTATCCCCATCCACGCCCAGCATCACACATCCCTCTCCTGGAAGCTGGGCGTGGAAACGATAGAGACTGGAGGGATGGGTGATGCCGGGCGTGGATGGGGATACATTGTGGAGAGGGATAGGAGACACTGGGCGTGGATGGGGGATACATTGTGGAGAGGGATGGATGATGCTGGGCGTGGATGGGGATACATTGTGGAGAGGGACTCAGTGGAATGGCCAGTGGGCGGATTCGTTGGAATGGCCAGCGGGCCCTTGGGAATGTTGGTGATCAGGCCCAGGGGGCCCAGGCATAAAGCTGTGTAAGGGGCCCCAAAATGGCTGCTTTGATACTCCTATTCTATTTCTGAATGCTTCTTCCAGAGGCAAGCAGGAGCAGTTAAGCCTCAGTTTTGAGGATATAGCTGACCAGACCTAGAAAATAAAGTGTTACTCAGCTGAGTACAGCGGAGCCACAAACTACATTTATCCAGCCTAGGGCAGAATGCTACATCAGGATAGGATAACTAATGCATTTATAGACAGATATAAACATGCTAATGTAGTTCAGCCAATCTTGGCAGTTGCTACAAAACTATTTGACATGATGTCATTTGCTTTACTATAGTAGAATGGAGTATGTCTGTACCATGAAATTGCCTCTTTTATGGCAGTAACTACTACAGCAGCAGCTGCAGCGGCATGTAAACAAACTCACAGCTCCCTTGCATCTGCCTGACCACTTCTATTGTTCATCCTGGCAATTGTCTGTTCACCTGGCTTTCACTTTCTGTAAATAGCTATGAGCAAAAACAGTTATGTACAGTATTTACCTCTACAATGGCTTTCAGGTCATTGTATCCATCCCAGTCTGCTCTGTAAATGACTTGAAGTGTTTCTGCCAATCTCTTAGAGCTGTCATGCATTGCTTTAAAAAACAAAAAACAAAATGACAATGAGATGCGAAAAAAAAGTGAAATTAGTCACGTATCCTCAGCATGGAATGGTACCCACTGTGCATTCACATATGGCACAAACTGTGGTCTCCATTTCACTTCAGGGAGCCTCCAGCCCAGATTCCCACTGTCATCATTACTGTTGTTGGTTGCTAGGACTGCCAGCTTCCTAGCAACCAATTTCACACTTTCCCAGCATTCATAGTAGGACATAACTTCCTCTGTTTAGACCTTCTCTGTCTCTTGACTCCCACCCTGCTGCCATTCTGTAAGGTAAGGGGTTCTGATAAAAGAGGTGACTCTGATGTATAGGTGCACTCTGATGTAAGAGGAGACTCTGATGTATAGATGTACTCTGTTGAAAAAAGAGACTTTGATATACAGGTGTACTCTGATGTAAGAGAAATAAGATATACCTGTGCTCAAATCTCAATAGCTTGTACGTGTATACAATCCATCAGGTGCTAAAGGGGTGTGACCACATGTTAGCATGTTACCTTTAGGAATTCTGGATAAACCCTCTGTACACTGCTATATATCCTTCCTAGTAACTTAAAAACAACTGCGATTTTTAGTTCACACATACTGCAATACATGTTTAGGATGGCCAATTGCATCAAAGTAATCCCTCTATGACCAGTCCCTAACCTGAGTAGGGAAAGGATAGGGACACGCCATTCTTCCTGGAAACCTCCCCATTTGGGTATGGACCAACCAGGCCGCATTCCACCTCCCAAGACAGACGCTTTTGACAAATATGAGACCTGCTCCGCTACACACTGCTGATATATTCTGTGAGTTTTCCCAGTCAGGTGTCTTCCCACCAGGTTTGCTGTGAATGATTGGGTTCTATATTAGTACAAGTTTTGTTCCCTGCAATGGGATTCTGAGAGTTTACTGCCACGGCACCACGCTGCACCTCCACAACTTGGCATAGTCAGCAGCATATGCCCACCACATGCAGCTGAAGATCACCACTAAAGAGACCATGGCTGTTTAAAACTTGTCCAGGCTTGCCCAGACACCTGGAATGTGACTGTCGTGCTGTGCTTCGGATTGGGCCCTGCTCAGGCACTGTTGCCAGACTGGCTGGAATCATGATAAGGGGTGTAAATAACAAGCCCACTTGTTTCACAGTGCCCCTTTGTCAGTCAAGGTGCACCTGGGTTGGCCTTCTCTGCAAAATTCAAAAGTTACAGTGGATATAGTGCCAATATGGGGATTTTAAGTTCACACAGCTTGTGTCTGTTTGCCCCATATTGGCACTATATCCACTGTAGAATTTGGATTGCATACATGTTTATAGAGAATGTTTCTATTGCATTGCAAGTCAGTGGCCAGACCTGTGTCTTCTAACTTGTGTCGATTTGCCCCATATTGGCTCTATATCCACTGTAGCATTTGCATTTTGCAGAGCAGGTTGGGGACTGCCCATAGGGGAATTACTTACGCAGTTGGCCAGCCTAAACATGTATTGCAGTATGTATGAACTAAATTCCCTCTTTTTTTTTTTGCAGCGTTTGCTAACAAGAGTATATAGCAGTGTACATAGTTACATATAGTTACATAGTAGGTGAAGTTGAAAAAAGACACAAGTCCATCAAGTCCAACCTGTGTACAGACAGTTCATTCAGAATATCTCTAATGTAAGAGGAGACTCTGATGTGAAGGTGTACTCTAATGTAAGAGAGGATTCCTGATGTGAATAGGGGAATTCTGATGTAAGTTTTCACTGCCTTGTTGCTAAGTAGTTACTGCCTATTCTGTAGAGTTTTTCTGTAAGGCAGGCTGAAAAGCATATGTAAGGAAAGAGTTGCATTGTCTTGAGTGTTGTACATTTCTGTTAGACTCAATTTTTATTTAACCACACCCCTCTAAGACCCACTCACTGAGCACAAAACCTTCATACTGTTTTTTTTAATGGCGGGGCAGGCGGGGGTGGGAGGGGGGCGGTATTTAAAATGTACATGTATAGGTGGCTGCTGTGTGGCATGTCTCTCCTGTTGCAGGTCCACAGTAGTGTACAACTTGTTTTCTTGCACACAAGCCCACTGCATTCCAAAAATGTCCCTGATAAGAATGGATTTATTTGTTGGCCCTTTTATAAGCTGTACAGTTGACAAAAAGACTGAAGCTCATTATTGGCATTTCTGCCCCCCTGTAGGAATACCAGTGCATTTACTCTCCACTTATACATATCAGGACAGGACAGCATTCTACCTCATGACAAGACTGCTGGGAGAGAGATACTTTGAGTAAAGGGGCTGGAGCTTTGTAACTTGTCACATTCATCCAATATCACCCATCATGTCATATGTGCTGAGTGGACGTTTGCTTTGTCCTGCCCTGGTGCCAGTAAAGTGTTGATGCAGAGGTAGAGAGGTCAGATATGGTGCTTAACACTCTACAAGAACCCTGTGTACGGAAAGTCTGGTTTGGAAGACAGCCACTTTCACAAACGTTTGCAGGAGTACTTGTAATATGTGTGTAATCTGTTTCTATGTGTGCAGTTTTTTTTACATCAGTTTGATAATAAATCCTAAAGGTCAACAATTATTCATTGTGGTTTAAAATGAGAATATTGGTTTTACAGACATGAATGGGCTTTCAGTATCTAAAAAATGATAAATTAATTACAAAGAAGAAATGCAACTCTGTAATAGTGTTTCCTCTTATCTAAATGATCTGACAACTACATTTTCACTTTTTTTGGCTCATTTAAATAGAGCTGATGATACAGGATTATTGGTGATCTAAGTGCGAGGAATGACAAAGGTGCAGTCTGCAGTATCTGCATCAAGAGGAGAACAGAAAACACGTATTGCTCACTTGCTCAAGTTTATCACACTGACATACAGTATTCATTAAGTCTTAACAGAGAATAATTCCATGTTTATGACCACTTAGGCTGAGTTCACATATATGTGGCCACGGTTTCAGTGTGGCAGTCTGGTGCGTTTCTGTTCACCAAATTAGGTGCAATTCAGGTGCAAATGTTTACCTGAAATCGCACCTGAATGGGACCCAAAAATGCACCGGACCTGTTTCAAAACCACACCGCGGCTCGCCCCACACATATGTGAACCAGTTCCATTGAAAGTTGGTCACATTTACGGTTAAAAACACATCCAATTCTCATATATGTGAATCCAGCCTAAAAGCGGAACTAAGGGCTAAAAAAGAACAGGCTGGCTCTTCATTGCAGAAGAGAAATATACAACTTCTCTTCTGCAATAAAATATACCTACCTACCTGTTCACAATCCTCTGCAAAATGTACATATAGTTGTGCATGCATAGCTCCGCTTACATTTCTGGCACAGTCCCAGTGTGTCCTGGGTTAAGTGGTATAAAATTTTACCAAACAAAATCAACCATACACTCTATGTATTTCTTAATAATATTGGAGATAACATTGTGTTACAGATCTCTGCATATTGTCATTAGGCCCCTTTTACACTGATGAAGCGATCAGGTCTGCCTTTCAGTTTTTCAGGCGGACCCGATTGGACCATCCATTGCTCTCTATGGAGCAGCAGATGTCAGCAGACATGTGTCCACTGACACCCGCCGGCATCCGATCCTGTCCACTAAAAACAGATGGATGGGGATCCATTCCCTATTTGTCCAAAAGATCAGATGACAGTCGAATGGGCAGACAGGCGGTCCGTTTCCATCCGACCTTCCCATAGAGAAGAGCGGGCTGTGTCCGTGTCTGCTCTGCATAGAGGAGCGTACACGGACCTGTCAACCGCCTATTCAGCGGGGATCAGTAGATTCTTCACTGAGCAGGTGGATCCACTTAACAGAGTCCACCCCGTCTGAAAAGGACCTTAAAATTTGTTACAATATGTCTTACCTTTTACAGCACTGAAAACAGCCCTTAAATCTCTGTATAATCGGTTACCTTCATTCTGAAATAAGAATTGTTGTTACTTTTCTTAATTTAAAGAACTACTAAAAAGATGTACTACAGAGAACAGACAGCACTGGATACATCACTAATGGCGCGTACACACGACCAGACTTTTCAACAGCAAAGGTCTGACAGAACGAATCCGTCAGACAATTCGATCGTGTGGGGGCTTCATCGGACCTTTTCTGTCGAAAAATCTGGCGAACTTTAGAAATAGAACATGTTTCAAATCTTTCCGACAGACTCGAGTCCTATCGAAAAATCAGTTCCTCTGTATGCTAGTCCGACGGACCAAAAACGACGCTAGGGCAGCTATTGGCTACTGGCTTTGAACTTCCTTATTCTAGTCCGGTCGTACGTCATCACATTCAAATCAGTCGGTCTTTGGTGTGATCGTGTGTAGGCAAGCCCGTTTCGTTGGAACTCCGTCGGAACTCCGTCGAAAAGTCCTTCGGAGTTCAGTACGTTGAAAAGTCCAGTCGTGTGTACATGGCATTAGTAATACCACTACTGTATGTGTGCCCTGCAGACCAGCCCACATAAAGCTAAAATACCCAGTTGCTTTCTGTAAACCTGGAGTCTCATTTCTCCTACTGCAACATAGGAAGTCTTAAGCCACGTACACAGGGTGAGAAAATCCGACGATCCGTTTTTTTTTTTTTGCATGCTATTCTCATATTGCAAACCAATAGGTTACCAAAGTTAGGAAAATTTTTGCACAACACAATACAACTTCGGAAGTGATGTAATGTGTTGTATTCTATTGTAATGTATTCTTTCTTTCTGAGCATGTGTGGTCTTGGTCTTCTGATTTTTTTCGGACAAATACTCTACTGATTAAACTAAAATAGTTCGTTCTGGTATCATACTAGAACATTTTTCATGTTTGTTCCTTCGGATAATTTTGCATGAACTGTCTTGATCGGCTCTTGAAAGCAGTGTAATAAAAATTTTACAAAACAAAACCAACCATACACTTTATGTATTGCTTAATAATACTGGAGATAACATTGTGTTACACATCTTTGCATATTGGTATTAGGCCCCTTTTACACTGACGGAGCGATCAGGTCTGCCTGTCAGTTTTTCAGGCGGACCCGATTGGACCATCCATTGCTCTCTATGGAGCGGCAGATGTCAGCAGACATGTGTCTACTGACACCCGCCGGCATCAAACAATCAGATTATTGGATGATAGCTTCAAAAGCGTTATTTTTCGTCCGATTTTCTCATTGTGTGTAATAGGCACTATTCTCGCTAATGTATTCTTTGTAAGTAAAATAAATGTTTCAGCACAGAGAGTGATGCCTGACAATAGTTATGGCAGTAAGATGTTGGCAACTCAAGTACAGATAGCTAGTCACCAGATCATTTAAGAGGCTTATGTATAACAAGTCTCCTAACAAGGAAAAATACAGTATTGCTTTGTGTAACAACCAGTCACGTTCCAACTATGATTTTAGCTGTGCAGAGGTGAAAATGAAACAATGGAGTTGATTTAGTACAGACCCAGAGATTCATGAATGTGGTGAAGCTCTGCTGATTTCCATCATCCAGTCACATCCAAGCAAAAATGCTGTTTTTTTTTATTGTCCTTTCACCTGATTGGTTATTCTTTACAAAGTGAATCCTTACCACATTCACTAAACTCTGGGGAAAATTATTGCAATTGCATGTGCAAGGTGAACAGTCTATTTGCCCCTAGTAAATCAACTCCAAGTATTCTGATTGGTTTCCACATTCAATAAAAAATAAACCCCTAATAAACCTATGACGCTAGTGGGTCCACCTATTATTAAAATATCTATTTTGAGTGTATTGATCTTTTAAACTTATATTCAAAATTGGAAATTGAAGTTAACCACTTAAGCCCCGGACCATTTGGCTGGCCAAAAACCAGAGCACTTTTTGCGATTCGGCACTGCATCGCTTTAACTGACAATTGCGCGGTTGTACGACGTGGCTCCCAAACAAAATCAACGTCTTTTTTTCCCCACAAATAGAGCTTTCTTTTGGTGGTATTTGATCACCTCTGCAGTTTTTATTTTTTGCGCTATAAACAAAAAAATTGGACAATTTTGAAAAAAAAAAACGCATTATTTTTACTTTTTGCTATAATAAATATCCCCAAAAAATATATAAAAAAACATTTTTTTCCCTCAGTTTGGGCCAATATGTATTCTTCTACATATTTTTGGTAAAAAAATTGCAATAAGCATATATATATATTGATTGGTTTGCGCAAAAGTTATAGCGTCTACAAAATAGGGGATAGTTTTATGGCATTTTTAGTAATCATTTTTTTTACTAGTAATGGCGGTGATCAGCGATTTTATCATGACTGCGACATTATGGCGGACACGTTGGACAATTTTGACACATTTTTGGGACCACTGGCATTAATACAGCGATCAGTGCGATTAAAAATGCATTGATTACTGTAAAAATGTTACTGGCAGTGAAGGGGTTAACACTAGGGGGCAGTGAAGGGATTAATGTGTGTCCTAGTTTGTGTTCTAACTGAAGGGGGATGTGGACTGTGCAGGGAAGATAACAGATCGCCTGTTCATACTCTGTTCATCCCCTCAGAGAACCGGAAACTGTGTGTTCTCCATGTGCCCTGAGTGAACGCGGGAGCCCGGTGGTGATCGAGACCGCCGGGCACTCGCATCTGCTCGGGGGGCGAGCGGGGGGCATGCGCGCCTCCGGCGGCGCGCACCTGCCCCCTAGTGGCCACAGGACGAAACGACGGTACATAACGTAGTTTTGCCCATGCCATTCTGCCGCAGTACAACCGCGGCGGCTGGTCAGCATGTGGTTAAGCAACCTTTTATGATAAACAGCGCTCAGTGTTATTAACAGTCGGCTTTTTATGTCTTTTTGCATTTGACCCCTTACCTGCTGCTTGTTAAACTCATAAGAACATTGCTCAAACATCTCATCTTTGGTTTCTATGGTTCGTCCAAGTTTTTGAAGGACCTAAAAGTAAAATAGTGCCAAAAAAATATGATGATTAGACATTCTTAATTGGCAATAAAATGTTGCAAATGCACCACAACACATTTTGCTGGATATTTTTTCAAAATTTTTGTAATATAAAGCACTGAAAAGCAGGACGGCACCAAATGGGTGCAATAGCATCCCAAAAATATTGCTAGTGCCCTGTTTGAGACCAGGGCAGCCCATAGGCTATATGTAGTCATCTGCTACCAGAAAGGGCTCCATCGGTTCGTTGGCGGCAAGAGCTGCCTTTGACTTTGTCCGCTGGGCCCAGTGCAGCACAACTTTCTTTGCCTTCTTTGCCGTCTGCTGTGGCTAGCAGCATTTAGGTACTCTATCAGCCTGCAGCTTCTTCCTGGGCTGTATAGATATATATACCACTACCAATAGGTAGGTAGGTGCTAGTATAGGATTTTTACTTGTTAGTCTGTCAGCACAGGTGCTCTAGTTCTGAGGTGCCTCCCGTGCTTCCAGGGAGAATGTTCTGGAAGAGGGGCAGGGCCTAGAACTGGAGTGGCAGGCAGCTTATGTGGGAGCCCTGAACAATCCCCAACTGGTATTGGCAGGGGGCGGGTCTTCTATATAAGCTGAGGTAACCTACCACTGGGGGGAGTTGTCGGCCGGGTGAAGTGGAGAATGGAATACTAGACAGCAGCAGGAGGGCACCCCCACCTGGGAGGGGGGGTGCGCCGATCGCAGGAGGAGGCCCGGGGAGAACTGTGAAGGAACTTTGCCTTTACACGGTCATTGGCAATGTCTTCATCATTACACGGTCATTGATGAGGAACTCCTGGAGCAGAGGGGCAGGTGAAGCTGTCGGATTGTATGGTCCAGTTAAGTTCTCCATCAAGGACTCGGGGCAGAGAAAGGTCGGCAAGTGTACCACAGTGGAGGGCTGGATGTGCCAGAAAGTCTGTGAGGGAACTTCACTTCTACACGGTCATTAGTGAAGTCCTTATCCTTACACGGTCAATGATGAGGAGTCCTGGATCAGAGGAGAGACTGCAAGGAGTTGTGTCAAATCGATGTGCCCTGAGGGCACAGGATTTGCAAGAAGGACTAGCTGGGAACAGTAGTCCACCACTCAGTATGTGCTTTTAAACTACTAAGCCTCCGGGGAGAGGTACTGCAGACCTCTAGCCTAGTAACAGTGAGCAACCAGAGTCTGCATAAGCAACTATTCAGAGTGGGTCCTTTTTGTTTAAAGAAGAAGATGTGACACTACACTAATAACTACAGGATAAGTTTATGCAGGATGAGAGGATTTCTGGGAACATCACCCTTACACGGTCAAGAGTGATGTCCTAATCCTTACACGGTCATGGGTGTGAAAGTTCTGGAAGCAAAAGTCTGCAGGAGTTAAGCAGAGGAGGAGCAATAGTCTGCATGGTGATGCAGGGAATAGACTGTAGTTGTTGAAACATGTACATCAATCCTTCAGACTCAAACTATGTGCTAATCTGTAAAAAATCTCTAAATATGATGGCAAAGTGAACTATTCTATGGGCCTCCCATATACCCCTTTCCCCCAACCAAGTTGTACCCCCCAATAAACAAAACAAAACAAAGCAAAAGTCTGTTCATTGTGTCTGCAAGATATATATGGGGTCTGGCAGCGGGGTTATATGGTGGATGTTTGTTACTAGTGGCAACTACACAGCTACATATATATATATATATATATATATATATATAGTATCTCACAAAAGTGTGTACACCCCTCACATTTTTGTAAATATTATAATATATCTTTTCATGTGACAACACTGAAGAAATGTCACTTTGCTACAATGTAAAGTAGTGAGTGTACAGCTTGTATAACAGTGTAAATTTGCTGTCCCCTCAAAATAACTCAACATACAGCCATTAATGTCTAAACCACTGGCAACAAAAGTCTCAACTACTTTAGTAAGTCCGGCTCAATGTAACCATTTAGACAATTTTGACTAAAGTGGCTCTAGTTTTCTTTTTTCTGTACCTAGATAACAGTAAACCAGGGCATGTTTCATATAAAGTCAGTGTGAGCAAGTGCTTAGGGTAAAATGCTGAGAGGGTACAGCTCCAAAACCTTAAATTAGTAGTTTATTTTTGAATGTTTTTGGTTTGCTTTGTCTGAACATTTCTAGACACGTTGCTTAATACAAATTCAGAGGGGAGGGACTGCAATAACCGGAAAGACTCTGCAGTGTACAGTCATTTCATCTTTCTCGGAAAGCCTCAAATGGTGGACTTATCATTATTCTGTCTCCAGTACCTGATTCTTGTTTTATTTTCAGTTTTTTTGGTATTACAGAAACATAACATGGTTGTTATTTAACCAGGTGAAATCTTTATGGCCTCTTCACATGAGCACAGAGGCCCATACAGTACCGATGAGGTATTTATGTATGTGCCTAGTGCAGCCTGGAGCTGCAGGCAGGCAACATATGTAAATAATGCAAACACAATGGATGTATGGACTCACCCACACAGCCTAGTTGACAGAAATGCCGGGGGCGGGTGTAGAGGGGCTTGTGAATGGCTGTGTATTGGCACCAAGAGCACAAGACCCTCTCATGCTTCTACCAGAACCACAACCCCCCTGCTTGAGGCTTTAACCCTCTGCCATCTTTTGCCGATCTCCATGCCCGAGGCCTTCTCACAACATGCCTGGCTTTTAACCTTCCCAAGGAAGGAATGTCCACACAAAAAGATAGAATTGCTGCACTTTACCGATGTTAATTTAAGATGGTATTTACAGTCACATCAAATAGACATGTTATCCAGGGTCACTTGACAGAATTTTGTCAATCACATACTGTATAGTGGACGATCCACAGCAGTCATCTGTGAATGCAGCACACAGTATATTCTTAGTAAGCCATATTCCCTGACTCAGTCTCTCTCCATTCTGGAGTCATTAGTACTCACTCAGAGGGCTCTGACTTGCTTTAGACTGACTGTATTCAGCTCACTGCGCCTTACAGGCGATCTCCTGAGACAGGATCACTGCAGTCACCTCTGGCTTGAGTATTCTTCTTCCATACCCTCAGAGGTTAGCCTCACTTCAGGGAACACTTGCAACCTGCCCCAGCCTCCAGTCTTTTGACATGATTAAAATTTGTTGCTAAAGTAACCCCTTACCCGGCTTTCTAGAACCAGGTGCTCTTTCTCTTCTTCTGCCCTAGCCTCCATCACCATAAGATACAGGATAATAACAGCTGACTCTTCTGGGTGCAGGTCTACTTCTCACTGTCCTCCAGCCTTATCCAGGGCCTCCACTTAGCCGACTACATCTTCATGCTGGTGGGGTCTCTGCCTCCCATGCCCCAACTGCAGTATGCTCCTCCCAACCTGGCTTTTATGTGGGCACTGACTCACCCATTACATTACTAAGGGAGGGCGGTAGCTAAAAGAAGCCTAGCACCTGATTACACTATTCTGTTCCCACACACTATTCTGGAACAGAGCCACCTAGTGGCAGATTAGCTAACTGCACCTGTTTACACAGGTGTGTAGCCCTGAATGCAGGTGGAGTGTGTAAACAAACCTCTCATTCATGCTCTATAGGCCTTAGTTTGCACCCATGTGAAACAAGTCTTAATCAATTAGTTGTGCCTAGAGCATGAACTGGAAATTTTACCCTGTAAATATTGTCAATCTGGCACAGAATGATTCTTAGTCATTTCTGATGTTCTGTTGAATGCACGGGGTTAGAATAAAGGTCAGGTTGCAACATTTACAGAATGTTGCTACAATGAAAACTTCCTGCTTCGTTGCGCTTGTATCTGATATAATGAACAGGAAGTTCTAACCACCATGTAATAATAGCAGGCAGATGCAAGCTCTCTGTTTATCAGGTCTGATCATGAAAAGAAGTGCAGAACTTTAATTATAGAACAGATATGAGATTAAATAAAACCACCATATGTATAATAGCACTTTTCAAATTGATGTGTGTGTGTGTAAGCGTCCAAAGACTAACATATACAGTATCTCACAAAAGTGAGTACACCCCTCACATTTTTGTAAAAAAATTTTTTTATAGCTTGTGACAACACTGAAGAAATGACACTTTGCTACAATGTAAAGCAGTGAGTGTACAGCTTGTATAACAGTGTAAATTTGCTGTCTCCTCAAAATAACTCAACACACAGCCATTAATGTCTAAACCGCTGGCAACAAAAGTGAGTACACCCCTAAGTGAAAATGTCCAAATTGAGCCCAAAGTGTCAAGATTTTTTGTGGTCATCATTATTTTTAAAGCACTGCCTTAACCCTCTTATGTATTGCATCATAAAAACCTATGTCACATGCTGACTTATTTTGTCTTTTGGGAACTCCAGCAGTGAAAACTCCCTGCCAATATGAAATTAATAAAATAAATAGAAAAATGAATTGTTTATTATGTGAAAAACACAATGGGGATCATTTACTAAAGGCAAATAGACTGTGCACTATTTGCACTTTGCAAACAAACTTTACCCAGCGCTTATAGAATAAGGTGAACAATGAGGTGAAGCTCTGCTGACTTCAATCTTCTAGTCATGTGCAAGCAAAACTAGTGTTTTTTTTAATTTTCCTTGCACTTGATTGAGTATTCTTTGCAAAATGAAATTTCACCACATTCACTAAAAACGGGGGGAAAATCTCTTTCAAAATGCAACTTCCCCTGCAAAGTGAACAGTCTATTTAACTTTAGTAAATAAATCCTATTGTGTTTTTCCCATATTAACTACTTCCATACCGGGCCATTGACAAATGACTGCAGCAGGAACATCTCCCTCCGAGTACCTGTCACCAGCCCATCAGAGTACCCGATTACCTTTTACCAGCCCATCAGAGTACCTGTTACCAGCCCATCAAAGTACCTGAATACCTGTCATCAGCCCATCAAAGTACCTGAGTACCTATCACCAGCCCATCAGAGTACCTGAGTACCATTTACCAGCCCATCAGAGTACCTGTCACCAGCCCATCAAAGTACCTGAGTACCTGTCACCAGCCCCATCAGAGTAACTGAGTACCTGTCACCAGCCCATCAGAGTACCCGAGTACCTGTCACCAGCCCATCAGAGTACCCAAGTACCTGTCACCAGCCCATCAGAGTACCCGAGTACCTGTCACCAGCCCATCAGAGTAACCGAGTACCTGTCACCAGCCCATCAGAGTAACCGAGTACCTGTCACCAGCCCATCAGAGTACCCGAGTACCTGTCACCAGCCCATCAGAGTACCCAAGTACCTGTCACCAGCCCATCAGAGTACCCAAGTACCTGTCACCAGCCCATCAGAGTAACCGAGTACCTGTCACCAGCCCATCAGAGTACCCGAGTACCTGTCACCAGCCCATCAGAGTACCCAAGTACCTGTCACCAGCCCATCAGAGTACCCGAGTACCTCTCACCAGCCCATCAGAGTAACCAATTACCTATCAGCAGCACATCAGAGTACCCGAGTACCTGTCACTAGCTCATGGCTCATAGAATATATGTTGGGGTGTTTCCATTGTCCTGGTGCTCCAGGACCTTCAAAAGTGTAATAGGTAGTCAGGAAACTAAATGTGTAATTAATGCTCCTAGAACGCCTGATGGTGCTCCCTGCATGTTGGGCCTCTCTATGTGGCCAGGCTGTGTAAAAGTCTCACACATGTGGTATCGCCATACTCAGGAAAAGTAGCAGAATGTATTTTGTGGTGTAATTTTTGCTATGTACGTGCCATGTGTTGGAAATATCTTATAAATTGACAACTTTGTGTAAGAAAAAATTCATTTTCATTTTCTTTCCACATTTTCCAAAAAAATGACATGTTCAAAAGACTCATAATGCCTCATGGATTATACATTGTGGTGTTTGCTTTCCACAATGGGATCATTTTGTGGGTAATTCCACTGTCCCGGTGCTCCAGGACCTTCAAAAGTGTGATAGGTAGGAATGAAATTAGATATGTAATTTATGCTCTTAGAACACCTGATGGTGTTCCCTACATGTTGAGCCTCTGTATGTGGCCAGGCTGTGAAAAAGACATGTGGTATTGCCATACTCAGGAGGAGTGGCAGAATGTTTTTTGGAGTATAATTGGAAGTGTGCATATGCTGTGTGTGAGAAATAACTTGTTATTATGACAATTTTGTGTAAAAAACAAGAAATAAAAATGTATTTCTTAATTTTCCAAAGAATTGTGGGAGAAAAATACAACTTCAAAAAACTCACCATGCCTCTTACTAAATACCTTGGACTGTCTACTTTCCAAAAAGGGGTCATTTGGGAGGTATTTGTACTTTTGACATTTCAGGGCCTCAAGAAATGAGATAGGTCATCAGTACATTATTATTATTATTATACAGTATTTATATAGCGCCAACAGTTTACGTAGCGCTTTACAACTTGAACATCAGGTGTGATCAATTTTTAATGATTTGCACCATAGCTTGTAGACTTTATAACTTTTACACAGACCAAATAATATATACTAATTTGGGTTATTTTTACCAAAGATATGTAGCAGTATAAATTTTGCCCCAAATTTATTAACAAAAATTACTTTTTTGCAAAATGTTATAATAGAAACTAAAAAAAGTTTTTTTACCTTTTCAAATTTTAGCTCTTGTTTTACTTACGGTATTTCGCAAAAATAAAAAACCCAGTGATGATTAAATACCACCAAAAGAAATTTATATTTATATTTATATTTGTGTGAAAATAAATTAAAAGATTTTGTTTCGCTACAGTGTTACATGGCTGAGTAGCTGTCATTCAAAGTGTGAGAGCGCTGAAAGCTGAAAATTGGCCTGGGCAGAAAGGGTTTATAACTGCCCAGTATTGCACTGGTTAAACAATATATTTCTAAAATTCCAGCAGGGGTGGACTCTTTTGTGAGTGCAGTGATGAATGTGTGGCCCTGTACACTCAAGTATGGAGATCTCTCCAGGGAACTCCTGAAGAGCTGTATTATTATTATTATTATACAGTATTTATATAGCGCCAACAGTTTACACAGTGCTTTGCAATACAAAAGGGAGACAATACAGTTACAATACAATAAAGGGTTAAGAGGGGCAACTCAAAAGAGCTTACAATCTAATAGGGTGGGACAAGTGGTACAAAAGGTTGTAACTGTAGGGAATGAGCTGATGGAAGTGATAAAAGATTAGTTGGAGGTGTGATGGGCTTCCCTGAAGAGATGAGTTTTCAGGGATCACCTAAAGGCAGCTAGAGATAGTGATAGCCAGACAGATTGAGGTAGAGAGTTATAGAGGATGGGAGAGGCTCTGGAGAAGTGCTGGAGACAAGCATGGGAGGAGAAGACAAGGGAGCTTGAGAGCAGGAGGTCTTGGGAGAAGGTTTGGGTGATATTTGGAGACAAGATTAGTGATGTAGCTCGGGGCAGAGTTGTGAATGGCTTTGTATGTTGTATTTAGTATTTTGAAATTAATTCGCTGGGTGATCGGAAGCCAGTGTACGGATTGGCAGAGAGGGGTGGCAGACACTGAGCAGTTGGTAAAGTAGATGAGTCTAGCAGCAGCATTCATGATAGACAAAAGAGGGGATAGCCTATGGAGAGGTAAGCCTATGAGGAGAGAGTTGCAATAGTCAAGGTGAGAGATAACAAGGGAGTGAATGAGTAGCTTGGTGGTTTCATTAGTAAAAAAGGGGTGATTTTTAGAGATGTTACAGAGGTGAATTCTACAAGCTTTTGACAACGATTGGATTTGTGGCTGAAAGGACAGGTCAGAGTCTAGTATTACACCTAGTACCCTAGCGTGAGAGGAGGGATTAATGGTTGCATTATTGTTTTTGATTTTGATTGAAAAGTCATGGAGGGGGGCACGGGCAGGAGGGAACAATATCAGCTTGGTTTTAGAGAGATTACATTTAACCTCCTTGGCGGTAATCCAGAGCGTGACTCGGGTCTGACTTTTTCTGTCAGGAGCGGTAACCCCGAGTCACGCTCGGGGTAACATTGCAGAGCATCCAGCGGAGCCCTTACCTTCTCCTGGGTTCCAGCGATGCCCTCCAGTGTCCTCGGCTTGTCTCCGCTGTGATCGCCAGCGCGATCACAGCATCTCACTTCCTAGTTCCGTACCCTGCGAGCAGCAGCGGCACACGGGAGCGGAACTAGGCGGGAAATTCAAAAGTTCAAAAGTTCAAACACAAAACACACATATAAAAAGAGGTGATACAGTGTAATCTGAGAGGATTACATTGTATCATCTCAGATCTCACTGATACAGTGCCCCTTGCCCCAGTGCCCATTGCCAATAAAATATTGAGAAGATGGAATCCAAAAAGCGCCATTTCGCTACAAAATCACCTTTGGAGCAGTTGAATGACAGCGACAGCGACAGCGACATGGAGTTGCTCCCAGAACTCAGCGATAGCGAGTCGTGGGGAGATTTGTCGTCTGACACTGAGCTGACAAGTGACAGCGATGACAGCGGTGATGATCCTGCACCTGACATCAGCGATGTGCGCACTTGGTGCCCTATTGAGTGCGATACGGACCAGGTAGCGCCCCCAAGATTTCCCTTCACTGGATCACCTGGGATGAAGGTCGAAGTTGAGCGTGGCAACCCTCTGGCATACCTGCAATTATTTCTCACAGAGGAGGTAATTGAAAAAATTGTCATAGAGACAAATCGATACCAACAGCAGCAATCCGCTACGCTGCATGCCAGGTTTTCCCGAAGCAGAAGGTGGGAACCGGTGACTAAAGAGGACATCTGGCTGTTTCTCGGACTCATTATTCTTCAGGGGGTGGTGGGGAAACCACGCCAGAAATGGTACTGGACCACCAACAAGTTATTGGCCACTCCGTTTTTTGGTACTGTGATGTCCGAATACCGTTTTTCCCTCATCATGAAATATTTTCACTTCACTAACAATGAAGAGTTTGATGAGGGCACGCATCCTGCGCCCAAGCTAAAAAAAATCTGGGAGGTATGCCAAATTATTGGGAACAATTTCCAGCGGGCCTACGTGCCAGAAAGGGACGTCAGCGTGGATGAGAGTTTGATGGCTTACAAAGGACGCCTAAGCTGGATCCAGTATATTGCATCCAAAAGAGCGCGGTTTGGCATCAAATCATACATGCTCTGCGAGTCATCCACTGGGTACATATGGAACTCGGTCATTTACACCGGTAAAGGCACGAAGTTCAACCCCAGGTACAGCAATTATGGGATGGCCACATCATCTGTCCTTACACTGCTGGAGCCATTACTGAACCAGGGATATTGTGTCACCATGGACAATTTCTATACGTCGCCGGAACTGTTTGAGGTTTTGATCCAAAACAAGACGGATGCCTATGGTACAGTTAGGCCTAACAGACGTGACATGCCATCAATGTTTGGAAAAAAAAAACTAAAACCCGGAGAAATGGTTGCCTGGCAGAAGGGTAAGATGATGGCAATACGTTGGCGAGACAAGAAGGACGTGTGTCTCATGAGCACTGTGCACAATACCTCCACTGCCACGGTCCACACAAAAAGTGGGAAAGATGTGCTGAAGCCGCAAGTCGTCATAGACTATAATTGCACTATGGGAGGTGTCGACCGAGCCGATCAGGCAATGACCTTTTACCCGACTATGCGGAAACAACAGAAAAAATATTATAAAAAGATTTTCAGGCATCTTCTGGAACAATGCCTTTGGAACGCTTACATCTTGTACCGAGCAGGGAGTGACAGGCCTCTTGTTCATTCAGATTTTATCTGGAAGGTGGCTGAGCAGATTTTTGCCAAACACCAGATGCCATCAGTTGATGCGAACAGACCTGGACGACGTGCTGTTGGTGTTGCCAACCCAGAACGCCTAACAGGTCGGCACTTTATGGACTACATACCGCCAACCGCAAAAAAGGCAGCACCTACCAGGATGTGTGTGGTTTGCTGTTCACACAGAGATGACAAGGGAAAAAAAATCCGAAAAGAAAGCAGGTTCTTTTGTCCGGATTGTGACGTGGGACTGTGTGCTGTACCTTGCTTTAAAATTTATCACACTCAGGATGTTTACTGAATTTTCTTTGTCTGACAAATTTCTTTAGTTTGTATTACATTATTGAATAAAATTATATTATTTAAAAATTTAAAATCATGATTTTGTGTTTCAAACTTTATCACATCTGGGATGTCTACTAGAGTCTTGTTTGGTCAGGTTTAAGTAAGTAATTACTAAGAATTGCAGGCCTATAATACATAGCATCAAATTTCCATGCAAAATAATTGTACCGCTTTCAGCACAAAATTCCAGACAGAATCATACCGCCAGGGAGGTTAAGGAAGTGGTGCAACATCCATGCTGATATGTCAGTTAGTAAGTTAGTAATGCTAGAGGAGACTGAAGGATTGAGGTAAGGAGTAGACAGTAGGAACGTATGCAAGCAGGTGCTTTATAGGGGATCACTGTATTATGTGTTCTTGTTCTTTTCTTCCTATTGTTTCTTTTGCCTGCTGTATTGTTGGTTATGTTGCCCTGCAGAGCTGGTGCCTCCTTAGAGTTAAGGGTTAACATTGCTGGTCAGGTTTTCCCAGGCTTTTTGGGTGGTACTACCCTCTGCTGGGGCAACTGTATACTAGAGGGAAATGCCTTAAGCCGGAGTTAGCTCCATGTATGGGAAGGGAATAGGAGTTGTGCTAAGTATACGAATGCCATCTTGCTTGATATCACCCCTTCATGGGAACCCAGTCGGTGTTACAGGGACATGGACTTATGCTTTCAATTAAGAACTTAAAGGATTCTATGGACTTTCTACTATTTACAAGGTATGACTACCTCATTAGGCAGGGGCGCCAATGGGGCACTCAGAAGGCACTTTGTGTTAAGAATGGATGTGAAGAAGCTGTAATTGCTTATTTATACTTCAACAACTTAAGTAAAGAAACTTTGACCTTATACATTTCTGCCTGGTCTGAAGTTTTTTTTTTACAATGAGTACAAGTACCGATACTTTTTTTTTAGTACTCGCTGATACCAGTTACCGATACCTACTGCAACTGTTTTAACTTGAGCTGTCAGCAATGGTACAAAGCATTGAAAAGTTATTTACAAATGAAATAAATAGATTTTTTTTTAACTTAGCACTTTTTCATTGTGAAACGTGTAAATATATGTTAATATATATGTGTAAAAATATTCACTAACAAAAAAAAGTTTTAATTTTTTTATCGTTTATAAAATAGACGTGAACAAAAGAAAAAAAGCAGGAAAATAATAATTAAATGGAGGAGAATAGGGAGGTAATTAAGGCTGATTAGAGTAAATTAAGGGTTATTAATGGGTTAAACAGAGGAACATTTGTTTATCCCTTTGATCTGCAGATGAAGAAACAGAAATATACAAAAAGAAACAACGTTTCTTTTTATTTTAGTGTTTCAGAGCTGAGCAATGTTGTTAATAAACATTGCTGGCTGTTTTTTTTTTTGACAGCTCCAATTACCGGACTTCTTTACCACTGGGGAGACCCACTGACAGCTCAAAGAACCGAGCCTGAAAGTATCAGTTTCAGTTATCGGTGCATTTGCACGAGTACTGATACTTGAAAATACTCGGTATCGACACCAATACCGATACTAGTATCGGTGCAACCCTACTTAAAAGATATTAGTTAGAAGTGAATGCATGCATGGCATCTCATATACTGTATATGGTTCATACCAGGGGACAGGTTGCTACAATAGAAGATGCAGTACATATGTCTTACTGTATGTGCAGTGGAGCTAATTAGGAAAGACTACATTGCCATTGTGAATGACTACAGTACTGGCATCTAGGTGCATAATGCAGCTAGTCAGTTGGGAAGTTGAGGTGGCTTGGAATAGATGACAAAAGGTTCCAGTAGTGAAGGAGCTTGTGTGTTTAGGCTCCTTACCTAATGATCAATACCCCAGTCTTGGGTCCAATTCATGGTAAGGGCATTCTAGGGGCCCGTCTGCATTTTAGGAAAGATGGGTTGAGGCCTCAAGAAGAATAAGCACGGGTTATGAACAGAGTTAAGCTGCCTAAGATTCAAGTTTAACATATGTGTCACAGGGATGAGGTGATGGCTAACTAGTGGAGTCCAGTGCATGCTCTACCACACTAGCTCAGAAAAGCATCACGAAAGAGAGAAATGTAATAGGAACTGTTTTCCATAGTGTACAGAGTATAAAGAGTCAAAGAACTGTGCCACCGATTACAAGGAGTTAACCACTGCCTGTGTGGCAAATTGCCTTAATACCATACCCATGTTTAGGTACGGGCCTCAATTAACCTCCAGGAGCACCAGCGAGCACTCCTTCCCATCCTCAATCTGGACACTGCCCACATGTAGGTGTTTTAACAATTTAACATATTAAAAAATGTATATACGGTCTGGGTGATCTCATTCTTTGGGGCCCATTCACACAAGCGTGTAGTGCTTCACAATGCACAATGGTGTATTGCATTAGTCAGCCCATTCAAAATAAATGGTCTGTAACGCTCCTCAATGCATGAAAGTATAGGTCCCGCTACATTTTTTTAGCAGTACATTGCATTAAACATTGTAGTACATTGTTTCTTAGCTTCATTCTGCAGGTATGGCATGGTACTATTCAAATGAATGGCACTGCAGCACACTAACAAGTGCAGTGTGCTTTACCAAGTTTTTCATGAAATGCAAATACTGTAGTAGTGTAAATGGGCTCTTACTTTAGATATTGCATGTGTGTTTTCCCATCTGTAAGTGGATTAAATCTTTTATGACTTACATTTTCAATTATTTTTTTCACATTCTATCATGTCTATTCATTTTTCAAATTAACTTTCTTTGCATTGCTTCCATATTTGTATATTGCACCATGAACATGTTGAGGCTGCTGTATGAAAACATAGATAGAGGAAACCCTGAGCTTTAGAACTGTTGTCCATAACAGTCCCTTAGGGCTCATCTCTGTGTACAAGGAATAGTTATGTAGCACTACCCCTCTAATAGCTGCTGAAGTCAGGGTTCCCCACTACTGCACAGCTAGTCACACAGCATTTCCTTCTTTTTCCCTTAGTGGTGAACCTGCGTTGATCAGGTGCAGAATAACGCAGGTCACCACACATAGTGTGAAAGAGCCCTTAGGCAGGCCATAAACTGTTTGAATCTCGGCCGGTTCTGCAGGTGCCGGCCAAGATTTAAACCATTAATGGGCAGGCTGAATGTACCAAGTTGATCGATCGATGAACTTGGGTACAACCAGCCTGCCGGATTTGCTTGTGATTATCGCAAGCGGCTGCTATAGCCTCTAGCGATAATCACTATCTTCTCCCAGCGGAGATTGGTTCCCCCCAGCGGGAGAAGACAGTGGTCCAGCAGGAGGCATTCCCACATCAACACTATCTGTGTCGATGGGGGAATCGAGCAAATTTCTTTCCTGTAACCCATGGTTGCAGAAACTAAATGCACTCTGTGTATGGCAGGCCTTATTCTGCGTTCTCTAGTGTGCTTTAAGGGTATTTATGTGCAATATCTATGTAAATGTGGTGTTGTTTAGTGGTGTTACACTAATATCTCATTGATTCCATAAGCATTTTGCTAGACTGCCCCTTTGTATGTGAGGCATTTTGCACTTCGGCCAATATTCTGCTTTACAGACTATCGCTGTACACTTTATTGTAATAAGCCAGACCAGCTCCCCAAAGTTTCTAACTGAAGGCATTTATTGAACACAAGGGCACTTTCATCCCTTTCCCGGCCAATTTGGTGGCTGGCCTTATTCATTCTGGAGGCATGTCTAATCAGCTGGTGCCATAGATCAGTGTTTCTCAACTCCAGTCCTCAAGGCGCCCCAACAGGTCATGTTTTCAGGATTTCCCTCAGATGAAACAGCTGTGGTAATTACTAAGGCAGTGAAACTGATCAAATAACCTGTGCAAAATAATGGAGAGCCTGAAAACCTGACCTGTTGGGGCGCCTTGAGGACTGGAGTTGAAAAACACTGCCATAGATTGCACTCATACTGCACTTACTCCAAATAGAAAAGAAAAACACTTTTATGATTCCTATGTGTACAAATCCCCCCATTCTTAGTGAACAGGCCCAGGTAACTAGAACTTCTTGATTGCCACATGTTATATACAACAGTGGTCATCAACCCTGTCCTCAGGGCCCACTAACAGGCCAGGTTTTATGTATTACCTTGGGGAGATGCAGACTAGAATACTGCAATCACTGAGCAGCAAATTATATCACCTGTGATGTATTTCAGTTATCTTGCAAACCTGGCCTGTTAGTGGGTCCTGAGGACAGGGTTGATGACCACTGATCTACAAAACACTTCATGTCAAAGGAAGCATCAATGCAAAGACATTCCAATAGCATAACAAATTTCTCTATAATACTAACATAAAATGTATTTTATTAAAAAAAAAAAACATTAGAAAAACACTAGGTTACTAGCAAATCTAAGGCATTAGAGAATATGAAAGTGAAGCTGTATTCACTTTGAATCCTTTTTAGAGGAACTTGCACACGATTGGCTGATTAAAGTCAATATTGCTTCATAGTTTTAGAAAACCTGTATGTACCTTTATTATTCTTTAATATATATTTAGATGAAAAGATCAAACACAATTTTCAAAGACAATTTTCAAAGACTAACAAACAGTCTGTGTTGGATATTTACTAAAACTGGAGAATGCAAAATCTGGTGCAACTCTGCATAGAAACCAATTAGCTTCCAGTTTTTTTTTTTTGTCAAAACTTAATTAAACAAGCTGAAGTTAGAAGCTGATTGGCTACAATGCACAGCGCTCCAGATTATCAGTGCTCCAGTTTTAGTAAATCCCCCTGTATACTAATTAGGACCCTCTACATTCTACATTTTTTTAAAATTAACTACACATTGATTGACTTTTCCCTAGCATTACAATTACCGCTATATATAGTGTGAATATTGCTGCACAATGTTGATAGATATGCAGCCAATCCTAGGGAATGTGCAAGAAATTTGCAGAAACATTATAGATATTTTACAAATGTCCTTTCTAAAGTGCACTTGTAAAATGGCAGTATCTGATTGATTGCTTTCCACTCAGTCTTTCCAGAGTTTTTGCATAATTGTACAGTTCAATGACAGTTTAAAAAATAAACAATTTTTGACCAAAAAAACAAAAACTAACAAGAACTTTAACCTTATCACTTATAACTACTTAATGTATTCTCTGGCACATAATTTACACAATCATATCCTAGATCTAGAAACCACAATTGTTCACAATACTGTACCTTTTCTTGTGCCCGAGAAAATCTTTTCTGGACATTTTTGGCAAAGATCCCTGCACCTCCTTGCTTGGCCTCTGCCATTCTTGTTTGCTAGCAGATGTGGTTTTCTAATGTACGTATGAGAACTTCTGCAGCAGAGGAGAAACGTCAGCTCCTCCCAAGCTATGCTTTTTCCGCTGTAAGAGTTCTAAAACCACTTCACTTTTTTAGACGCTTGTCTGCTTGCACCTAATACTGTATATATCTTTGTAAATGCATTTTACAAATGAAGACTTAGTAAAGCAAATAGATATTCTCAAAGAAGAAACTTCCTTTAATCAAATGGATTATGAATTTTAGCTAAAAGAGCAAGGAAAGACCATAATTATAAAGCCTAGATAGCAGTGGTTTTAAAGAGAACCCGACACAAGTGGCATTATGCAGGACATTATTATAACTGCTGACTTGACAGAATATTTGCTTCTTTATTTAGCTTTACTTACTCTGAGCCTGTTACTGACATCAACTGTCATTTAAAGTGTCTGATCAAAACAGTTCCCCAATGACTGGATATGACGTGTAATGCACCAAGGAGATTGCTTATGTTCTGGAACTGTGTTGTGAAAGGACATATCCATGACTGAATCTATATACCATGTTGCAACATCTTACAGGTTGAGCTGTTCTGCGATTGGGCATACCCAGTAATTGGCGATGAAGCACTATTACATTGCCCAGTAGCTGTAAACTTTTCAATCAACAACTGTTTGAAATTATGGATCATTTAGATTTGGGACTGAGCAGTTCTTCATCATGTATACTGGGACATATATGTGGTTGCTAATATGGCTAATATTGATGATGGATAGGTAAAAAGATGTGTCACTGTTGTAAATCGTATATATAATATTTGACAAAAGTGAGTACACCCCTCACATTTTTGTAAATATTTTATTCTATTTTTTCATGTGACAACACTGAAGAAATTACACTTTGCTACAATGTAAAGTAGTGAGTGTACATCTTGTATAACAGTGTAAATTTGCTGTCCCCTCAAAATAACTCAACACACAGCCATTAATGTCTAAACCGTTGGCAACTAAAGTGAGTACACCCCATTTTCCGCGACTTTCCGCCTGAAAACAATACGCTCAGGTTTGAATGCAGCCTGAAGGAGCACAATATGATGATACTTGAACAAAATGAACTGCATGGTCGACTGCATTGATCTGTTTAGATTAAGTCACCACACATGGTGTAAACAAGCCCTTAGAAAGAAACCGCAGATGCATATGAGTCTGGCAAAAATGTAAAAAGTTTTCTAATTTTTTTGAAACCAATCATTCAACTATAAGGACAGTTATTTGCAAGTATTTTAAATGAATGATACATTGTAAAGGACTGGCTGGCCCAGGAAATCTGACTGATGCTAAAAAAGTCTCCAAACATTCAGGGTGTCAAAGTGAATGCATCTATAATCAGAAACAGTTTACACCAAATGGAGGAGGAAGACATTAGTTTGACACTTTAGACAAAGACCGGGCCTTCTTGAAAGATGTGCTGTAATCTGATGAAACAAAGATAAAGTTGTTTAGCCATAGTAAAGGTATACATACTTGGCATAAACCAAATACAACATTTATAGAAAATAGAAGAACCTAATAATAACCGTGAAGCATGGTGGTGAAAAAAGTTATAGTTTTTGGTTGCTTTCCTGCTTTAGGGCCTAGGAATCTTGCATCTTGAGTCAACCATGAATTCTGCATCATATCAATGTGTGCTTGATGAGAAATGTATTATCATTTGCTTATAAGTTGAACTGAAAATGGATCTTTACATATTACAATGTTTTGAAGCACAATAGCAAATCTGTCAAGAAATGGCTCAATAAAAATGGAAGGCTATGAACCTGTCTAGTGAAAGCCCTGATTTAAATGCCATTGATTTGTGGTAGGGGTATTAGAAATGAACTGCTCATGTATAGGTGTCGCCAGGGGGTGGCTATCAAGGCTGGATCCCCGAATCTGGAGCCCACGTTCCCAAGTCTCTTGCGTCCCTGCCTAACCAGCGGGTCGCGGCTGTGGAGGAGAGAGACGAGCGGGCAGAGATGACAACATCTCTCTCCGCCCGCACGTCATCACTCTTCTGCCCTCACAGCCGTCCCACTTCAATGTGGGAGGGATGTGTGGTGGGGAGCATGGAGATGACATAAACTCTCACTGCCCGCCACACACACACTCTTCTGCCCTCACAGCGTGCCTCTTAAATGTCAGAGGTGCGTTGGGGAGCCGAGAGATTACATCATCTCTCACTGCCCGCCCCACATCTCTGCTCTCCATGGACCAGTGCTGCCAGCCTGCCACCAATGCAGCGACAATGCACATTTGGTGGCACTGGCTGGCATGGCAAGTGACAACCCACATCTAGTGGCAGGTGACGTGGCAAGTCACAATTTGCAAATGGTGGCAGGTGACGTGGCAAGTGACAATCTGCAAATGGTGGTAAATGATGAGGCAAGTGACGTGGCAAGTGACAATCTGCAAATGGTGGCAGGTGACATGGCAAGTGACAGCCTGCAAATAGTGGCAGGTGACGTGACAAGTCACGTGGCAAGTGACAATCTGCAAATGGTGGCAAATGACGTGGCAAGTGACAATCTGCAAATGGTGGCAGGTGACACGGCAAGTGACAATATGCAAATGGTGGCAAGTGACAATCTGCAAATGGTGGCAAGTGACGTGGCAAGTGACAATCTGCAAATGGTGGCAGGTGACATGGCAAGTGACTATCTGCAAATGGTGGCAGTTGACATGACAAGTGACGTGGCAAGTGAAAATCTGCAAATGGTGGCAAGTGACGTGGCAAGTGACAATCTGCAAATGGTGGCAAGTGACAATCTGCAAATGGTGGCAGGTGACGTGGCAAGTGATAATCTGCAAAGGGTGGCAAGTGACAATCTGCAAATGGTGGCAGGTGACGTGGCAAGTGACAATCTGCAAAGGGTGGGAGGTGACATGGCAATCTGCAAATGGTGGCAGGTGATGTGGCAATCTGCAAATGGTGGCAGGTGATGTGGCAAGTGACAATCCACATCTAGTGGCAGGTGACGGTGGCAAGTTAAGAAGCTGCATCTGGTGACAGGTGACGGTGGCAAGTGACATAATGCATCTGGTGGCAGGAGATGTGGCAAGTGATACGCCCAAGGCTCCCACTGGTTCTGCATTATGGTGAGTTGAATCACTTCATTATACATTAGAATGTAACAATAGAAACAATGCGCTTCCATTACCCTGAAACCATGATGATTGAAACGCCAACACTAGCCTTTGACCGCAAAAAATTGCTTACCACCGGCGTGCCCCCCCTCCCTCCCTGGGCCTGCAAAAAGGTTGGTGACCGCTGCTATGGACTCTAGCCCCAGATCTTTTGCAGACCTAGCAGTGCCCCTGCCCTCATGCAAGGAACCAACCAACATCTTGCAATTGAAGGAATTGTGTATGGGATTGCGGTCAGGAAATTCACCCAGTTAATGTCAGTGACTAGTGGACAGTTATGCAAACACATTTCTGCTAAAGAGTAAATACCAGCTTCTGAAGTCGTGTCTACTTACTTTTTCCACAGTACAGCATTATATCCATTGAGTTTTTTATCGAATATTAGGAATTATATAAAAAAAGTCATAACTCAAGTATATCACCTTTTTCTGTAGGTATTGTTTGAGTGGAAATCTATTATTTGTCCATTAAATATATTGAAAGAGACAACAATTTCTATGTGGTGTTCCTGAGCCTGGAATTAAACTTTATTATTTGTAGAAGCATAGTGTGTATAATTTGCATTCACACTTCTTGAACTAGAAAACCATACAGTCAGGGACCATGTCATTGCACAAGCGTTGTAAACCCACTGTGACACATCTAAATGTTAAATTCTCACTTGAAACCAATTAAGCATTTTATTAATTTAGACACATAGGATTCAAACACATTCTTATAGAGATGCACGCACACACATTCATATGGATGCTAAGACACCCACAAATATCCTGGGAAAATCTTTTTGTAGTCCATCACCAAATATATATTTTCACATAAAATGCATTTGACATATACGGTACACTTACAAAGAATTGTTGTTAGGTAGTTATACTGTACCGGGGATTATGGGGACAGACTCTACAGAGGACATTTCAGGAACATTGCGGGTTTCCCTTGCATTTATTTCCTTTGAATGCTGTGGTTTATACCCACAATCATAGTGGTCTCTGACCAAACTAGTGTGACTGTATGGCCGTGGTAAAGATAAGAAACTAGTCTTCTGTGACACAGGAACTGGTGTAAATGAATGTTTGTACTCTGTAAAACATTGCATTATTGACCCCATGCATATGGATACAGTATATAACAGCTACTATCTCTTTAAGAGAAAAATTCCTGCAGAGCTTTTACACTGGAACCCCATGAGTAAGAGCTGGTAGATTCTCTAGGGTAGTAATAGTAGTAGTAGTAGTAGTAGTAGTAGTAGTAGTAGTAGTAGTAGTAGTATAACTACATTATACTGACGGCAAGTGGTTAAAGTGATTGTAAACGATCACCTTGTAAAACAACCTATTCAGTTTAAAATAGAAATGCAAGCCAAAACATCTGTGTATAGTTATAAAAAAAAATTTAAATGCCCTTTTTCCCCTTTTTTATAAGTGATCACATTTCTTCTGTTCTCAGCTGTATAAGAGCTGGGGGAGGAGAAGCAACAGCACACTGAGCTTGCCAGTAAGAGGCTGTGCAGGGGTGGCGTGTCAGGACAAGTCTAATCATTGGAGGAAAGCAGGCAGTGTTCCCAGCACGGCTAGAGAACTGACCACAGTGTGTTCTTCTGCTTAGTGTGGTCAGTTTTTAATACGAAAGCAGAGGTAATGGCAGAAACACCAGGGATTTCACACAAAGAAAGCAATACAAAGAGGACAGGATAGTTTTTCATACAAGTATATGGTACATATCAGGAATATGAAATGTTGGGGTAACACTTTAAACCCCTTCTTCCATGCCTATTTTTTGTATTAAGCATTGTTGCATCCATTTTGGGGACTTTTAAGCCCATTTTGACACTTTTCCTGTACTTCTGAGCCTTCATTCAGAAGTTTTTTTTTGCTTAATTTTACTACAGAATAAACAGAGGAATTTATTATCAGTTTATTCCAGTCCTAAAAGGCCAAGAAATTGGCTGGGAAACTTCAGTTTCCTGAAACCAGAAGTGAATCTTCCAAAAGCAATGACTTTTTTTGCATTTTAAGCATTGTTGTGTCCGTTTTAGGGACTTTCAGACCAATTTCGACACCTTACCTGCATCTCTGAGTCTTTTTTCAGAAGTATGAAAATTAAAAGGGGCACTGCCCTCAAAATTGTTTTTCTTTTTTGTTTTGGCCCTTTTTGGCTTCATTTTACCAAGCAATGACCAGAGGAATTAAATATGAGTGTATGTCCTTATAAAGGAATAGGCTTTATGATGCCACTATGTTCTAATAGATGGATAGTACAGTACTATGTTGCTGTGTTGTCACAATGTCCTTACAAAGTAATAGGTTTCATTATGTCACAGCGATGTCACTATATTCTGATGAATGAATGTTGAATTATGTTGTTGTGGCGTTACTATGTCCTTATTAATGATCATTCCACAACTCAGATTTATTCCATTCTAAAACATGTTGCATTATTGCGCGACATATCTGCCTGTTTTAAGGACCATGTCACATTAGCCAACCTGTCGCTGGCTGGGTTCCTTCCAAATTAGGGCCTCATTCACAAAGTACAATTAGGGGCATACTATGAATTCCTGCAGGAGAATCAGCAGGGTTTATTCTAGCAGCTAACACAAATATACAGTATTCTAAATATCAAAATTTGACCTGGTACATAAGATGATGTACAACATCCCTAATATATATATTAACATCTTTCATATAGCTAGGGTACATTCACACCAGATATGTTGGGGTGCGTTTAGGAACACATTCCCAACACATTGAATTAAAAAAGAATGGTTCCCTATAAATGCAGTTCATATCAGCTCTTTGCGTTTGCCCTGCGCTGAATACAACAGCAATGCACTTCTACTTCAAAGACTGCTTTAAATAAAGTACAAAAAACAAATACACAACATGTTTAAAACCCACACCAACGCATTACAACGCTCTACAAAAAACGCATATGTTAACGCATGTGTTGTGATGTAAATACATTTTACTAATGCTAATAGTAATATATTGTACACAAGAGGTATTGCATTAAAATTGACAGAAGTCCGATCAACAACATTTTCTTCTAGCAGAGGTCCGATTAGCATTTTTGCGCAATGACTAAGAGCCTTCCCTTTACAGCCACCCTCTCTTCTTAGGCTAGGTTCCCATCTCTGCAGCTGGGGAACACACTCACACGTATTCCCAACCCACAGAGGAACACGCTGCACTTTAGCAGAGACACAGGGGTGCCATTCATTTTTAATAGCATTCCCACACATTGGTGCATTTTTGCACAGGCCAAACTGCAAGTTGCCACTGCCACAGTACCATCTGACTTGGTGCAGTGCAATTTAAAAAAAAGGTCAGGTATTTTTTTCACATAACAGTTCACTCCACTGCACATCAAGATATGCCCCACATCGCAGTCCTCAGCCCCCCCCACATTACAATTCTAAACCACCAGATTAGAATCCTCAGCCCCCCACATTGCATTCCTCAGCCCCCCACAGTACAATCCTAAACCTTCCTAGATTACAGTCCTCAGCCCCCCCCACACTCTAGTCCTCAGACCCCCCGCATTACAATTCTAACCCCCCCCAGATTACAGTCTTCAGCCCCCATACTGCAGTTCTCAGACCCCACATTTCAGTCCTCAGCCCACAGATTGCAGTCCTCAGCCCCGCACATTACAATCCTAAGCCCCCTCCAGATTACAAGATTACAGTGTCCCCTTCTTTACAATCCTAACCCCCCCCCCAGATTACAGTCTCCAGACCCCCACATTGCAGCTCTCAGCCCCCCACTTTACTGTCCTCATCAGCACCCACACATTAGAATCTTCACCCCCACATTGCAGTCCTCAGCCCCCACATTACAATCCTAATCCCCAGATTACAATCCGCAACCCCCCCACATTGCATCCCTCAGCCCCCACATTACAACCCTAAACCCCCAGATTACACCCCTCAGCCCTATCCCCCCACACTGCAGTCCTCACCCCCCACATTACCCACACATTAGAATATTCACCTCCACATTAAAGCCCTCAGCCCCCCCAAACTGCAGTCCTCAGGACCCCCTCATTACAATCCGCACCCCCCCACACACTGGTTTCCTCAGCCCCCACATTATAATCCTCAGCCCCTTCACACTGGTGTCCTCAGCCCCCCTTTTACATTGCCCCTGCACCTTACACGGGCAGATCAGAGGGCGGGAGGCACAGCAGAACTGAATGGAGGGCAGGAGCTGCAAGCTGGTGATTGGATGCCCTGCATCCTAGCAACCATTCGCCTGCTTGTTAAAGTGGCAGTAAAGTCTTGGGTAAAAGTTTAAAAAAATGCCACTTGCAGGTTTTAACCTTAATGTACTGTACTAGTATGCACTGCATACTGCACACTGCATAGAATAGGTGGATTTTAGAAATTCTTTCTGGGACCAGGTATCACCGGATTAAAACCTTGTAATTGGTTTCTACAGAAAGGATATTCTGTGAAGAAGATTTAGTTGTTGCCCAAATTACATCCCAGTCTTTTTGCTCCAACTGAACTCCAAGAAGCCCATTTTCTGGCATAGGAGGGTAAATTTGAAGCCACTGAAGTAAGATGGGCATATAATGTAGAGATAATGCCTGGATCATGCGGGTTTGAGTTACACATGCCCTCAAAGAGGGACATGTTCATGAGATCTGATTGGGCCTGAATGTAAGGGGCAAAAAAATTAGATATTTGTAAATAATGAAAAAGCTCTCTTCCTGGGAGATCTGCTTGCTCCTGGAGGGTAGGAAAGGTTTTAATGGCGGTGGCGGACACTAAGTTACATAGACGCATCAGACCTAGCGTCTTCCATTGGTGAAACAAGGCTGGGGCGAAGTAGGCAGGATAAAAAAGATGGGTGTTTCTAAAAGGATACTAGAGAATAATGGGGGGACACCAAAAAAAAAAACGGGCCCCCTAGACCCCCAGACAACCTATTACATGCGAGCAAGACTAGAGAAATGCTTTACAGAGCCCCATATATACTTGTGTGTACGGAATTGAAGGATGTGGAAATAATAAGGAACTGTTATGGGGAGGACTTTGAAAAAATTTATTAATTTTAGGTAGCAATGACATCTTGACATCCGTGATGCGTCTCAGCCAGGGAACATACTGTGTAAAGGTTTGCCAACTGGTCATTAGGGTAGTCAACTGAGATGGCATTGGTAGATAGTTAGCTTGATATATTAAAGAAGAGCAACTAGTCAATTTAATCTCTAAATAGGGGAGTAAGGTAGCCTATTAAAATGTAAAGGCTTCCCAAAGGTTAATTCTGCTATCATTAGGAACATATTGAGGGCCTTTGATTTATTCTGATTGACTTCCAAACCCAAAACCAAGGCAAAGCAATCTAACATTTTTAAAAAGTTGGGTAGTGTGGAATAAGGGGAGGTAATATACATGACAACATCATCACTAAAGAGACACAACTTATGAAGACAGGTGGCGACTTTGATACCTTTGATATCGGGGCTGGCAGGGAGCAAGAGTGCTATCGGCTTGATGGCGATTTCTCTCACTTCCTGTTTGGCTATGGGACAGGAAGAGAAGGGAAATCTCTGCAATGGGATGGAAAGAAAAGTGTTGCCTATAGTTCTACTATATAAGCTAAATATAGGCTTGGGGGTGTGGTCATATAAGGAAATCGGCGAAAATTGGGACCAAAACCCCATTTCTGTAAAACATATTGTAAGTATGCCCACAAAACAGTATCAAGGGCTTTGCGTATGTCTGAAGACAATGGGTGCAAGGGGATCTGCCTTTTGTTCTCCAAATGCTGTAACAGAATCACTCTGCTAATGTTATCACTTGCTTGTCATTGAAGGATAAAGCCTACTTGATCCTTGTGGACCAATTGGGCTATTATAGAGTTTAGCAGCAAGGCAAGCATTTTCACCAAGATTTTTATGTCAGGATTTAGCAAAGAAATAGGCCTGAAATTGGTCCAAATGGTGCTATTGGTGCTTGGTTTAGGCAGCATCGAGACAATAGCAGTCAAAGGGGTTGATTTACTAAAGGAAAACAGACTGTGTACTTTGCAAAGTGCAGTTGCACTCTGCAAGTGCAGTTGCTCCAAAACTTATTAAATGAGGTAAAGCTTCACTTTGCAAAGAATACCCAATCACGTGCATAGAAAATTTAAAAGAAAACAGCTTTTTTGCTTGCATATGATTGGATGATGGAAATCAACAGAGCTTCTACTCATTTACTGAGCTCTGGAGCAACTGCTCTTACAGAGTGCAACTGCACTTTGCAAAGTTTACAGTTAATTTCCTTTTAGTAAATTAACCCCAATGTGTTCGGACCAAATGAGTGTTGTTTTAAAAGGTCATTAAAATTGTTAGACAAAAAAAAAGGTGCTAGTCATTCAGCAAGTTTTTTAGAGTAGGTGGCCGTGAAGCCATCTGGGCCAGGGCGCTATGGAATTTAAGGGACTTAATAGCTTTGGAGTCTCTTTATAATGTTTGCCTTGCTAATATATATATATATATCTATATAGATATATATAGCTATATATATCTATATAGATATATATATAGCTATATATATATATCTATATATATAGATATATATATATATCTATATATATATATCTATATATATATATATATCTATATATATATATATATAGATATATATATATAGTCACCCCTTTCAAATTTGCTTAGATTTTTTGTGATATTTGTTGTTTTCAGAAAACATCCAATATTACAGTCGAAAATAAGATCGGACATGAAACATTTGCTTATCTGAGATGATGGATCAAGTGATTTCCCATAGTGGCACTTCTCTTTTGCTGTGAATTTTGCTGCAAATTTATGATTTCTTTCTGGGACTGTTCTCCTTGGTGCCATTGGTTCTGACACTAGATGAAGACAGAATGCTCTAGAAGGGGTTTACTGCGTAGGGCTAATGTTATTGTCAGAGGTTATTGTCATTTGTTTACCCATGCCACAATATATTATGGTTTTAACTGAGACCCCATAGTTCCTTAGCAGAACAAAGAAGGCAGTATAGCTGAGGGGATATGCTATGGGACCAGAGGCTGAAAACTCATAATAAACTTTAGTAAATAAATAAATACAATCAAACTGTACACATGGATAAAAATGGCCATGGCCCTTTATTATTGGCATAATAAATACTATTTACCAATAGTTTATTTATAACCATATTACTAAAATGACACCATTAACTTACAACATCTTTTAAATATCAATAGTTCAGCCATCAAAGCTCGAACTATATTTAAACCTTTAACATACCAATAGCTCAGCCATTAAAGCTCGAACTATATTTAACACCAATACACCAACTATCCCCAAATGCCAGGCTAAACTTACATAGCCTGGTACCCCACCCGGGCCACGGCCAACTCTACACAACATTGTAAATCCAAGTTTAGAATATCAAGCCCAATGTCAGAAAGATGGACCATATCAGGGCGATAAAAACCATACAAACCTCCTTCTAAATCCAAATGTCTGTAGGAAAACCCTTGAACAGAAGACATAAATTTAGCTATAACCCTGTTTACCCTTTTTCTGATCTTTTCAAGATACATGAGATCAGAACTGAGGTAGGCAGGATAGAATGTAAATGCAAGAAGTCAATTTTAATGTGTGAAACCAAGTCTAATGTCTTATGTACCCCTAAATCATTACCCCCCCAAGTGAACAATAACATCAGGATGTGACCATAAAGAAAGTAAAGTAGTTAACATAGAACGTAAATCAAACCATGACATGCCTCAGCGGCCATGCCAATTAATAGAAAAAGAGGCACTGTCCAAATTCAAATTAGGTCCAAAAATTCTTTTAGAGGCCTGAACGTTAACCCAGTAAATGAACGAATATCCAATAAGCCATATAACACGTGGAGAACCTAAAATCAGGCCTAATGTAAGATTGAAAACAATCGGATTTCCAACCTCCCAATTTTTTTATATCAGGCTCTGGGAAACCCAGCTTGGCCACCTCAGTCACTGCGCCAATTCGAAAAGAGTGACTAGTAACATGTAAATGGCCTAAACCCAAATGAGTAAGACATTTCTTAAGCACAGCTGAAAATTGGTGTTGAGTAAGAGGAATAGCAGAGCTCTGAAGCAACAAATGTTTTGAACCAAGGGGTCGTGACATTAAATATTTAGATAACCAGGAAAAGGCACAGACAAATGAACCAGGAGAATGTTGTATTACAGTCCACCTTCCCTTACCTAATTGATCAGTCTTGCTGAAACTTAAAAAAATCTTAATAAAATCAGAACCCAACGAAACATCAGAAAACAACAAACCATCTAATGAGGATGAAGATTTAGGCAGTAGTTCTGAAATGCGGAAAGCCCTGAAAAAGAATAAACTAAAAGAAACCTTAAATGTAATGCTTCTTTAGGTGAATAACAAACAAAAGAAGAGGCCGACATCAAATGTTGCAAAAGATTTAAAGTTACTGGAACTCGAGTATCACTGCGGAAATAACACTTGCGGCAACCTTTGAGGGCCTGTTTAACCAAGAAAAAAAGAGGAACAGGGAAGAAGACCTCGTAATTTGGAAAAGGATGAAATCCCGGCTAAAATTGTTACTAGTTGGGAATGGTAATAAGAGCGTTGCATTAAATCGTCCAAAAATCGAAGCACCAAACTTTCAGAGAAACAATTGGTAGGAATACCCATAGAGCTCAGAAAAACACACCACAAGGACAATGTAGCGTTGTAATTTGCCCATGTGCAAGGTGCTATAGAATTGGCTACTGCAGCATTCACAGAGTGCAAACTACGGACCACAAGTGCTCCGGGCAAGGTAAACCAAGGAGATCCACTTCCATGGCCAATTTGAAAAATCGATCTAGCTAAAAATGGAGACAGAGAATCAGCAATAACATTAGTATAACCCGGGACACTTGATTTGTTGTAGCCGTATTAGTGCAATTGTGACAGAGAAAATTGAGTACTGTCCGTGATACTTTTTTTATTTGCACTAACATACAATTTTTCAGGACAAGCTTTCGGGGTATGTCCCCTTCTTCAAGGTCCAAGCAGTACTGATTCACAAATTTTTAAGCAGAATGTTAAAGAAAAAGAAGAAAAAAAAAAAAGAGAAAACCAAACACATGCTAAAGTTTTACAACCGCTCTGTGATTAGTATCCCCCCCCCTTGCATTCCCCCCTAGCTCTCCCTCTGTCTTATCTCACTAACTCTGCTGCTATCTTTATTACCATTGATTTGTATGTGTTTGGTTTTCTCTTCTTTTTTTTTTTTTCTTCTTTTTCTTTAACATTCTGCTTAAAAATTTGTGAATCAGTACTGCTTGGACCTTGAAGAAGGGGACATACCCCGAAAGCTTGTCCTGAAAAATTGTATGTTAGTGCAAATAAAAAAAGTATCACGGACAGTACTCAATTTTCTCTATAACCCGGGATAAATTTAACCTTAATCCACAAATTAAGTTCTTAACATTTAAAAACAATACGACGTAAAACAGGCAAGGACTTGGATGACAAACTATCACATATGCAACCCCTTCGTTATTGGAATGAAATAACAAACGTGAATTGCGGAGGTGAGTTCCCCAAAGTTCTAAAGAAAGCAATATCCGAAATAGCTCAAGGAGAACTATGTTCTTCGTATAACCCATGGAAAACCAACAATGTGGCCAAGATGCAGCTGACCAATGGCCCTGATAAAAGGCACCATAGCCCAAATTTCCAGCGGCATCCGTGAGCAAAGAAATGACCGAAGCATCCTGGAAAGGGGTTTGCCAAAAGGAACAACCATTAAATGAGGTCAAGAATTCATTTCAAACCAACAAATCAGAAACTAAAGAGGATGTTATACGAACAAAATGATTTTGAGATTTAAAACCAGAAAGTGCTTTGTATAATCTTTTCAAAAAACATGGCTAATAGGAATAACACGAGTAGCAAGGGCAAGTAAACCCAATAAGGGGGGCGTGGCCAAGATGGCGGACTGAGCAGACGTGTATTCTGAGCTCTCCTGGAGTGTAATCTGCTAAATATATCCGAACTGCTCTATTGCACTGACTAGAGGGTCCCTGGGCTATCTGGATGCCTTCCAGGACTCCGGGCTACCAAAAGAGGGGTAAGAAACTGAAGTTCCCCCCGAATATCCCAAAGGAGGAAGGCCCGATACCTCGCTCCACGGATTCCCCTGCGCGCCGTAGCAACATGGCGTCGCAGACAGACCACGAGGCAGACCCTGCTTTGGCTCCGCCGGGACTACCGGACCTCATGGCGACTATTAACTCCTGCCAGTCAGCTGTTACCTCCTGCCAGACCACCTTAGCTTCCAAGATAGAGGAGGTACAGTTGAATGTGGGCATTAGGGATGAGCCGAACACCCCCCGGTTCGGTTCGCACCAGAACCCGCGAACGGACCGAAAGTTCGCACGAACGTTAGAACCCCATTGACGTCTATGGGACTCGAACGTTCGAAATCAAAAGTGCTCATTTTAAAGGCTAATTTGCATGGTATTGTCCTAAAAAGGGTTTGGGGACCCGGGTCCTACCCCAGGGGACATGTATCAATGCAAAAAAAACTTTTAAAAACGGACGTTTTTTCGGGAGCAGTGATTTTAATGATGCTTAAAGTAAAAAAAAAAAAAGTGAAATATTCCTTTAAATATCGTACCTGGGGGGTGTCTATAGTATGCCTGTAAAGTGACGCGTGTTTCCCATGTTTAGAACAGTCCCTGCACCAAATGTCATTTTTAAAGGAAAAAATCTCATTTAAAACTGCTTGCGGGTTTAATGTCATGTCGGGTCATGGCAATATGGATGAAAATCAGTGAGACAAACGGCATGGGTACCCCCCAGTCCATTACCAGGCCCTTTGGGTCTTGTATGGATATTAAGGGGAACCCCGCACCCAAATTAAAATAAGGAAAGGAGTGGGGCCACCAGGCCCTATATACTCTGAACAGCAGTGCAAACAAGACAGGGACTGTAGGTTTGTTGTTAAGTAGAATCTGTTTGTAATTTTGAACATTTTTAACGTGTTTAGCTCCAGCCAAAATTTTTTCTAAGCTTTTTGGAAAACATAGGGAAGGGTTATCACCCCTGTGACATTTGTTTTGCTGTCTTTCCTCCTCTTCAGAAGATTTCACCTCACTTTTTTGTCCCAATGAAAAATGTTTTTTGAAAATTTGGGTTTTTTTGTGGAACAAGGATTGGAAAGCATCAGTGGAAAGGAGAAATTGTTTTCCCATATTAACTCTTACAGGAGAGAATTTCCCTTCCTAGGGGTAGATTTCATCTCACTTCCTGTTGTCTCCTTCCGTTTGCAAGTAGGAGTCATTTGTAAGTTAGATGTTTGAAAGTAGGGTCCTGCCCTATATACTCAGCAGAAATTTGGGCCTTAGGTATTGCTGTGGCCACAACACTGTAAGCCCTCACAGGGCCCTGCTGTGAAATATTAGATCAAGAATTGTAATTACATGCCCCTGTTGAACAGGAGCTGAAAAATTAGGCCTTAGGCACTGGTGCTGGTGCCACAACACTGCAACCCCTCACAGACACTCTAGTTGGAACGCAGGAATGAGCCCTGCTGCAAAGTATTGCATCAAAAATTGTAATTACACGCCCCTGTTAGACAGGGGCAGAAAAATTGGGCCTTAGGCACTGGTGCTGGTGCCACAACACTGCAACCCCTCACAGACACTCTAGTTGGAACGCAGGAACGAGCCCTGCTGCAAAGTATTACATCAAAAATTGTAATTACACGCCCCTGTTAAACAGGGGCTGAAAAATTGTGCCTTAGGCACTGGTGATGGCGCCCAGAACCAAAAATGTTCTTACAAGCTATCAGCGTGATGATTGAGGAGGAAGAGGATAATTACTCAGGGATAGTCACTCAGCATCAGCATAGGCAGTCTTTGAAGGGATCTGAGATTTCAAAAAAAATTATTCGGTTACATCAGCATCAGGTGCTTGGTAGCTGGTGGTGATCCAAGACTCATTCATTTTTATGAAGGTCAGCCGATCGACCGAGTCGGTGGACAGACGCACCCTGTGATCGGTTACCACGCCTCCAGCAGCACTGAATGTGCGTTCCGAAAGAACGCTGGATGCAGGACAGGCCAGTAGCTCAATTGCATACTGTGCAAGCTCTGGCCAGTGATCCATCCTCAAGACCCAGTAACCCAGAGGATTTTCGGTGGGAAAGGTGTCCAAGTCTGATCTTGCCCCTAGGTATTCCTGCACCATGTAAAACAGACGCTGGCGATGGTTGCTGGAACCGATCATACCTTGGGGCTGCGGACCAAAAAATTGTCTGAACGCATCGGTCAGACGGCCACCTTCTCCACCGCTCCTTCTTTGACTGACCGAAGCCTCAGCAACACGTTGTCCAGAAACAGGAGTTTGTAACCTCCCAGTCTCTGGGAACGCGTTGCACAGACCTTTCTGCAAGGCCTCCCGAAGATGTTTCATCCTCTGCTCCCTCTGCGATGGCAAGATAAGGTCCGCAACCTTACCCTTGTAACGTGGATCAAGGAGGGTTGCCAGCCAGTATTGGTCCTTCTCCTTGATACCACGAATACGAGGATCCTTACGCAGGCTTTGCAGGATCAGGGAGGCCATGCAGCGTAGGTTTGCTGAGGCATTCGGTCCGGAGTCCTCTGGGTCACTAAGAACGACATGGTCCGCAGCCACCTCCTCCCAGCCACGTACAAGTCCATGTGTTTCTTGGGACTGATCCCTTAAAGACTGCTGCTGATGCTGAGTGCCAGGCTCCACCTCCATACTGACACAATCTTCCTCCTCCTCCTCTTCCTCCTCGTCCTCTTCCTGTGTGATCGGCGGGCACGCAGGAACACTGTCTGGATAAAGGGGGCCTTGAGAGCTAAGGAAGTCCTCCTCTTCCTGCCTCTGTTCTGCCTCAAGTGCCCTGTCCATTATTCCACGCAGCGTGTGCTCCAACAGGTGGACAAGGGGGACAGTGTCACTGATGCATGCACTGTCACTGCTCACCATCCTCGTGGCCTCCTCGAATGGTGACAGGACAGTGCATGCATCCCTGATCATGGCCCACTGGCGTGGGGAAAAAAAACCAAGCTCCCCTGACCCTGTCCTGGTGCCATAGTCGCACAGGTACTCATTGATGGCCCTCTGCTGCGTGTGCAGCCGCTGCAGCATGGCCAACGTTGAGTTCCACCTGTTGGGCATGTCACAGATTAGGCGGTTCTTGGGCAGGTTAAACTCCTTTTGGAGGTCCGTCAGCCGAGCACTGGCATTATATGACCGGCGGAAATGCACACAGACTTTCCTGGCCTGCCTCAGGACATCCTGTAAGCCCGGGTACCTGCCCAAGAACCGCTGCACCACCAAGTTAAGGACGTGAGCCAAACAGGGCACATGGGTCATTTGTCCCTGTCGGAGGGCAGAGAGGAGGTTGGTGCCATTGTCGCAAACCACCATTCCTGCCTTAAGTTGGCGTGGCGTCAACCACCTCTGAACCTGCCCCTGCAGAGCTGACAAAACCTCTGGCCCAGTGTGGCTCCTGTCCCCCAAGCACACCAGCTCAAGCACCGCATGGCATCTTTTGGCCTGCGTACTTGCGTAGCCCCTTGAACGACTACGGAGCACCGCTGGTTCCGAGGAAGAGGCCATGGAGGAAGAAGAAGAGGAGGGGGTGGAGGAGAGAGGTGTGTCACAATCAGCATTTTGGAGGCGTGGTGGCGGAACAACCTCCAACACTACTGCACCTTGTCCTGCATCCTTCCCAGCTGCCAGCAGAGTCACCCAATGCGCCGTGAAACTTAGGTAACGTCCCTGTCCATGCCTGCTGGACCATGAGTCAGCGGTAATATGCACCTTACCGCTGACCGCCCTGTCCAGCGAGGCATGGACATTGCCTTCCACATGCCGGTAGAGAGCCGGAATCGCCTTCCGTGAGAAAAAGTGGCGTTTGGGTACCTGCCACTGAGGAACCGCACATTCCACAAACTCACGGAAGGGGGCAGAGTCTACCAACTGAAAAGGCAGCAGTTGAAGTGCTAGCAATTTTGCCAAGCTAGCATTCAACCGCTGGGCATGTGGATGGCTGGGAGCAAACTTCTTTCGGCGGTGCAGCAGCTGGGGCAGGGAAATTTGCCTGGTACAATCTGACGTCGGTGTACCAAAAGCAGATTGCCCACAAGTACTTGGCTGTGACACACCTAATTCTACACCTTCATTCCTCTCACTGCAGGTCTCAGAGAGGACTGAAGGTCTAGTGGGGTTGGAAATCTCAGCTGATGAGGAGCAAGGAGAGATCCTCTTTGTTCTTTGGTGTGGGTCTTTTAGATACGCTTGCCAACGAACTGCATGGCAGGTCAACATATGTCTGGTCAAGCATGTGGTACCCAAGCGGGAGATGTTTTGGCCACGCGAGATACGCTTGAGACATATGTTGCAAATAGCAGCGGTGCGATCTGATGCACTCGTCTCAAAAAAGGCCCACACCAAAGAACTTTTTGAATAACGCGCAGCGACTGCAGCGCCCTGCACATGTGGAGCTTTGGGGTGTGATGCAGTCAATGTGCTGCCCTTAGGCTGGCCCCTGGAGGGCATCCTGCCTCGTTGGTGATGTGCCGCCGCCTCCTCCTCCTCCTCCTCCTCTCTCCTATCAGGCACCCACGTTGAGTCAGTGACCTCATCATCCCCTCCCTCCTCATCACTGGAGCAAACCTGGCAGTATGCTGCAGCAGGGGGAGCATGACTGCCAGATTGCTGTCCTTCTTGGGCACCCCCTCTGTCCATGCTCATGTTACTGCCTTCATCGAGCTCAGTATCGTCATCAGAGCCTTCCAAACGCTGGGCATCCTCCTGGAGCATGTACCCAACACTGTGGTCAAACAGTTCGAGGGAATCCTCATGAGGACATGGTGGAGCTAGGGAAGGAGTCACTGATGACATTGAGCTGAGGGAAGAGGCCGCTGCTTTGCCAGACAAAGCACCCTGGGCATGGGTGAGAGAGGATGAGGAGGATGAGGACGGCTTGGTCATCCACTCGACCAAGTCTTCCGCATGTTGCGGCTCAACACGGCCAGCTGCCGAAAAAAAGGCCAAGCGTGTCCCATGGCCACGTGCTGATGAGGATGCACCGTCTCCACGACCAGCACTAGACACAGAGCCTGCTTGCCCTCTCTTATTGGCTTGTGACTGTCTGCCTCTCCTTCTTGGCCTTCCAGACATACTAATGGCCTGTAGCTGCACTAAGCTGGGATAGAACACCTGTAATTTTCTTCAAGTAGCTTTATATACTGTAACCAGACAAGCCTGCCTGTCAGTAGGAAGATAACAGGAACGGATCTAGCTGAACACTGTGAGCAGGACGCACTGTACTAAATGTAAATAGTCTAGCTGCCTGACCGTGGTACTAATAGGATCAAATAGAACACCTGTAATTTTCTTCAGGTAGCTTTATATACTGTAACCAGACAAGCCTGCCTGTCAGTAGGAAGATAACAGGAACGGATCTAGCTGAACACTGTGAGCAGGACGCACTGTACTAAATGTAAATAGTCTAGCTGCCTGACCGTGGTACTAATAAGATCAAATAGAACACCTGTAATTTTCTTCAGGTAGCTTTATATACTGTAACCAGACAAGCCTGCCTGTCAGTAGGAAGATAACAGGAACGGATCTAGCTGAACACTGTGAGCAGGACGCACTGTACTAAATGTAAATAGTCTAGCTGCCTGACCGTGGTACTAATAGGATCAAATAGAACACCTGTAATTTTCTTCAGGTAGCTTTATATACTGTAACCAGACAAGCCTGCCTGTCAGTAGGAAGATAACAGGAACAGATCTAGCTGAACACTGTGAGCAGGACGCACTGTACTAAATGTAAATAGTCTAGCTGCCTGACCGTGGTACTAATAGGATCAAATAGAACACCTGTAATTTTCTTCAGGTAGCTTTATATACTGTAACCAGACAAGCCTGCCTGTCAGTAGGAAGATAACAGGAACGGATCTAGCTGTACACTGTGAGCAGGACGCACTGTACTAAATGTAAATAGTCTAGCTGCCTGACCGTGGTACTAATAGGATCAAATAGAACACCTGTAATTTTCTTCAGGTAGCTTTATATACTGTAACCAGACAAGCCTGCCTGTCAGTAGGAAGATAACAGGAACGGATCTAGCTGTACACTGTGAGCAGGACGCACTGTACTAAATGTAAATAGTCTAGCTGCCTGACCGTGGTACTAATAGGATCAAATAGAACACCTGTAATTTTCTTCAGGTAGCTTTATATACTGTAACCAGACAAGCCTGCCTGTCAGTAGGAAGATAACAGGAACGGATCTAGCTGAACACTGTGAGCAGGACGCACTGTACTAAATGTAAATAGTCTAGCTGCCTGACCGTGGTACTAATAGGATCAAATAGAACACCTGTAATTTTCTTCAGGTAGCTTTATATACTGTAACCAGACAAGCCTGCCTGTCAGTAGGAATTTAACAGGAACGGATCTAGCTGAACACTGTGAGCAGGACGCACTGCACTAAATGTAAATAGTCTAGAAGATAACAGGAACGGATCTAGCTGAACACTGTGAGCAGGACGCACTGCACTAAATGTAAATAGCAGGAACGGATCTAGCTGAACACTGTGAGCAGGAAGCACTGCACTAAATGTAAATAGCAGGAACGGATCTAGCTGAACACTGTGAGCAGGACGCACTGCACTAAATGTAAATAGCAGGAACGGATCTAGCTGAACACTGTGAGCAGGACGCACTGCACTAAATGTAAATAACAGGAACGGATCTAGCTGAACACTGTGAGCAGGACGCACTGCACTAAATGTAAATAGCAGGAACGGATCTAGCTGAACACTGTGAGCAGGACGCACTGCACTAAATGTAAATTGCAGGAACGGATCTAGCTGAACACTGTGAGCAGGACGCACTGCATTAAATGTAAATAGTCTAGATAGAAGATAACAGGAACGGATCTAGCTAAACTGAATACAGTGTATATATATATATATGCAACACCTGGGATGCATATATACACAATACACTGTAAGTGCAGCTAACTGACTGACTGTTCTGCCTAATCTATCTAACTCAAATCAAATGACACTGTCTCTCTCTCTCTCTCTATCTCTATCTCTCAGCACACCGGAACACACACTACACAGGGCCGCCGTGCAGGCGGCCTTATATAGTGTGGGGTGTGTACTAAATCCCCTGAGCCATAATTGGCCAAAGCCACCCTGGCTTTGGCCAATTACAGCTCTCTCTACTGACGGCACTGTGATTGGCCAAGCATGCGGGTCATAGTGCATGCTTGGCCAATCATCAGCCAGCAATGCACTGCGATGCCGCAGTGAATTATGGGCCGTGACGCGCCACACGAATTTAGCGCGAACGGCCCATAACGTTCGCAATTTGGCGAACGATCGAACAGCCGATGTTCGAGTCGAACATGGGTTCGACTCGAACACGAAGCTCATCCCTAGTGGGCATAATCCGGCAAGACCTGGACCAAATCCGATCGCGGGTCTTGGAGACTGAGTGAAGGATAGGAGAGGCGGAGGACATGATTACTGATCGCGATGCCTCCATCCACACTCTCCAGACAAAGGTGAGAGCCCTAGAGTACCGTGCGGAGGACGCCAAGAACCGGAGCAGGAGGAACAATCTCAGGATAGTGGGCCTCCCGGAGGGGGTAGAGGGATGCTCCCTGGCCCTATTCGCAGAGGAATTGTTGCGATCCAGGCTCCCAGCTGCTCAGCTCTCCTCATACTTCGTGGTGGAGAGGGCCCATCGTGTGCCGCCCCGGCCGGGGCCTGAGGGGTCCCCCCATCGCACCTTTATCCTCCGTTTACTAAATTTTCGGGACAGAGATGAGCTACTCAGGGCCTCACGCGCTGCTGGCGATCTGCCCTACAAAAATGTCAAACTTCTGCTGTTCCCGGACTAGACCATAGAGACACAGCGACAGCGCCATTCTTTCGATGCAATCAAGGCAGCGCTCCGTAGGAGAGGGATGAAATACAGTATTCTGTTTCCTGCTAAGTTGCTGGTGGTCGACGGGGAGACAATCCGTTTTTTCACCTCTCCTAAAGATGCATCCAAAAGGCTGGAGACCCTTCCCCTGTAAGACTGCCTTTCATAATTTGCCTTCATTTCTGGGATCACTTACCATGGTTGACTGAACAGAGCTGTTTATCCCCCTTAGACCACTGTGCCTGGGGTCCTAACCCCTTTCCTATTTTTCTCTCTGGATTATATGCTCGGCTGTTCTACGCAGGGATTCTGCTAGAGAGATGGGTTGCCTGATAAGACTTCATGCTTACCTTTCAGTCCCTGTTTTAACAGCCCCTGCCTTGTCACTGGTGCTGAAGGATGCCTGTTCCTTGTCGCAGCCTTTCTTTTGTGATCATTCCAAGTTGCTCAATGTTTTTTATTTTATTCTTTTCCTTTTCTATTTTTTTACATGTATCCCCTCTTTTGTAACAGACAATGAAGAAGGTGCCCCTGCTTGGCCAGGTGATGAACAGAATGTTTTTTGTCCTCCTTTACCTATCACTCACTGGCTCTGGGACAAGAACTCACACACCTAGATCCCCTGTTCTGGATGGTGTTGTGATCTTCTGCTCTGGCTGCACGACCTCAACCTAAGTTATCAGTTATTTGTTCATGGGGTTCATGGGACTCATGTGCTCCTCAATGTTCCGGGGGGCACGGGGTGGGGGGATGGGTTGCTTATTGAGGGCAAGGGTTGGTTGGGTATGTTAACTCCTTTTTATTTTCAGGTCTGGGTTGGTCTATTATGGCATGTATTTTTTCAAGCACACATACGTATCATATGCAAGGGTACTCTACATGTTGTTGGGTTGCGTGTCTCAGGTGCAACCGGGTGCGGGCCCTTCTCCCCCCCGGGGCTTCCCTATTAGGGAAGGACCTTCCTTGTATTATTCTTATACTACTGACATGGCAGGGTGTTTAGTGGTGTCGTGGAATGTACGGGGCTTAAACTCTGCTGTAAAACGCTCTCTAGTGTTTAACTATCTACATAAGCTTTGCCCACAGGTGTGTATCTTACCGTAGACGCATCTTGTTGGTTCCCGCATTCTTAGTTTGAAGCGGGCATGGGTCGGTACTCACTACCATGCGCCATACTCAAATTATGCCAGGGGGGTTAGTGTGCTAGTTCACAAATCCCTACACTTCCACTTGCTAAATGTTCGTCTAGACCCAGGGGGTAGGTATGTTATCCTACACTCTCTGATTGAGGAGATCCCTGTTGTTATTGTAGGAATCTACCTGCCCCCTCCGGCAGACATAGGTATACTTCATACTTTGATGCAACAAGTTACGTTATATAATATTGAGAATGTCTTATTTATAGGCGACTTTAATTTGACCCCAAATAGGGAATTAGACAGGATGCAGACTACTGGCCCCCAACAACCAGACCTTTCCCGTTGGGCATCTACTTTCCATATGACAGATCTCTGGCAACATTTCCATTCTACCGATAGGGAGTTTACCTGCCTCTCCACCACGCACCGAGCCATGTCTCGCATTGACCTGGCTTTTGCCTCCCCCAACCTTGTGCGGAGGGTGGTCTCTGCAGAGATCTTCTCACGAGGTATCTCAGATCATGCCCCTGTATCCGTAACTATCCATCTTGCACCCTCATACCAACCTATTTCTCTCATTAACGCGGATGCCAAACTACTGGCAAAAAATTTGGCTAGGAGGCTTGGGAAGGTGATAGAGGACCTTGTTCATGTGGATCAAACTGGGTCCATGCCGGGGAAGGGTACCGATAAACATATGCCGTCTATTCCTAAAATTAGCTGCCACCCATGATAATGAAGGCACAAGAGTCATAGCCTCTCTCGATGCGGAGAAGGCTTTTGACTCCGTTGAGTGGGAGTATTTATGGGAGGTACTGAGGAAATTTGGGATAAGACCTAGGTTCCTTCACTGGCTGGGCTTGTTATATAGGGCTCCCAGGGCTAAGATTAGGGTAAATGATTCCCTTTCGGATGCCTTTCTCATCCGGAGGGGGACCAGGCAGGGTTGCCCGCTGTCCCCTAGTTTGTTTGCCCTGGCTTTAGAACCCCTGGCGACACTGGTTTGTGAATCTAACCATATTGTGGGACTGCGGGTTGGCCCTCTGGAGGAGAAGATATCCCTTTATGCCGACGACACCATGCTATATTTACACGATGCGGATTCGTCGCTGCAGGTGGCCCTGGAAATTTTTGATGAGTTTGGGCGCTTTTCAGAGATTCGTATCAATTGGTCGAAGTCTGTACTTTTCTCCCTAGATGTGAAGGCCAGGGACCTAGTGACCCAGCCTGTATTGAAGTGGGTGGAGGAATTCACATATCTAGGAATCAGAATATCGCGCGACCCCCGATCCTATCAACGACTTAATCTTCAACCTATAGTCGCACGTCTTAGAGACCACTGCGCCAAGTGGGCCAATCTTCCCCTTAACTTGCTAGGACGCATAAATGTATTGAAAATGATTTACCTACCTAAGCTTAATTATTTCTTTCGGAACTGTCCTATATGGATATCCCAGACATTCTTTAAAGAAATAGACGGCTGCATTGGATCCTTTCTGTAGAGAGAGTCCTCCCCTCGGATAGCTAGATCGACTCTTCAGCTCCCTGTTAGTTGTGGAGGCTTGGCCTTACCTAATTTGCTAGTGTACTATTGGGCGGCCATGTTAGTCACGGTTAGGTGGTGGTTTGAACAATCTAGGGCCAATGCTGCGGTCTGTTTGGAAGCAGCTGTGGTGGGCTCTCTCAAGGAGCTTGGCAATCTGGTGTATCGTGGAGCCTCCTCCAATCCTGCCCTCTTGGGACCCACTAAGACTACTCTACGCATATGGGGGGTAGCTAGGAGACGCTTTTTATCTCCCACTAGGTGGTCCCCCTACTGTCCACTGTGAGGTAATCCTAACCTCCCACATTTTAGGACAATTCCTGACCCACAACTATGGGCCCGCTATGGTATTAAATTGCTGAGGGATATTGTCTCCTCCGGAGCCTTACTTTCTTTTCAGGACCTGGTGGGGAAACATGGCCTTCCTATAGGGATGATATTTTGCTACTATCAGTTGAGGCATGCGTGCCGTGCTCAGTTCCCGACACCGCCTGTCCTCGAGACGGATGTGGTTGAGGAATTATTAGCAGAGAAAACCCTGAATAAGCCCCTTTCGGTATTATACTTGACGTTACTTCGAACAGACTCCAAAAAACTGGATGTATTGTGGGATAAATGGAGGGCTGATATCCCATCCTTAGACAGGGAGACTTGGGAGGAATGCTTTGAGAATAGTTCCCAACTGGTGATATCGTCCAGGGACAAATTGATTCAAACCAAATTCCTGCATAGGATTTATTTTACGCCTCAGAGACTGCACAGAATTTACCCACAGAGGTCCCCGAATTGCCTGAGATGCCAATCTCTGGATAGCACCTATATACATATGTTTTGGCTATGTCCTAGACATTCTGTAGAATTAGCTGGATTGAAAAATTTTAAATCGTTGAGATAATGTAATATATTTACAAAAACCCAAAGAATTAAAGGCCGCCAGGTGTATTGGCAACAAGCGGAAAGCCGACTTAATATCGGCTTTGGCCATAAAGGCATATTTACCCAATAGGCGTATATATTAAAAACTGCTTCGCCAAAAGATGCATAAGTAACAGAACTCAAAAGATGGTCAATTTCATCATTAAGAGAAGCTCCAGCAGGAAAAGACAAGTGGTGTATAAGTTGGAAACTATTAGGCTCCTTCTTAGGTACCGATCCCAAAGGAGATACCCGGAAATTGACAAAGGGGGGGTAATAAAAAGGGGCCTGCTAACCTCCCTTCAGACACCTCTTTCGCAATTTTTTCAGAAACAACATTAAGAAAACGGTGAACAGAAGCAAGGTTGTCATAATAAAAACAGCCGGAGCCAGAAAATTGTGGAAGCCGAAAGCCAGAAGAAAAAACGTCAATTAGCATGTCCGTTATCCGACGGTTTGGCCAAATGAGGGGAAAAGGTAACATTGCGGTAATTTCACTGGTGTTACTCCCAGCACGAAAAATATCCTTAGAATGAGAACGTGCAATTTTTGGAAACAACGGGAGGCTGGGTGTGCTCTAGAACAAGTAGCACATTCATGCCTACTGTATAGCAACATGAATTCAGCCACTTACACTGCCGTTCATTGAAACCAAAGCAGAATCCCTTCTTAAAATTGGCAAGTTGAGAAGTTTGCATAGGTAAAATAGGCTTTCGTGGTACAAGAAGGTACAACCACAAACCTACGTCTTTTGTTCCCCATATCAAGTTTTTATGTACAGAAAATTTTTGTCTGAACGACTCGTCGTAAAAAAACCCCATGATAACCCTGGGAAGTTCTTATATGCCTCAAGGATTATTTCAAGATGCTGGAATAAACCATTGCATAATTCCGGATGTCGTTCACCCAACACGCTAGAAAAAATACAGAAGACTTGGAGCCAGTTGTTAAATGTGCGTGGAGCAGATTTTTTCTTATCATCATCAAGTTTTTCAGCATCTTTTTTATCCAAGCGGTTTTCTTTAAATGACGGCAAAAAAGAAAGGAGATCAATATACCGTATTTATCGGCGTATAACACGTGCCGGTGTATAACACGCACCCCAAGTTTAGGAGGTAAGTTTAAGGAAAAAAACTTTTAGGAGGGAAGTTTAAGGAAAAAACCTTACATTTTTAAATGCCCATCAATGCAGCTCTATCAGTTCCCACATGCAGCCTTGCCCATCATTGCCGAATGATCAGTGTCCATCTGCAGCCATGCCCAATAGTGTCCATCTGCAACCATGCCCAATTGCAGCAAGATCGTTTTTTTAAATTGCGCTGCAGAGAGACCCGCCCGCCCAGTCCCGCCCCTTGGCCCGGCTCCTATGATTGACACAACAGCAGTCCAATGGCGGGATGTAACTGCTAGGAGGTGGGACTGGGCGTGACTGCGAGCGGAGCCGAGCTGAGCCGAGTACAAAGTACACTCGGCTCAGCCTGGTCTATGTCGGTGGCGCTCTTCTTCCCCTCAGACAGCGTATAACACGCACCCACGATTTTCCCCTGATTTTAAGGGGAAAAAAGTGTGTGTTATACGCCGATAAATACAGTAATCGCTTTTACAAATCTTATTTTTTATAGTCAAATGGAAACCAAGTGGAGAAATCTCACAGGCCATGGCTTCTTTTAAACAACTTTCAGGAACCATATGAGGTGTCGGATGCGATATTGGTAAAACATGAACATTTTCCACCGGTGGAGCATGCGCAAGTGGCCCATAATCCGTATTAGGCAAAGACCTTGCAAGCAAAGCAGCAGGAAGACATTTTTTAAAATTATCAGCTAAAGAAGCAAAAGAGGATATCCACATTAACAAAGCATTCAATTGATCAGACTCACCACTAGGTGCCACTGGTGACACAGACGGTGCTGTAACCACAGGCCTGGAAGACCCTCGTAAGTCACCTGAGATATTTTGTGCAATAGGCACTGAGCCAGAAGGGGGAGCTGTAGGAGAGTAAATGTTACATACAGTATCATGAAACAATCTATATTTTGTGGCGAAGCTGTTCCATGTAATGAAGGTTTAATAGCTTGAGAAGGCAAACAGGGATATAAGGTGTGAGCATGTAAATTAGACAATAAAGAAGAAGGAAAAACATCAGAGAAGCAAGATTCAGCAAAAGGAGCAGGATTAGGGGGGATTAATACTTTCATCCCTTTGTTCATGTATAACAGGGAATAAAGATGCAATTTGTTTCAAAGGCTCTTTCAATTTACCATTACCTTTGCTTCATTCGTGTAGATCGCTCGGTGCCAGTGGCCACTACGCACGATGTCATCAAAGGCGGAGCTGGGTCACTGTCAATCACTTGAGAAGCCCATGAAGCATTAAGAGGACGAACCTGAGGAGGGACCTTAGGAGGAAGTGACAAACTGGTTGGGCCTGGACAAGAAGGAGGAATTGCCGAATGCTGTGGAGGAGACAGAGGAGGAAGGAGAAGGAGGGAAAAAAGAAACCGGAGGAACCGGAGAAGTCACAGATGAAAGGCAGAGACGCATCCAGGAATCCCCGTCAGGAGCGTAGGCCCAATTAAACATCTGGCGCAGTAAATTTGCCATAGTGAGGAGACGGACACACACGATGCTTCTTCTTGAACTGCTGCCATTATTCTGATGACTATTACATTTCTTCTTTCTTCTCATAGGTTCCTCTAGTCACCTGATCTTCTCAGAAGCTTTCAGAAACTTTGAATAAAGTTTTTTGTTAACAGGTAAGCAACCAATTCAATTTATTTAAATTGAACTGCCTTTTTGTTTCAGTCTCTGTCCCATAGGCAGGGGTCGCTATTGAGCTTCTCCTGCCTTTCATTCCTTTGGCTAATTCAATGTATGTGTAAATATGAGCTTAAGCCATTGACCCCATAAACAGATTTTAATTCTCAACAAAAAAGTCAAGAATAGACAAGTAAAGCGAGAGAGACAAAAAGGCAGGCAACCATAAGAGAGAAAAACTGGAAAATTTAGCATTTCATTTGGAAATCAAGGTCTCAGAGTCTGGAGGAAAGAGTGGAGAGGCACAGAATCCAAGTTCCATTACGTCCAGTGGGAAGTTTCCACAGTCAGTGATGATTTGGGGAGCCATGTCATCTGCTGGTGTTGGTCCACTGTGTTTTAAGTCCAAAGTCAGCGCAGGGAATTCTAGAGCACTTCATGCTTCCCTCTGCTGACCAGCTTTATGGAGATGCTGATTTCATTTTCCAGCAGGACTTGGCACCTTCCCATACAGACAAAAGTGATCATGGTATCACTGTGCTTGATTGGCCAGAAACCTAAACCTCATAGAGAATCTGTGGGATATTGTCAAGAGGAAGATGATAGACATCAGACCAGGGACGGACTGACCATTCGGGCACTCGGGCACTGCCCGAGGGACCCTGGCCACTAGGGGGCCACATCGAGGTTGCCAGCCTCAGTAAAACCAGGGACCAGGGACAGTATGTAAAAATCCGTGTTTTTTTACATCTGTCCCTGTAATGTCCCTTACCAACTTCCTTTTGGTCTAAAAATCCAGAGATTATAGCTGCCTCACCTCGCCAGTACCTCTTCAGCCCATAGAAACATACTGTACACACCCCTTTCTCCAGCGCGGCTTATTTGTCTGTAGCAGAGGAGATGCTGACTGCTGGAGGAGAGAAGAGGCAGGAGGAAGGGGACACAACCTGATAGAAGGTAAGCTAACTGGCCCCAGCTAAATGTATTCTTGTCAGTGGCTTACCCTGGTGAGGGGGGAGGAGGGAGGATGTCTTTCCTCTAGCATGGCTCCTCCTGTCTCTTAGGCTATTAGTTTTTTTTATTTTTTCTGTGTAATAAGTGCACTTCTCCTGGAGGAAGGACTTTCTGAAAGTCTCCCCCAAACTCTGCTACATCTCCCTACTCATTACCTGCCCATCAGTACACAGGCACAATCCCCTCCTTTCCTGCATTACCAACTAATGTGTCTGTGAGATGCTGGGACACTACAAGTACCAGCATGCCAGGAGATGGGGCAGCAGCAGTATGTTCCATCAGGATGCTTTCTATATGGAAAGTGCTGATTTGTGTATACTGTGTGTCTATGTGTATATGTATGTGTATACTGTGTCTGTGTCTGTATGTGTGTATACTGTGTGTATATGTATGTGTACACTGTGTGTATATGTATGTGTATACTGTGTGTATATGTATGTGTATACTATGTGTGTATATGTATGTGTGTACTGTGTGTATATGTATGTGTATACTGTGTACACTGTATTCTGTGTGTATGTATACTGTGTGTGTATATTGTGTGTCTGTATATGTATGTATACTGTGTGTGTGTACTGTGTGTATTCTGTGTGTATGTATACTGTGATTGTATACTGTGTGTGTGTGTGTGCTGTGTGTCTGTATGTTTATTCTGTGTGTATGTATACTGTGTGTGTATATTGTGTGTCTGTGTGTGTATGTATACTGTGTATGTATACTGTATGTGTGTGTATATGTGTATACTGTGTGGCCCCATAATCACCTGTTGCCCAGGGGGGCCCATGAGTTCTCAGTCAGCCCCTGCACCAGACCCAACAATGCAGATGAGCTGAAAGCCGCTATCAAAGCAACCTGGGCTTCCATAACACCTCAGCAGTGCCAAAGGCTGATCGCTTCCATGCCACGCCACATTGATGCAGTGATTCATGCAAAAGGAGCCCAGACCAAGTTTTGAGTGCATACTATACTGTACATGGACATACTTTTCAGTAAGCAACATTTTTGTATTAAAAATATTTTTTTTTTGGTCTTATGTAATATTGTAAATTTTTCTGAGATACTGAATTTTGGCTTTTCACTAGTTGTAAGCCATAATCATCAAAATTACAAGAAAGAAATGCTTGAAATATATCACTCTGTGTGTAATGGATCTATATATAAGTTTCACTTTTTTGAATTGAATTACTAAAATAAATTAACTTTTTGATGATATTCAAATTTTATGAGATGCACCTGTGTATGTGTATATATATATATATATATATATATATATATATATATATATATATATATACGTTAGGACTCAAAAGCTGACCATACCCATTATAACCCTCAAAAGGGGGAGCAATGGGGTATAGTGATAAATGTCCTTAATTCTATATAGACAATGATTTATAATTATGAATTATTTGATGTATGAAACTGTACTTATTCATCGCACCGCTACCACAATGGGATGAATTAAGCATTTAACGCTCTACCACTAGGGATGAGCCGAACACCCCCCGGTTCGGTTCGCACCAGAACCTGCGAATGGACCGAAAATTCACACGAACGTTAGAACCCCATTGACGTCTATGGGACTCGAACGTTCGAAATCAAAAGTGCTCATTTTAAAGGCTAATTTGCATGGTATTGTCCTAAAAAGGGTTTGGGGACCCGGGTCCTACCCCAGGGGACATGTATCAATGCAAAAAAAACTTTTAAAAACGGACGTTTTTTCGGGAGCAGTGATTTTAATGATGCTTAAAGTAAAAAAAAAAAAAAGTGAAATATTCCTTTAAATATCGTACCTGGGGTGTGTCTATAGTATGCCTGTAAAGTGGCGCGTGTTTCCCGTGTTTAGAACAGTCCCTGCACAAAATGTCATTTTTAAAGGAAAAAATCTCATTTAAAACTGCTTGCGGGTTTAATGTAATGTCGGGTCCTGGCAATATGGATGAAAATCAGTGAGACAAACGGCATGGGTACCCCCCAGTCCATTACCAGGCCCTTTGGGTCTTGTATGGATATTAAGGGAAACCCCGCACCCAAATTAAAATAAGGAAAGGTGTGGGGCCACCAGGCCCTATATACTCTGAACAGCAGTATACAGGCGGTGCAAACAAGACAGGGACTGTAGGTTTGTTGTTAAGTAGAATCTGTTTGTAATTTTGAACGGGTACATTTTTTAAGTGTTTAGCTCCAGCCAAAAAATCTTTTTTAAGCTTTTTGGAAAACATAGGGAAGGGTTATCACCCCTGTGACATTTGTTTTGCTGTCTTTCCTCCTCTTCAGAAGATTTCACCTCACTTTTTGTCCCAATGACAAATGTTTTTTGAAAATTTGTGGAACAAGGATTGGAAAGCATCAGTGGAAAGGAGAAATGTTTTTCCCATATTAACTCTTACAGGAGAGAATTTCCCTTCCTAGGGGTAGATTTCATCTCACTTCCTGTTGTCTCCTTCCGTTTGCAAGTAGGAGTCGTTTGTAAGTTAGATGTTTGAAAGTAGGGGCCTGCCCTATATACTCAGCAGAAATTTGGGCCTTAGGTGTTGTTGTGGCCACAACACTGTAAGCCCTCACAGGGCCCTGCTGTGAAATATTAGATCAAGAATTGTAATTACATTCCCCTGTTGAACAGGGGCAGAAAAATTGGGCCTTTGGTGGTGGTGGTGTTGGTGCCACAACACTGTAAGTCCTCACTCGCTCTTGGTGGGTGCAGAAATGGGCCCTGCTGTGAAATATTAGATCAATAATTGTAATTACATGCCCCTGTTGAACAGGGGCTGAAAAATTAGGCCTTAGGCACTGGTGCTGGTGTCACAACACTGCAACCCCTCACAGACACTCTAGTTGGAACGCAGGAACGAGCCCTGCTGCAAAGTATTGCATCAAAAATTGTAATTACATGCCCTTGTTAAACAGGGGCAGAAAAATTGGGCCTTAGGCACTGGTGCTGGTGCCACAACACTGCAACCCCTCACAGATACTCTAGTTGGAATGCTGAAATGAGCCCTGCTGCAAAGTATTGCATCAAAAATTGTAATTACACGCCCCTGTTAAACAAGGGCTGAAAAATTGGGCCCTAGGCACTGGTGCTGGTGCCACAACACTGCAACCCCTCACAGATACTCTAGTTGTAACGCAGAAACGAGCCCTGCTGCAAAGTATTGCATCAAAAATTGTAATTACACGCCTCTGTTAAACAGGGGCTGAAAAATTGTGCCTTAGGCACTGGTGGTGGCGCCCAGAACCAAAAATGTTCTTACAAGCTATCAGCGTGATGATTGAAGAGGAAGAGGATAATTACTCAGGGATAGTCACTCAGCATCAGCATAGGCAGTCTTTGAAGGGATCTGAGATTTCAAAAAAAATTATTCGGTTACATCAGCATCAGGTGCTTGGTAGCTGGTGGTGATCCAAGACTGATTCATTTTTATGAAGATCAGTCGATCGACCGAGTCGGTGGACAGACGCACCCTGTGATCGGTTACAAAGCCTCCAGCAGCACTGAATGTGCGTTCCGAAAGAACGCTGGATGCAGGACAGGCCAGTAGCTCAATTGCATACTGTGCAAGCTCTGGCCAGTGATCCATCCTCAAGACCCAGTAACCCAGAGGATTTTCGGTGGGAAAGGTGTCCAAGTCAGATCTTGCCCCTAGGTATTCCTGAACCATGTAAAACAGACGCTGGCGATGGTTGCTGGAACCGATCATACCTTGGGGCTGCGGACCAAAAAATTGTCTGAATGCCATCGGTCAGACGGCTACCTTCTCCACCGCTCCTTCTTTGACTGACCGAAGCGTCAGCAACACGTTGTCCAGAAACAGGAGTTTGTAACCTCCCAGTCTCTGGGAACGCGTTGCACAGACCTTTCTGCAAGGCCTCCCGAAGATGTTTCATCCTCTGCTCCCTCTGCGATGGCAAGATAAGGTCCGCAACCTTACCCTTGTAACGTGGATCAAGGAGGGTTGCCAGCCAGTATTGGTCCTTCTCCTTGATACCACGAATACGAGGATCCTTACGCAGGCTTTGCAGGATCAAGGAGGCCATGCAGCGTAGGTTTGCTGAGGCATTCGGTCCGGAGTCCTCTGGGTCACTAAGGACGACATGGTCCGCAGCCACCTCCTCCCAGCCACGTACAAGTCCATGTGTTTCTTGGGACTGATCCCTTAAAGACTGCTGCTGATGCTGAGTGCCCGGCTCCACCTCCATACTGACACAATCTTCCTCCTCCTCCTGCTCGTCCTCTTCCTGTGTGATCGGCGGGCACGCAGGAACACTGTCTGGATAAAGGGGGCCTTGAGAGCTAAGGAAGTTCTCCTCTTCCTGCCTCTGTTCTGCCTCAAGTGCCCTGTCCATTATTCCACGCAGTGTGTGCTCCAACAGGTGGACAAGGGGGACGGTGTCACTGATGCATGCACTGTCACTGCTCACCATCCTCGTGGCCTCCTCAAATGGTGACAGGACAGTGCATGCATCCCTGATCATGGCCCACTGGCGTGGGGAAAAAAAAACAAGCTCACCTGACCCTGTCCTGGTGCCATAGTCACACAGGTACTCATTGATGGCCCTCTGCTGCGTGTGCAGCCGCTGCAGCATGGCCAACGTTGAGTTCCACCTGGTGGGCATGTCACAGATTAGGCGGTTCTTGGGCAGGTTAAACTCCTTTTGGAGGTCCGTCAGCCGAGCACTGGCATTATATGACCGGCGGAAATGCACACAGACTTTCCTGGCCTGCCTCAGGACATCCTGTAAGCCCGGGTACCTGTCCAAGAACCGCTGCACCACCAAGTTAAGGACGTGAGCCAAACAGGGCACATGGGTCATTTGTCCCTGTCGGAGGGCAGAGAGGAGGTTGGTGCCATTGTCACAAACCACCATTCCTGCCTTAAGTTGGCGTGGCGTCAACCACCTCCGAACCTGCCCCTGCAGAGCTGACAGAACCTCTGCCCCAGTGTGACTCCTGTCCCCCAAGCACACCAGCTCAAGCACTGCATGGCATCTTTTGGCCTGCATACTTGCGTAGCCCCTTGAACGGCTACAGAGCACCGCTGGTTCCGAGGACAAAGCACAGGAAGAGGCCATGGAGGAAGAAGAAGAGGAGGGGGTGGAGGAGAGAGGTGTGTCGCAATCATTAGCATTTTGGAGGCGTGGTGGTGGAACAACCTCCAACACTACTGCACCTTGCCCTGCATCCATCCCAGCTGCCAGCAGAGTCACCCAATGCGCCGTGAAACTTAGGTAACGTCCCTGTCCTGGTCCTGCCTGCTGGACCATGAGTCAGAAGTAATATGCACCTTACCGCTGACTGCCCTGTCCAGTGAGGCATGGACATTGCCTTCCACATGCCGGTAGAGAGCCGGAATCGCCTTCTGTGAGAAAAAGTGGCGTTTGGGTACCTGCCACTGAGGAACCGCACATTCCACAAACTCACGGAAGGGGGCAGAGTCTACCAACTGAAAAGGCAGCAGTTGAAGTGCTAGAAATTTTGCCAAGCTAGCATTCAACCGCTGCGCATGTGGATGGCTGGGAGCAAACTTCTTTCGGCGGTGCAGCAGCTGGGGCAGGGAAATTTGCCTGGTACAATCTGACGTCGGTGTACCAAAAGAAGATTGCCCACAAGTACTTGGCTGTGACACACCTAATTCTACACCTTCATTCCTCTCAGTGCAGGTCTCAGAGAGGACTGAAGGTATAGTGGGGTTGGAGATCTCAGCTGATGAAGAGCAAGGAGAGGTCCTCTTTGTTCTTTGGTGTGGGTCTTTTAGATACGCTTGCCAACGAACTGCATGGCAGGTCAACATATGTCTGGTCAAGCATGTGGTACCAAAGCGGGAGATGTTTTGGCCACGCGAGATACGCTTGAGACATATGTTGCAAATAGCAGCGGTGCGATCTGATGCACTCGTCTCAAAAAAGGCCCACACCAAAGAACTTTTTGAATAACGTGCAGAGACTGCAGCGCCCTGCACATGTGGAGCTTTGGGGTGTGATGAAGTCAAGGTGCTGCCCTTAGGCTGGCCCCTGGAGGGCATCCTGCCTCGTTGGTGATGTGCCGCCTCCTCTTCCTCCTCCTCTCTCCTATCAGGCACCCACGTTGAGTCAGTGACCTCATCATCCCCTCCTCATCACTGGAGCAAACCTGGCAGTATGCTGCAGCAGGGGGAGCATGACTGCCAGATTGCTGTCCTTCTTGGGCACCCCCTCTGTCCATGCTCATGTTACTGCCTTCATCGAGCTCAGTATCATCATCAGAACCTTCCAAACGCTGGGCATCCTCCTGGAGCATGTACCCAACACTGTGGTGAAACAGTTCGAGGGACTCCTCAGGAGGACATGGTGGGGCTAGGGAAGGAGTCACTGATGACATTGAGCCGAGGGAAGAGGCCGCTGCTTTGCCAGACAAAGTACCCTGGGCATGGGTGAGAGAGGATGAGGAGGATGAGGACGGCTTGGTCATCCACTCGACCAAGTCTTCCGCATGTTGCGGCTCAACACGGCCAGCTGCTGAAAAAAAGGCCAAGCGTGTCCCACGGCCACGTGCTGATGAGGATGCACCGTCTCCACGACCAGCACTAGACACAGAGCCTGCTTGCCCTACATATATATATATATATATGTACTGATACTGCAGCTAGCAAAATTAACTGCCTGCCTGTAGTATGAGAACACCACCAACCTTCTACAGGTAGCTTTAGCTGAACACTGTGCAGAGCTCGCAAAAAACTAACTTGTAGCTTTTTTAGCTGCCTGCGGTAGTGATAGGATCAGGAAAACACCACCAACCTTCTACAGGTAGCTTTAGCTGAACACTGTGCAGAGCTCACAAAAAAATAACTTGTAGGTTTAGCTGAACACTGTGAGGTGGACACACCACACTAACTTGTAGTTTTAGCTGAACACTGTGAGCAGGACGCACAGCACTAACTTGTAGTTTTAGCTGAACACTGTGAGAAGGACACACTGCACTAACTTAGATGAACACTGTGCAGAGGTCTCACTACACTAACTTGTAGGTTTAGCTGAACACTGTGAGCAGGACGCACAGCACTAACTTGTAGCTTTAGCTGAACACTGTGAGCAGGACGCACCACACTAACTTGTAGGTTTAGCTGAACACTGTGAGCAGGACGCACCCCACTAACTTGTAGGTTTAGCTGAACACTGTGAGCAGGACACACCCCACTAACTTGTCGTTTTAGCTGAACACTGTGAGCAGGACGCACTGCACTAACTGTAAATAGTCTAGCTGCCTGACTGTGGTACTAATAGGATCAAAAGAACACTAGCAATTTTCTTCAGGTAGCTGTAAATACTGTAACAAGACAAGCCTGCCTGTCAGTAAGAAGATAACAGGAACGGATCTAGCTGAACACTGTGAGCAGGACGCACTGCACTAACTTGTAGCTTTAGATGAACACTGTGCAGAGGTCTCACTACACTAACTTGTAGGTTTAGCTGAACACTGTGAGCAGGACGCACAGCACTAACTTGTAGTTTTAGCTGAACACTGTGAGCAGGACGCACCGCACTAACTTGTAGGTTTAGCTGAACACTGTGAGCAGGACGCACCGCACTAACTTGTAGTTTTAGCTAAACACTGTGAGCAGGACGCACCGCACTAACTTGTAGGTTTAGCTGAACACTGTGAGGTGGACGCACCACACTAACTTGTAGGTTTAGCTGAACACTGTGAGCAGGACGCACCCCACTAACTTGTAGGTTTAGCTGAACACTGTGAGCAGGACGCACTGCACTAACTGTAAATAGTCTAGCTGCCTGACTGTGGTACTACTAGGATCTAAAGAACACCAGCAATTTTCTTCAGGTACCTGTAAATACTGTAACAAGACAAGCCTGCCTGTCAGTAAGAAGATAACAGGAACGGATCTCGCTGAACACTGTGCAGAGCTCACAAAAAAATAACTTGTAGGTTTAGCTGAACACTGTGAGGTGGACGCACCACACTAACTTGTAGTTTTAGCTGAACACTGTGAGCAGGACGCACTGCACTAACTGTAAATAGTCTAGCTGCCTGACTGTGGTACTAATAGGATCAAAAGAACACTAGCAATTTTCTTCAGGTAGCTGTAAATACTGTAACAAGACAAGCCTGCCTGTCAGTAAGAAGATAACAGGAACGGATCTAGCTGAACACTGTGAGCAGGACGCACTGCACTAACTTGTAGCTTTAGATGAACACTGTGCAGAGGTCTCACTACACTAACTTGTAGGTTTAGCTGAACACTGTGAGCAGGACGCACAGCACTAACTTGTAGTTTTAGCTGAACACTGTGAGCAGGACGCACCGCACTAACTTGTAAGTTTAGCTGAACACTGTGAGCAGGACGCACAGCACTAACTTGTAGTTTTAGCTGAACACTGTGAGCAGGACACACCGCACTAACTTGTAGGTTTAGCTGAAAACTGTGAGCAGGACGCACCGCACTAACTTGTAGTTTTAGCTAAACACTGTGAGCAGGACGCACCGCACTAACTTGTAGGTTTAGCTGAACACTGTGAGGTGGACGCACCACACTAACTTGTAGGTTTAGCTGAACACTGTGAGCAGGACGCACCCCACTAACTTGTAGGTTTAGCTGAACACTGTGAGCAGGACGCACTGCACTAACTGTAAATAGTCTAGCTGCCTGACTGTGGTACTAATAGGATCAAAAGAACACCAGCAATTTTCTTCAGGTACCTGTAAATACTGTAACAAGACAAGCCTGCCTGTCAGTAAGAAGATAACAGGAACGGATCTCGCTGAACACTGTGCAGAGCTCACAAAAAAATAACTTGTAGGTTTAGCTGAACACTGTGAGGTGGACGCACCACACTAACTTGTAGTTTTAGCTGAACACTGTGAGCAGGACGCACTGCACTAACTGTAAATAGTCTAGCTGCCTGACTGTGGTACTAATAGGATCAAAAGAACACTAGCAATTTTCTTCAGGTAGCTGTAAATACTGTAACAAGACAAGCCTGCCTGTCAGTAAGAAGATAACAGGAACGGATCTAGCTGAACACTGTGAGCAGGACGCACTGCACTAACTTGTAGCTTTAGATGAACACTGTGCAGAGGTCTCACTACACTAACTTGTAGGTTTAGCTGAACACTGTGAGCAGGACGCACAGCACTAACTTGTAGTTTTAGCTGAACACTGTGAGCAGGACGCACCGCACTAACTTGTAGGTTTAGCTGAACACTGTGAGCAGGACACACCGCACTAACTTGTAGTTTTAGCTAAACACTGTGAGCAGGACGCACCGCACTAACTTGTAGGTTTAGCTGAACACTGTGAGGTGGACGCACCACACTAACTTGTAGGTTTAGCTGAACACTGTGAGCAGGACGCACCCCACTAACTTGTAGGTTTAGCTGAACACTGTGAGCAGGACGCCCTGCACTAACTGTAAATAGTCTAGCTGCCTGACTGTGGTACTACTAGGATCTAAAGAACACCAGCAATTTTCTTCAGGTACCTGTAAATACTGTAACAAGACAAGCCTGCCTGTCAGTAAGAAGATAACAGGAACGGATCTAGCTGAACACTGTGCAGAGCTCACAAAAAAATAACTTGTAGGTTTAGCTGAACACTGTGAGGTGGACGCACCACACTAACTTGTAGTTTTAGCTGAACACTGTGAGCAGGACGCACAGCACTAACTTGTAGTTTTAGCTGAACACTGTGAGAAGGACACACTGCACTAACTTGTAGCTTTAGATGAACACTGTGCAGAGGTCTCACTACACTAACTTGTAGGTTTAGCTGAACACTGTGAGCAGGACACACAGCGCTAACTTGTAGTTTTAGCTGAACACTGTGAGCAGGACGCACCGCACTAACTTGTAGGTTTAGCTGAACACTGTGAGCAGGACGCACCCCACTAACTTGTAGGTTTAGCTGAACACTGTGAGCAGGACGCACCCCACTAACTTGTAGTTTTAGCTGAACACTGTGAGCAGGACGCACTGCACTAACTGTAAATAGTCTAGTTGCCTGACTGTGGTACTAATAGGATCAAAAGAACACCAGCAATTTTCTTCAGGTAGCTGTATATACTGTAACAAGACAAGCCTGCCTGTCAGTAAGAAGATAACAGGAACGGATCTAGCTGAACACTGTGAGCAGGACGCACTGCACTAACTGTAAATAGTCTAGCTGCCTGACTGTGGTACTAATAGGATCAAAAGAACACCAGCAATTTTCTTCAGGTAGCTGTAAATACTGTAACAAGACAAGCCTGCCTGTCAGTAGGAAGATAACAGGAACGGATCTAGCTAAACTGAATACAGTGTATATATATATATGCAACACCTGGGATGCATATATATACACGATACACTGTAAGTGCAGCTAAATGACTGACTGTTCTGCCTAATCTATCTAACTCAAATCAAATGACACTGTCTGTCTCTCTCTCTCTCTATCTATGAACGCCGGAACACACACTACACAGGGCCGCCGTGCAGGCGGCCTTATATAGTGTGGGGCGTGTACTAAATCCCCTGAGCCATAATTGGCCAAAGCCTCCTTGGCTTTGGCCAATTACGGCTCTCTGTTCAGATGGAGCTGTGATTGGCCAAGCATGCGGGTCATAGTGCATGCTTGGCCAATCATCAGCCAGCAATGAACTGCGATGCTGCAGTGAATTATGGGCCATGACGCGCCACAGGAATTTGGCGCAAACGGCCCATATCATTCGCAATTCGGCGAACGGGCGAACAGACGATGTTCGAGTCGAACATGGGTTTGACTCGAACATAAAGCTCATCCCTATCTACCACATATTATCACAAAATGGTAGAGTTACCTTAACCACTTGCCTACAGGGCACTTTCACCCCCTTCCTGCCCAGACCAATTTTCAGCGCTCTCACACTTTGAATGACAATTCCTCAGTCATGCAACACTGCACCCAAATAAAATTTGCGTCCTTTTTTTCACACAAATAGAGCTTTCTTTTGGTGGTATTTAATCACTAGTGGGTTTTTTATTTTTTGTGTTATAAATAAAAAAAGACTGAAAATTTGGTGAAAAAATGCATAACATTTTTCAAATTAGTAATATTTCTTCATAAATTTTGGCCAAAATTTATACGACTACATATCTTTGGTAAAAATAACCCTAATTAGTGTATATTATTTGGTTTTTATGAAAGTTATAGAGTCTACATGCTATGGTACAAATCATTGAAAATTGATCACACCTGATGTACTGAAGATCTATCTCATTTCTTAAGACACTAACAAGCCAGGAAAGTACAAATACCCACAATGAGTCTTTTGAATTGTTCATTTTTTTCCAGAAGTTTTAGGAAAATGTGAAAAAAAAAAAATGAAAACGCATTTTTTTTCCACAAAGTTGTCCATTTTTAAGATATTTCCAACACATAGCATATACATAGCAAAAATTACACCCCAAAATACATTCTGCTACTTCTCCTGAGTATGGCGATACCACATGTGTGAGACTTTTACACAGCCTGGCCACATACAGAGGCCCACCAATGAAGTAGCACCTTCAGGCGTTCTACAAGCATAAATTACACATCTAATTTCCTGACAACCTAATATTTTTGAAGGCCCTTATGTTTCCAACACATAGCATTTACATACCAAAAATTACACTCCAAAATAAATTCTATTGAGGAAAGGGTAAAAAAAAAGTATTACCTGTGGTTTTAGTAGTGTCGCCAGAGGAGAGAATTGGTGCAGGCAGCAGGCAGCAGGCCGGGATTTGCTTAGCAACAATAGTAATTATCCAGGCAGCAGGCAGGAATATTGTCTATAGTCAGCACAAGGATATCGTCAGCACAGCCAAAGCATTTGTCCATAGAAATTATCCAGGCAGAGATAGCCAGCACAGCCATAATATTGGTCCTGGTACACCGTTACCTCCCTGCACTCATTATTGTACCGCTCTCCAGCCCTTCGTAAACATACTACCTCTTGTTACAGCTAATTATTTCCATAGTCCAGGTAGCAGGCAGAGGTGTGGTCAGTTTATGCTGCAGGCAGGGGGCTGGCGGCAGTAAGTCAGCAGCAGGCTGAGGGCCACAATCAGGTAAGACCTGTGCACAGGGGCACAGGGTTAGAGGCTTCGACCCACCCAAATCTCTTTGAAGCCTCCGGACTCCAGACCCTAATCCGGAAATTACGAAACCCAGAGACAACAAAAAAAAATAGTTTTCTCCATCCGGAAAAACATTTCTGGAGCCCCTCACATGTGAGACCCCTGTGTCCTACAGTAGCAGGGCAACTGATCAGTCCAAGCGGTAGGCAAAAGCATAGTCCAAAAAACAGGCCTGGGTCAAATGACGTGCAAGCAGTCCAAGGTGTTTGGCAGAAGCATAGTTGGTAAAACAGGCCATGGTCAGTTCACATGTAAGCAGTCCAAACAGTAGGCAGAAGCGTAGTTGGTAAAACAGGCCAGGGTAAGTTCACATGTAAGCAGTCCAAACGGTTGGCAGAGGCATAGTCAAAAAACAGGCCAGGGTCAGTTCATGTAGAAGGCAGTGGCATGGTTATTTGAGGAAGCATGGGAAATGGTCAGCACAGATGATGAAAATGGGGAAATGGTTAAGAATATGGGCTAATATTTTAGGGATGTGTGATATAGTCTGAAGCATTCACCAATGCAAAGGCCGGGTTCAAGGGGACACTGGGGACAATGGTAGCTGGTATCTCTTCGAAATCCTTTACTGCTGCATACTCGACATCTTTTTTGGCGTCTTCGGCCTGCTTCAGATGGTGGAATGTGGTCCGGGAAGTGACGTTCATGAAGTCGGCTAACAGCATCAGAGCGAAGGTTTTCTGGGGGGGGTCTTTGATGGTAGATGAGGAACGTGACAATGAATTTTAGGAAGTGGGCAGGGCTTTCGGTGGATTTGGTATAAATTATGTAGGCATTATAAATGGCCAAATGAATTAAATAGAGTGCTACTTTCTTGTACCAGAAATGGGACCTCCTTATTGCTAAATAGGGCTGAAGCATTTGGTCATTGAAATCCACCCCCCCCCCCACGTACAGATTGTAATCTTGTACACATTTTGGCTTTACAATGGGACCTCGTCTTCTCTGAACTTCAAATGTAGTGTCGTCATGGATGGTGGACATCATGTACACATTCCTGGTATCCTTCCACCTCAAGGCCTCAAGGCCAGCACTTTGTTGCATCTCAAAGTTGCTCTTTCTCCCCTTGGCAATTTCTTATTTACCATGGCTTGTGGGAAGTCCTTCGTATTCTTTCTGGAGGTTCCACAGGCCAGGGTTTGTGCAAGGTATAGGTGTTTGAAAAGGGGCACGCTTGTATAGAAGTTATCCAGGTATATATGGTAACCTTTCTTCAGCAGTGGGTAGGCCAGGTCCCATACAATTTTACCAGTTGTGCCCATGTAGGCCTGGCACTCAGGGGGCTGGAGCTGGGAATCTCTTCCTTCATATATGCGGAACGCATACAGATATCCCGTGACTCTCTCAAAGCATATAAAATTTCAATCCGTATTTGGCCCTTTTGCTAGGAATGTATTGTTTTATTCCTAGCCGGCCTGAAAAGGGTACCAGGGACTCATCTACACATATATACTTATACGGGGACATAGAGTTCTGCAAATCGTTGGGAAAAGAAATGAATGAGTGGGCGAATGTTATATAATATTATATAATTTATCGTAATTTGGATGATTCAGGGCACTGGGTGTTGTCACTGAAATGAAGAAAGCACATTATCATCTCGTATCGGGACCTGGACATTAGAGAAGAATAAATGGGAATGTGGTGAATGGGGTAGGTGGACCAATAGGCATGTCATAGGCATTTTTGAGGCCCATAAACATTTTGAACTCCTCCAGAGTCAAATTCTTCCACTCGAATGGACGGGCGTATGAAGATTGGGGGTTGTTGGCAATATGCTGCTGGGCATATAAATTGGTCTGGTCCATGATGAGTTGCAGCAAAGTGTTGGGCAAAAATAAATGAAAACAATCAATTTCAGTAGTAAGTATTTACATTTAGTGATGGGCTGTGAATGGATCACAGCCGATCACATGGTAAACAGCCGCCAGCCATTGGCTGTTTACCCTTATCTGTGACGAGCAGTGTTCCTGGGAACACGCCACCACCAACGTGACCGCGCTACGCGCTCCCGATTGTGCGCATGCGCGGTCTGAAGTGGGGAATACCCTTTTGTGATTGGCCGTGATGTAATTGCAGTCGATCACATGGTGAACAGCCATGCCCAATGGCTGTTCACCCCTGTCGGTGACGTGCTGTATCCCGGGGACACTGTGACACCGACAGAGCAGGGCTGCGTGCCCGCGATCATGCGCATGCCCTGCGTGAATCAGCCGCTGTCATATGACGGCGGCCCAGAATAAGAGATGCACCGCTCCGCCGTCATATGACGGTGGGCGGGCAGCAACAGGTTAAAGTGGTTCTAAAGCCTTAAGGTTTTTCACCTTAATGCATTCTATTAATAATTACCACATATTTGGATATGTATAACTTTATTTGCAATATTGTTCTATACGGTATATGTTCTGCCCAAGGGCTTGCAGTTTTATAGCTGAATCTCCTGTATATTCCTATACACACTGGCTTAATACAATGTAAATAAAATAGATACAGTGTGGCAGTATTAATATTATGTGTTTTATGTTTACATATTGAAAGAAAAACAATATACTCAAAATGTGCTGTGTTCAACTCTTTATTATCAAGCTGATCTCATTTAAACAGATGAAATGCAACAAGCTTGTTTTCTCTTCAAAGATGCTTTAGAAAAGGTTCTTTGATTAGATGTTCTAAAAGAAGCAAAAAAAAAAAAAAAAAAAGGAGGATTATATGTTTGTTAGTCAATTCACTGAATTACTGCAAATATAGTGTAATAATTAGCATACTGAATATACTCATGTATACAGCTATCAATGGACTATCAAAGTAAAACTAAAGGCAAAACGTGTCTTTTTTTTGGATAGAGTGAGGGTTATAACCCCTGTCATGTTTATTGTTGCTATGTATCCCATTGGGGAGATTTCCCTTTTCTTCCTATCCCATAGCCAAAGTGCAAATTAAAGTAGTTCTAAAGGCATGTGTTTTTTTTGTTTTTTTTTTACCTTAATGCATTCTCTGCATTAAGATAAAAAAAAATCTTCTGTTTCCCCAGCTCCCCCTTAAATACTCACCTGGCTCCTCTTTCGATCCAGCGCTGTGCCCGTTTGCAGCAGCGCTTGTCTTCTTTCCCTCCCTCTCACAGGCATAGGGACAGCAAATCACATGAGGACGGAGTGGAGGGCAGGGCCGAGACATGCTGCGTGTGTCTATAGACACACGCAACCTGGCTCGGGAGTGAGCTTGCAAAAGTGCCCCCATAGCAAGCGGCTTGCTGAAAGGGCATTCAGAGAAGAAGAGGAGCAGAAAGTGCCATCAGGGGAACCCAGAAGAGGAGGTTCAGGGCTGCTCTGTGCAATGCCATATATAACATGTTTATTTTTTTAATTAAAAAAAAAACCTTTGCAACCACTTTAAGGATGAGTTACAGCATGATTTTGATACTTTTTTTGAGGGGGGTGGCAATGGCAGTAGTTGAGGGTGGCACCAGTGGTACTTGAGGGGGATGATAGTGGTAGTACTTGAGGGGGGTGGCAGTGGTGGTGTTGATTTGGGGTGGCAGCAGTGGTACTTGAGTAGGGGTGGCAGTGGTGATGTTGAGGGGGGTGGCAGCAGTGGTACTTGAGGGGTGTGGCAGCGGTAATGTTGAGGGGGGTGGCAGTGGTGGTACTTGAGGGGGGGCAGCGGTGGTACTTGGGGGGCGGTGACAGTGGTGGTACTTGGGGGAGTGGCAGCGGTGGTACTGGGGGGTGGCAGCGGTGGTACTTGAGGGGTGTTGGCAGCAGTGGTGCCGAGGGGGGGGCAGCGGTGGCACTTGGGGGGGGTGGTAGCAGTGGTGGTGCCATCCTCTCCCACCACCACCTGTGTGTCTTATTGATCCTATCCCCCACCACTGATCTCATCCCTATCCCCCCCATCACCTCTGTTGTAGAAGTAATGAGGGGGGATAGGGATGAGATCAGTGGTGGGGGGGACAGGCACAGGTGGTGGAGGTTGGGATCGATTGCTCTACAAAATGTCACTTGATTGACATCAATCAATTAAATCCCCGGGAATTCAGTCACCGTGCCTTCTCCAGCCAGGATGCCTTGCCTCATGGGTAGATGCCTCGACGGTACAGGTACTCCACGCAGCCGCAGAAGGGAAAGCTCCTCCCCGGCTTCTCTCAATTGGTGTTAGCAGGTCTGCTGACTTAATTTTTCAGTGTCCGCCCCACCTCCCTACATTCTCTATGTCTCTGAATAGGTCGGACCGGGGCGGTCCACAGTCTTGGTGCTGCCTCTGCCTTCTCTGTCTCTGCTCAGTGGGCGAAAGCCCCCCTCGCGGCGGAACAAACAGCAGCCAGAGTGGACACACAGTGACAGGACAGTCAGCCGGTCAGGTAGGCCCCTCACACGGGTGGCGGGCAGGCCCCTCACACTGGCAAAGGGGCGGGGGGCAGGCCCCCCAAACGGGCGGGTGGCGCCCCCCTGAATTGGCAGAACTACAGTGCCCAGTGGCAAGTGCGACTGTTGCGACCCTGATAATTCTGCCACTGGTGATAAGATAACAATAAACAGGACAAATAGAGAGGATGAATCTTCCTATTGGGGGGCACAGATGGCAATAAAATCTGACAGGGGTTCTAATCCCTCTCCACTCTATCCAAAACTAAAAAAAAAAAAATGTTTTACCTGTAGTTATACTTAAAGTTCTCCCCTACAGATAGTGCAAGCTCTCCCTTGAAAGTTTAGTCAAAACTTTCTGTTTTACAATTCTAATAATGGTTCATTTACAAATGTTGTAAATAGTGACAGATTAATGAATGAACCAGGAAAATCAGAAGCACGTGAAAGCTCTTTCTAGTGATTTCATGCCAGTTTGTTCAACTCAATGCTGTATGCATAACAGGGCAGGGTGATTCCTTTGTGAAATGCAACGATCAACTAGTGAGGAATTTCTACACGGTAACCCTTATTGAAATTATTGGCATAAAAACACCTGTGTGACCCAGCCCTTAGGCTTGATTCACACCTATGCATTTTTAGTGCTTTTTGCATGTTGCAGAATTTCACTACAGCCTATTTAACATGGTTTCCTATAGAACACGTTCTGTAGAGCAAATCTGCAAAATGCAAAAAGCACTAAAACTACATAGGTGTGAATCCAGCCTGAATCACAGGACAGATTCGTTTACTTTAGGCCTGGTTCACACCTCTGCGTTTTTAGTGCGTTTTCAGTTTTGCAGTCCATTTAGCATGGTTTCCTATGGATGTAGTTCACATCTGTGCATTTTATGGAAAGGGCCAGGGACTTTTTTTCTGTTTTTTGGTTCCATAGACTTTTAATGGATCAAAAATGTGTATTGAAAAACTCAAAATACACCTGGAATATGCAAACTGCAACCTGCATAGGTGTGAACCAGGCCTTAGGCAGAGACAGATGGAAACAAAAAACAGTGTCATTTTTAGTGGATACTCCACAAGTTCATTGGCTTATTTCCATGTGATAACATCGGAAGTGATTTTTGCTGAGCTGTGCAAAGTAAAGTAAAAGGCCTGTGTATTCTATCTGAGAAGGTCATACTGATTACTTACGCTGTTGATCCAGGAGATGTAGGCAGACACTCTGGTGAACACGGATGGTTTCTGGAAATAGTTGCATCCAAGAGAGGATCCAAAGCTGACAATACCATGGACTTGGTACACACCATTGATGGAACAGTTCAGGGGTCCACCAGAATCACCCTGAAATTATAAGAAAATAAGAAAAATATTACTGATATCACTACAATCACTTGCTTCACAATTGACTTTTAAGAAGGCATGGTGTTATGTATCTTCATTATTTGACAATATATAGTAGGCTGACAATATACTGTACAAAGGGGGCTAGATATTTTTTCAAGATCTGAAAGTGACTCGTATTTATAGGAGCATCTAAATCAAGTTCAGATAATGAAATTGCTGCATACACACTTTAGTTGGAGTGGAACATTCAGTAATTATGACTTTAGAAATTATGTAGCAATATAATTGTGATAAATATAATTGATAAAATCCCATATATTGTAAGAAATGTAGGGATGTTTATCAGTAAGTCTCATGATGTGTTTCTATTCTTATGGAAGATTGCTAAACCCTGAAAGTACTGTCCTAGCTGCTCTCTCCTTGTCTATCCTTGTATGTATAAATACATTTATTGTGATCCCACAGATTGTGAAGTGGCATGGAATTTTGTATATTTCCACTTTATAGATAAAGAATTGTAGAAATAATATTATTTCTGATAATGATCATAACAACAATATTTAAACTGGGGATTTGTTTTCCTGTTTTATACAAACGTAATAGAAAAACGTTATAAAAACAAAAAAACTTACGTTGCAAGATGACTTGACTCCGTCACCACCAGAACAGATCATAGAGGTCTTAACAGTGCTGCCCCACCAGGAGCTCAGGGAGCAAGTGGTGTAGGCAACGGTGGGCAGAGTGACCTGCTGGAGGATGGTGGCCAAGGAACCACCAGCTGCAGACAAAGAAAGGTTTACATTACAGCCAATGCAAAGAAAAAAACTTAGGTCCAGTAATTGGTAAACCAGAAGAACAAGTGATTCACAGATTTTCTCTAATCTGTGGGGATCATGCAATTCAGTAATTCAAACAATTTTGAATTCTAAATTGTAAGATTCCTTACAGATTGTTCAAATCTGTATGCATAAATGCAGTTGAGTCAAAAAATATTGCAATTTGCCTGGTAACTAGTTGATTCTCTCTTTGCTATTAATACTTCCACAGAAGAGTCAACGGGGTTAAGTTACTAAAGGCAATTAGACTATGCACTTTAAAAAATGCAGTTACACTTTTCAAGTGCAGTTGCTCCAGAGGTTAGTAAATGATGTAAGGCTTCACTTTGCAAAGAACACCCAATCATGTGCAAGGTTAAAAACAAAAAAAAAACAAAAAAAAAAAAAACAGCATTTTTGCTTGTACGTGATTGGATGATGGTCAGCAGAGCTTCTGCTCATTTACTAAGCTCTGGAGCAACTGCTGTTGCAGAGTGCATCTGCAAAGTGCACAGTCTGAGTCATGATTATACAGTACACTAGCTTAATGGGTAAGTGTTGTATCAAACCAATTACAAAGTTGTGCCTGTAATCTCTGATAGCCAAGTTTTGCATTCATTAACAACAAATGTATTATGACTCATGCATTTTTTTAAAATGTGAAACAGGCTCACATTATAGAACTTGCCAGGGGCTTACTTTATATTTCTGTAGCACTACTTCCAATCAGCAGAGGGGATATGTTCTGAGAAAAGCTACAATCATATTGCATATCTGTCTTCAAAACACTTTTACACTCTTTTCTGAAATGTGTCTGCACACCACAGTTGTTAACCCTCTCCTCACTATATTAACAGAACTATGTCACTAAGCTTCCCTATGATGGAATCAATACTTACTGCTGGTTCTTCCCCAGCCGGTGACAATGCAGTTGTAGTTGTTTGCCAGGATGTAGCCATCACTTGGCAGAGAAGCTGTTTTCACAGAGGTGTTCAGAGTAGCGCTGGAGGCCAGCCACAGGACAGCGATATCATAACTATAAATTATACAAAGTAGCAAACACTGACATGATGCTTTACATTGTTACATCATAAAACATGAAAAGAGGCAAGACAAAATACTAAGGGCATTGACATGTTGGTTCTATGGCAGGGGTAAACCTAATATGTACACAGTGTCTAAGCAGTTAGCACTGTGGCCTTGCAGAGCTGTGGTTTGGGAATGAAATTCCATCAGGGAAAATGCATTGAATTTGTTTGCTGGTTTTACTGATGTTTGCTTGGATTTCCCCCGGGTGCTCGCTTTTCTCTCTACAGTCAAAAAATATACTTGTAGGTTAATTTGTTTCCACCAAAATTGTCCCTAGTTTTGTGTGCCTGTATAATTGTGGTATAAACGCTAGACTGTGAACTTTTTTGAGATATGTTATAAATCATTCTATGTTTTAAAAATAAACTCCATAGAGTTTGGAGTATGGAATTCTATGGAATAAAGAATAGAATAGAATTCTATTTCAAAGCGAGATTCTTCTGTAGGATAAGGTGGACCATAACCAACTCAAATTTTGGCTGATTCAGCCTGAAGAGATTTGATCCATGGGTGGCTCTACAAGCACCACTTGATGGGACAAATGTTTTTTTTTTGTCAGAAAAACTTTATTAGGTTTGTACAAACATACAGGTTCCAGAGCTAAGCAGATATCCAAATACCTCAATTGCATATGATTACAACAGTGCAAAAACTCTATGGTGGGACAAATGTTGATTTAAAAATCAACTGAGCCAAGTGAACACTATTGGCCGAGCAGTGACTGTATCCTATCAGATTCAGGTAATCAGGCACCTGCAGGTTTTTTACGGCTGCTTAATACAGTTAGCATCAGTGGAAATTCCTCCATGTTTTCTGTTTAGCATGTATGGGGGAATCAACTGATTTTCCACACAGGCTGAAGAAGAGAAAATTGAGCTGTGCATGGCTAATATAACACTAGTAGTCCTATTTACTAGCAGAAAATTGGAGGTCACAGAGAAGTTTACCAGGTCTGTAATTGTTGTTAGAAAACAGAAACTATTCATTATGATAACCCAGAGAACATACAGTAAGTCTATTATATTTTTTTCACATGACTAAGTTGCAAAGACATTTCTTTTTTTTATGAAGTCCTGCACCTTAAAAGTTCTGAAAATTGTAATAGTTGTGGTTAAATCGAAATATGTGTAAGGTATTTTTGGTTTTATTACCCCTTGCATGTTTCTATTGAGTGCATGTTGGATTAATATAACATAAAGTCTGCTCTAACATGTACCTCTTCAGCAGAACAGTTACTGTTTTGTAATGTTCACAATGTACTTAATGCCACCTCATCCACTTTTATGTAAAAGGACATTTATATGACTGTGAGTAAACAATAACAGATTTATCGCCATGTTTTAGCTTTTTACCCAGCAGCGACATTGTTGGTGTTCCAGCTGGCGTGCTTTCTAATTGTAGATACAGAGATGTACTGTTCAGTACCTTCATTAGTGCTAAGGTTGTGGTCTCCCAGGGCAACACGGTAGGAGACAACTCTAGGGAAAATTAGAAAGAATAAAGAAAATGAGAGATGTTTCTACTATTAGGCATATACTAAATTTCAGAGGGAAATAAAAGTTAGTACATGTAAGAATATCATACATCTATTGTACTCTCTGTTCTGTATATCTCAGAAATGCAGGGAAAATTTTTAAGATGGGTTCCTATGGAACATGTTCACATCAATGCATTTTTGTGCCTCTGCATTTTTGGAAAGGGTCAGGGACTTTTTTCCCCAGAAAAATGCAGCGTTTTGCATGTAATATAATTCAAGTAGAATGCAAGTCATGCGTTTTTTTTATTTCTTTTTTTACACTGTATATAGCTGGTTGCTAAGGAGGGGGCCGGGAAGCCAGCTGCCGTATCCTTAACAACCAATGATTCATCAGCTGTCAGCTGGCTTCCCGCTCGTAAAAAAAAAAAAATGCGGCTAAAAAAAAAAAAAAAAACAAAACAGGCCCCCCCGGTCCATAACAGGCCACTGGGTCTAGTATGGATTCGGAGGGGACCCCCACACACCAACATTTTTTTTTTAAATGGCGTGGGGGTCCCCCCAAAATCTATACCAGACCCTTATCCGAGTATGCAGCCCGGCAGGTCAGGAAAGGGAGGGGATGAGCGAGCGCCCCCCCCTCCTGAACCATACCAGGCCGAATGACCTCAACATGGGGGGATGGGTGCTTTGGGGCAGGGGGGGCTCTGCATCCCCCCACCCCAAAGCACCTTGCCCCCATGTTTGATGGGGACAAGGACCTCTTCCCGACAACCCTTGCCCGGTGGTTGTCGCGGTTTGCGGGCGGGAGGCTTATTGGAATCTGGAAGCCCCCTTTAACAAGGGGGCCCCCAGATCCCGCCCCCCTCATGTGAATGAGTATGGGGTACATTGTTCCCCTACCCATTCACTAAAAAAAAGTAGTGTAGACAGTTTTTGACAAGTCTTTTGTTAAAAATCTTCCTCTCCGTTTCTTCCTCCGGTCTTCCTCCATCTTCTCCCGCATCTTCATCCTCCGGTCTTCTCCTTCTCCCCCTGCTTCTTCACGCGCTCTTCTTCTGTCTTCTTTGTCCGGTGTTCTTCCTCTAATAATGATGGGGGCATGGCAATCGGATTACGTCTTCCGGAGGCCCTGCCCCCTTGTGACATTACTGCCCGTGGCATGATGGGTCCGTGACAGCACAAGGGGGCGTGGCCACCAGATGACGTAATCCGATTGCCACGCCCCCATCTTTATTTAAGAAATGCATGACATCGGCGCCGACAGATCAGCGGGACGCAGCAATGGAGGAGGGTCGTTGCCGGGAGTGGCGGCAGAGGAAGAACACCAGACAAAGAAGACAGATGAAGAGAAGACCAGAGGATGAAGATGCGGGAGAAGATGGAGGAAGACCGGAGCAAGAAGCAGAGAAGAAGATTTTTAATAAAGACTTGTCAAAAACTGTCTACTGTATTTTTTAACACTACACTCATTTTTTTAGTAAATGGGTAGGGGGTACAATGTACCCCATACTCATTCACATAGGGGGGGCTGGGATCTTGGGGCCCCCTTGTAAAGGGGGCTTCCAGATTCCGATAAGCCCCCCGCCCGCAAACCCCGATGACCATCGGGCAAGGGTTGTCGGGAAGAGGCCCTTGTCCCCATCAACATGGGGGCAAGGTGCTTTTGGGTGGGGGGACGCAGAGCCCCCCTGCCCCAAAGCACCCATCCCCCCATGTTGTGGGCATGCGGCCTGGTATAATTCAGGAGGGGGGGGCGCTCGCTCGTCCCCTCCCTTTCCTGACCTGCTGGGCTGCATGCTCGGATAAGGGTCTGGTATGGATTTTGGGGGGACCCCCATGCCACTTTTTAAAAATTTTGGCATGGGGGTCCCCTCCGAATCCATACTAGACCCAAGGGCCTGGTATGGACCTGGGGGGGACCCCACGCTGTTTTTTCTCTTGATTTTTTATTAGCTGGCAGTTCTTTTTTTTTTACATTCAGCGGGAAGCCTGCTGACAACTGATTACTCATTGGTTCTTAAGGATGCGGTGGCCGGCTTCCTGGCCCCCTCCTTAGCAACCAGCTAAGGAGGGGGCCAGTGTAAAATAAACCCCGCAAATCGCGGTAAAAACGCATGCCCAAAAACACGGCAAGCACCGCAAAAAGCACTGCAGAGACTGTCAAAAGCAACATGCGTAGATGTGAATCGAAGTTTACCTTGCCCTATTCAGCTCAGAGTTACAGGGTTTGATTTACTAAAAGCAAATAGACTGTGCACTTTGCAAAGTGCAGTTGCACCCTGCAAACACAGTTGCTTCAGAGCTTGGTAAATGAGGTAAAGCTTCAACTTGCAAAAAGTATCCAATCACGTGCAAGGAAAATGAAAAAATAAGCATTTTTGCTTGCACATGATTGGATGATGGAAGTCAGCAAAGCTTCTGCTCATTTACTAAGCTCTGGAGCAACTGCACTTGCAGAGTGCAATTTTACTTTGCAAAGTACACAGTCTATTTTCCTTTCGTAGATCAACCCCACAGTGTCTGTATAAAGGGGCACCCCTCTCCTTGCCTATACCTTGCCAGTGCTCCCCCACTACTTCTTCCTCCATTGCAGCCAGCACAGTATCAACAGACACTATGGGGAGTGGTGGTGTCACTCTCTCTGCCATGTGACAGTGTCTCTTTTACTACTTAAAGGGCAATTTGTTCAGCTTAGTACTAACGTATTTGGACATTCACTGGGGTTACAGCACACATCAGGGGAGAAGGAGAATAGATAAGGGGGGTCGGGGGGCCAACCCCTCCACAAGCTTCCGTGCAGCCCCAAAGCTAGTCCTGACAGCTGCACTGGGCATCCAAAGCAGGAGATACTCCTGCAGCCTGTCAGTTCAGAGCAAAGGAGGCTGCAGTTCTCTGGCTCCACTCACATGACCCAGCCAAGGGAAGACTTCTCTTATGCCCCGTACACACGGTCGGACATTGATTGGCCATTCCGACAACAAAATCCTAGGATTTTTTCCGACGGATGTTGGCTCAAACTTGTCTTGCATACACATGGTCACACAAAGTTGTCGGAAAATCCGATCGTTCTGAACGCGGTGATGTATGTATGGGCTATATACGGGGCAGTAGCCAATAGCTTTCATCTCTTTATTTATTCTGAGCATGCGTGGCACTTTGTGCGTCAGATTTGTGTACACACGATCGGAAATTCCGACAACGGATTTTGTTGTCGGAAAATGTTATAGCCTGCTCTCAAACTTTGTGTGTCGGAAAATCCGATGGAAAATGTGTGATGGAGCCTACACACGGACGGAATTTCCAACAACAAGGTCCTATCACACATTTTCCGTCGGAAAATCCGACTGTGTGTACGGGGCATTACTCTGAACTGCCCTTGTAAGCAGCTGTGTGCAGGACAGCCTAGCTGGCTGCAGGAGGTAGTGGGTTAACAAGTGTATATTCTCACTTCCAGCCTCTTTGATATGTTTATTATGTGTACATAGGTTCAGAGCTGTTTGGCCTCTATATTGTCTCCAGCACCATTTTGGAGAAGCCTGGTGTTCTAATAGGACAAGGAAATCTCGAGAGATTTGGTCGCCATTTTTGGGTGGATATTTTATATAGGAAAGCTCAGCCATGTTTAGTTGAGTTCACGTGTGTACACAGACAGGTTGGGTGAACCCTTAGGAGAAGTTAGGGAGAGTGTTCTGGCCTGTGAGGGATAGCTCAGGGTTCTTCCGGAGTCCTGTATCAACAATCCTGGTCGGATTAAAAACTCCCCATTGCGGATAATAAATCCGGTGTCTTCGCTGTGAGGGAGGGACAAGTGTATCAGATGCCTATATCCATCTGCTGAAGGAATACCGCTGTTACCGGGTAACGTGTGTGAATATAAGCCTCTACAGATATGCATTGTGTGCTTGGGTTTATACTGTGTCAGTCAGTGAGAAGTGACTATAGTGCTGACGAATAAAACTACTGCTTACATCAGAAGTGACTGTGCTGTGTATCTATGCCTCCATGCCTGGAGTGAAACTACTTGCATTACTGCTGTAAATACTCTTTCTATCACCATCTCTCCGGTAATAAACGTTGCCTGGTTATAAAGTCAGTACGTGTGATTCCCTCTGTGAAGCCGCTACACTCTACACCCGCTTACACCCTGATCTGGCAAGTGGATTTTACTCCTTACCCCTGCACTACATGTATTACTTACTTCTGACCCCTCTACTCTATATGTTACACACACCTGACCCCTGCTTTCTGTGCATTAGGCCCTCTTGTCTCTTGCAGTCTTTGAGATACACACTCTTGACCACTAACCCCTGTGCTCTTTGTGATATCCACTGAAGTTTTGTGCCCCTCCTATTGTTAGCGCAAATTTGCCATGTGCATAATTTGCTGTGGAACACTGCAGTAGGCTAGCTAATTTTTTTTCTTGGTTCCCCAAGTGCATTCAGCACAGGTGTGTGTGCATTGGGGGTGTTATCTAGGTTTCTAGTACAAAAAAGTTTTTTTTTTTTTAATTGGGAAGATAGACATGTATATGTTAAGAACATCTGCTCTTTGGTAATCTAAAATAAATCTTTAATACAACCATAGGTGTGCTAGGTGTGCCTGGATACACATTAATTACCCTGTGCGCTTTAAGGTCAGGCTGGTGATCAAGGACAGCACTCCAATGTCGGGGCTCAGTCTGCAGGGTAGCAGTGTAGAGGAGTGGTTGAGGAGGTCTGATCATAGGCCTCTGGGGGGAGCAGCAGGCCAGGCACACACAAAAGCCCTCCCACTAATCCCTCCGCCCTATCTCCAGCCTGTCCACTTCTCTCTCCCTGATCCTGGGGGACAGCTAATGGGAGCATGGGGATGGGGACAGTGACTGTCACTCACCTTGTACAAGGAGAGCAGGGACAGGGTTACTGTCACTCTGGCTGTATGGACAGAGGAGGGGCGGGACCAGGACCTGTCACTCGGCTTGTATGGAGAGCAGTTGGCGGGGTGTCACTGCACAGGGCTGTCACTGAGTTGGTGAGCATTACAGGGGTTCATATACATCACAGTAGAGGGGCCCTATACACTTGTATTTATTACTAGAGAGGGGCCACATACATTGCTATACGTATACATCAGGGATATGCAATTAGCGGACCTCCAGCTGTTGCAGAACTACGAGTCCCATGAGGCCTAGCAAGACTCTGACAGCCACAAGCATGACACCCAGAGGCAGAGGCATGATGGGACTTGTAGTTTTGCAACAGCTGGAGGTCCGCTAATTGCATATCCTTGGTATACATCATGATAATAGGAGTACAGGGATGGCTGCAGAGATTATTACAGGGATTTACATATATTACTTATTATCTTATATATATATATATATATATATATATATATATATATATATATATATATATATATATAGGTTTAGGGAGTGCACACATTATAATGGGGGTGCAATATATATATATATATAAATACAAGCACGTATGTGTGTTAAAACCTTGGGTTGTACACCCTAATGCAATAATCTGCACACGCCTATGAATACTATATATATATATATATATATATATATATATATACACACATACATATATACACACACACATTATTGTCTAAGTACATTAATGTAATAATACCTGTCCACGCAGTGAGCAGCAGTCAAGACACGATTAGCACGGATCAGAGAACCTCCACAGGTGTGGTACCAGCTGCTGCCAGAGAGATACTGCAGAGATACCTGAAAGAATTAAAGAGCAGAAATGTAACTTTGCTGAAAGATAAAACAATGGAGGATGTTGCCAGAGCAAGTAATCTGATATAATCTTTACTTTCTAACTTGATTCAATCTGGTGACAATCTGAATAGCTATAATATTTTGGCATCTTTTTATTGCTTCATGTTTATAGATGCAATTTGTGTACATGCTAGCTGCCAATTGTGAATTCATATAATAGCCTGACTGTTACAACTGTGTGCCATATTAAAGAGATTACTAAACGTGCACACCAGTCAGGCAGAATTTTTGGTAGTCTTGCTTACTAGTTTTTCAACATGGTTTTAAAGTCAGTTCTTTTTATCATTATCTACATTACTTGTCCAACCCACCCCATCCCTAAGCACTTACCTGATTCCTGTCACCACTCCAGTGCTGTCCCGGCTGCAGCAAAGCTCCTCTCACTTCTTGCTTTCACATGATACACTGGAAGCAGCAGTCATGCTTCTGTGAGGGAGGAGCAGGTGCATGGCTTTATTGCGCTGTGTGTCTCTATGACTTTGGAGCACACCTGTCCTCAGGGCTGGACTGGGACAAAAATGTGGCCCTGGACTTCATCCAGACCGGCCCAGGGCACAACACATCAGGGCACGGTACATCAGGCCACATCAGGGTACAGAGCCAGGCACATCAGGGCACAAGGCACATCTGGGCACATCAGGGCACAACATATCAGGGTACAGTGCCCAATACATCAGCGTACAGGGCACAACATATCAGGGTACAGTGCCCAGCACATCAGCGTACAGGGCACAACATATCAGGGTACAGTGCCTAGTACATCAGCGTACAGGGCACAACATATCAGGGTACAGTGCCCAATACATCAGCGTACAGGGCACAACATATCAGGGTACAGTGCCCAGCACATCAGCGTACAGGGCACAACATATCAGGGTACAGTGCCCAGTACATCAGCGTACAGGGCACAACATATCAGGGTACAGTGCCCAGCACATCAGCGTACAGGGCACAACATATCAGGGTACAGTGCCCAGTACATCAGCGTACAGGGCACAACATATCAGGGTACAGTGCCCAGCACATCAGCGTACAGGGCACAACATATCAGGGTACAGTGCACAGCACATCAGGGTACAGAGTCCAGCACATCAACTAATAGGGCACAACACATCAGGGCACAGTACATCAGGGTATAGCACATCAGGACACAGAACATCAGAGCACATGACATTGAGGCACAGCACACCGGGGCACAGGACATCAGGGCACATCAGGGCACAGGACATCGGGGCAAAGCACATCGGGGCACAAGGCACATCAGGGCGCATTAGGGCACATAGCACATCAGGGCACGTGGCACATCAGGGCGCATTAGGGCACATAGCACATCAGGGCACGTGGCACATCAGGGCATGGGGCACATTGCACATCAGGGCACGGGCACATCAGGGCACGGGGCACGTCAGGGTACGGGGCACGTCAGGGCACGGGGCACATCAGGGCACATTATGGCACATGGCACATCAGGGCACATTATGGCACATCAGGGCACATGGCACATCAGGGCACGGGGCACATCAGGCCACATGGCACATCAGGGCACAGGGCACATAAGGGCACATTATGGCACATCAGGGCACATGATGGGGCACATGGCACATTATGGTGCACATCAGGGCATGGGGCACATCAGGCCACATGGTACATCAAGGCACAGGGCACATCAGGGCACGGGGCACATGGCACATCAGGGCACGGGGCACATCAGGCCACATGGCACATTAGAGCACGGGGCACATGGCACATTAGGGCACATTATGGCACATCAGGGCACATGATGGGGCACATCAGGGCACATTAGGGCACATCAGGCTACATGGCACATTAGGGCACGTGGCACATCGGGGCACATCAGGGCACATAGCACATTAGGGGACATCAGGCTACATGGCACATTAGGGCACGTGGCACATCAGGGCACGGGGCACATGATGGGGCACATAGCACATCAGGGCACATGATGGGGCACATAGCACATCGGGGGAAACATGATGGGGCACATAACACATCGGGGCACATGATGGGGCACATAGCACATCGGGGGAAACATGATGGGGCACATAGCACATCGGGGGAAACATGATGGGGCACATAGCACATCGGGGGAAACATGATGGGGCACATAGCACATCGGGGGAAACATGATGGGGCACATAGCACATTGGGGGAAACATGATGGAGCACATAGCACATCGGGGGAAACATGATGGGGCACATAGCACATCGGGGCACATGATGGGGCACATAGCACATCGGGGCACATGATGGGGCACATAGCACATCGGGGCACATGATGGGGCACATAGCACATCGGGGGAAACATGGGGCACATAGCACATCGGGGCACATGATGGGGCACATAGCACATCGGGGCACATGATGGGGCACATAGCACATCGGGGGAAACATCATCAGGGCACATTGTGAGATCTTACTAGCCTTACTAAGTTCTCTCTCTCGTGTCATCACGCTGTTCCCCGGCGGCCCCTCCTCTCTTCTTGTCTATACCAGATGATCGTACAAGCCAATTGGTATAGACGAGAAGAGAGGAGGGGCCGCCGGGGAACAGTGTGATGACACGAGAGAGAGAACTTACTACTATAGAAGCTCCCTGCGCTACTCTGCATGCTGGCTAATCTCGATCTACCTGTCAGGCGCCAGCTGTCGGCGGTTGACGGGTAGATCGATGCGCGGCCGAAAGTGAAACTGGCCCAGACTGAGCCATCAGCCCACCGGGAATCTCCCGGTAGTCCCGATGGCCAGTCCAGCCCTGCCTGTCCTCCTAAAGAGGCACTCAGGACAGGAGTGGACAGTGCCAGCAGAGGACTGTCAGAAGAGGAGGTAAGGGACCTTTCTGTGCAAAAGTATAACCTTTTTTATTTAAAAAAATAAAAAAGCAGCCTTTAGTATATCTTTAATCTTAACATTCATCTTCTGCACAGGGCTTTACCAGTAGCCACATAAACCCACCTTATTTTTTAAAAGAAAAGGGAGGGGGGAGGCGCCTCTAATAGTAGTTTTAAACAGTATCATTTATTGCACAAGATTAAAAACACTTACAAGATATAAGTGGGAGCAATTCTCATCATAAGTATGTAGTTCTGGCAGTTCTACTGCGTCCCACAGGCTGACTACTTCCTGGTTTTGCTGAATGTACAGCTATTCAGCACAACATCACACCAGAACCTCTCCTGCCAGCTACCCGGATCATGCGAGGAGCCTGTGGGACGCAGCAGAACTGCCGGGACTACATACTTATGATGAGCATTACTCACACTTATATCTTGTAAGTGTTTTTAATCCTGTGAAATAAATGATACTGTCTTAATACTACACTTATGCCGCATACACACGATCAAATTTTGGCCGGCAAAAGATCAATGAGATTTTTTCCTCGGAAAATGTGACTGTATGTATGCTCCATCGGACTTTTGCTGCCCGAATTCCAGCCAGCAAAAAATTGAGAGCATGTTCTTAATTTTTCAGTCGGAAAAAGTTCCTATCCGAAAATGCGATCGTCTGGGGCACGTCTGTGGCAATTCCGACGTGCAAAATCCCTACGCATGCTCGGAAACAATTCAACGCATGCTCAGAAGCATTGAACTTAATTTTCTTGGCTCGTCGTAGTGTTGTACGTCACCGCGTTCTTGACGGTCGTAAGTTCAGCGAACGTTTGCGTGACGGTGTGTATGCAAGGCAAACTTGAGCGGAATCCCGTCGGAAAAGCTGTCATATCTTTTTCCGACGAGAAATCCGCTTGTATGTACGCGGCATAAGAGGTGCCTCCCCCTCCCCCCCCCCCCTCCTTGTTTCTTTTATATGTTTTGCAGAGTTGCTGGACACACTCTGAGGATGGCTGCCTCTTTTTAAATTACCCCCTTACCGTGGTTCAACTTTGTTTTTACCTAAAGACTGACTAATCAAATGTACATTATTACAAACTAAGGACATTGCCTCCTGGAGTGCCAGATACCCAATTTACCTCCACTTTGTTTTTTGACTGGCCTTAGGGCCCTTTCACACTGGGGCGGTTTGCAGGCGCTGTTGCGCTAATAATAGCGCCTGCAATCCAACCCGAAACAGCTGCTGCTGTCTCTCCAGTGTGAAAGCCCCGAGGGCATTCACACTGGAGCAGTGCGCTAGCAGGACGGGAAAAAAAGTCCTGCTATCAGCATCTTTGGACGGGTGAAGGAGCTGCCCATTGAAATCAATGGGGCAGCGTGGCTATACAGCCGGCAAAGCGCCTCTGCAGAGGCGCATTGCAGTGGTTTTTAACCCTTTCTCGGCCGCTAGGGGGGTAAAACCGCCCCTGCTAGCGGCTGAATACCGACGGTAAAGCACCGCTTACAATAGCGGCGTTTTACCGCTGACGCCGCCCCGCCCCAGTGTGAAAGGGCCCTTAGGGCCCTTTCACACTGGGCCGGTTTGCAGGCGCTATTGTGCTAATAATAGCGCCTACAAACCAACCTGAAACAGCCGCTGCTTTTGTCTCCAGTGTGAAAGGGCCCTTAAGGCTCGATTCACATCTAAGCATGTTGCTTTTGAGCGTTTCTGCAGTGTTTTTTGCGGTGCTTGCCGCGTTTTTGAACAACCGTATTTGCAGCGTTTTTACAGCGTTTTTGCCTCGTTTTGCGTTTTTTTTTAAGTGTTTTTTTATACTGTGCACAGTGTAAAAAGAAAGAAAGAAAAAAAACGCAAAATGTTGCAAAAACGCTGCAAAAATGCTGTAAAAACGCGGTACTTGCGTTTTTGATGCTGGTCCATTGAATTCTATTACATGCAAAATGCTGCATTTTGCATGAAAAAAAGTCCCTGACCCTTTCCAAAAACGCAGAGGTACAAAAAGGCATTGATGTGAACATGTTCCATAGGAACCCATGTTAAAAAATTCCCATGCATTTCTGCAAAATGCATCAAAAACGCATTAGTGTGAATGGAGCCTAAGGCTCCATTCACACTAGCGCGTTTTTTGATGCATTTTGCATTTTGCAGAAATGCACGGGAATTTTTTAACATGGGTTCCTATGGAACATGTTCACATCAATGCTTTTTTGTATCTCTGCGTTTTTGGAAAGGGTCGGGGACTTTTTTTCATGCAAAAAGCAGCGTTTTGCATGTAATGGTTTTCAATGGACAAGCATCAAAAACGCAAGTGCACCGTTTTTGCAGCGTTTTTGCAGCGTTTTTGGTGCGTTTTTGGCGCGTTTTTGCCGTTTTTTTTTTTTTTTGTTTTTTTTTTTGTAATTTTTTTTTAAGACTGTAAAAAAAAATGAAAAAAAAAAAAAAAAAAAACGCAAAACGCAAATCGCGGCAAAAACGCGGCAAAAACGCGGCAAAAACGCGGCTCAAAAACGCGGCAAGCATGAAAAAAAAACCTCCAAAAACGCTCAAAAGCAACATGCATAGGTGTGAATCGAGCCTAAGGCTGGCCATACACTATTCAATTTTCCTGTTCAACTTTCCTTTAGATTTACCAAAACCATATAATAGGAGGTCAAACCTAAACACTTTCAATTTGGATGCAATCAGGCAGGCCCTTGTACTACATAGTTGAAGGTAAATCTAAAGAAAATTGAACAGGAAAATTGTATGGTGTATGGCCAGCTTAAGGCTCGATTCACACCTATGCATGTTGCTTTTGAGCGTTTTTGGAGGTTTTTTTTTCATGCTTGCCGCGTTTTTGAGCCGCGTTTTTGCCGCGTTTTTGCGGCGTTTTTGCCGCGTTTTTGCCGCGATTTGCGTTTTGCGTTTTTTTTTTTTTTTTTTTTTTCATTTTTTTTTACAGTCTTAAAAAAAAATTACAAAAAAAAAAACAAAAAAAAAACAAAACGGCAAAAACGCACCAAAAACGCTGCAAAAACGCTGCAAAAACGGTGCACTTGCGTTTTTGATGCTTGTCCATTGAAAACCATTACATGCAAAACGCTGCTTTTTGCATGAAAAAAAGTCCCCGACCCTTTCCAAAAACGCAGAGATACAAAAAAGCATTGATGTGAACATGTTCCATAGGAACCCATGTTAAAAAATTCCCGTGCATTTCTGCAAAATGCAAAATGCATCAAAAAACGCGCTAGTGTGAATGGGGCCTCAGGCTGGATTCACACCTATGCATGTTGCTTTTGAGCGTTTTTGGAGTTTTTTTTTTCATGCTTGCCATGTTTTTGAGCAGCGTTTTTGCGGCGTTTTTGCCGCGATTTGCGTTTTGCGGTTTTTTTTTTTTTTTTACAGTTTTTTTTACAGTCTAAAAAAAAATAAAAAAAAAAAAGGGCAAAAACGCATCAAAAACGCATCAAAAACGCTGCAAAAACGCTGCACTTGCGTTTTTGATGCTTGTCCATTGAATTCTATTACATGAAAAACGCTGCATTTTGCATGAAAAAAAGTCCCTGACCCTTTCCAAAAATGCAGAGAAACAAAAAGGCATTGATGTGAACATGTTCCATAGGAACCCATGTTAAAAAATTCCCGTGCATTTCTGCAAAATGCAAAATGCATCAAAAAACGCGCTAGTGTGAATGGAGCCTTAGGCTGGATTCACATTAAGGCTCGATTCACACCTATGCATGTTGCTTTTGAGCGTTTTTGGAGGTTTTTTTTTCATGCTTGCCACGTTTTTGAGCAGCGTTTTTGCCGCGTTTTTGCCGCGTTTTTGCCGCGATTTGCGTTTTGCGTTTTTTTTTTTTTTTTAACAGTTTTTTTTTTACAGTCTAAAAAAAAACAAAACAAAAAAAACCCGGCAAAAACGCATCAAAAACGCATTAAAAACGCTACAAAAACGCTGCAAAAACGGTGCACTTGCGTTTTTGATGCTTGTCCATTGAATTCTATTACATGCAAAACGCTGCATTTTGCATGAAAAAAAGTCCCTGACCCTTTCCAAAAATGCAGAGAAACAAAAAGGCATTGATGTGAACATGTTCCATAGGAACCCATGTTAAAAAATTCCCGTGCATTTCTGCAAAATGCAAAATGCATCAAAAAACGCGCTAGTGTGAATGGAGCCTTATGCATTTTTAGTGCTTTTTGCATTTTGCAGATTTGCACTACAGAATGTGTTCCATAGGAAACCTGTAGTGCAAATCTGCAAAATGCAAAAAGCACTAAAAATGCATAGGTGTGAATCCAGCCTCAATCTGTGCCAGCAAGACTTGAGGCTCGATTCACACCTATGCATGTTGCTTTTGAGCGTTTTTGGAGGTTTTTTTTTCATGCTTGCCACGTTTTTGAGCAGCTTTTTTGTAGCGTTTTTGCCGCGTTTTTGCCGCGATTTGCGTTTTGCGTTTTTTTTTTTTTTTTAACAGTTTTTTTTTACAGTCTAAAAAAAAAAACAAAAAAAAAAAAACGGCAAAAACGCATCAAAAACGCATCAAAAACGCTGCAAAAACGGTGCACTTGCGTTTTTGATGCTTGTCCATTGAAATCCATTACATGCAAAACGCTGCTTTTTGCATGAAAAAAAGTCCCCGACCCTTTCCAAAAATGCAGAGAAACAAAAAGGCATTGATGTGAACATGTTCCATAGGAACCCATGTTAAAAAATTCCCGTGCATTTCTGCAAAATGCAAAATGCATCAAAAAACGCGCTAGTGTGAATGGAGCCTGAGGCTCCATTCACACTAGCGCATGTTCCTATGGAACATGTTCACATCAATGCCTTTTTGTTTCTCTGCATTTTTGGAAAGGGTCAGGGACTTTTTTTCATGCAAAATGCAGCGTTTTGCATGTAATAGAATTCAATGGACAAGCATCAAAAACGCAAGTGCACCGTTTTTGATGCGTTTTTGCCGTTTTTTTTTTTTTTTTTTTTTAATTTTTTTTTAAATTTTTTTTTAGACTGTAAAAAAAAACTGTAAAAAAAAAAAACGCAAAACGCGGCAAAAACGCCGCAAAAACGCTGCTCAAAAACGTGGCAAGCATGAAAAAAAAACCTCCAAAAACGCCCAAAAGCAACATGCATAGGTGTGAATCGAGCCTCAAACCTTCAGTGTTTTCATGTTTTCAAGAAATGCCCTTCCGCAGCTGAAACCACATACAGGGTTTAGGCCTGGTTCATACCTATGCAGTTTGCAGTTTGCATATTCCAGGTGCATTTTGCGTTTTTCAATACATGTTTTTGATCCATTGAAGTCTATGGAACCAAAAACCAGAAAAAAGTCCCTAGCCCTTTCCGCAAAATGCACAGATGTGAACTACATCCATAGGAAACCATGTTAAATGGACTGTAGTGTGTTTCTGCAAAACTGAAAACGCACTAAAAATGTATAGGTGTAGAATCTTTCTGCAAGAAACTCTATTTTCAGCGAGAAAAGTAATAGCTAGGAAGTGGATGAGAAGATTGCCCCCTGGTTTTGCTGAGTGGAAGGTGGAAATAAATACCGTATTTATCGGCGTATAACACGCACCGGCGTATAACACGCACCCCAATTTAGGAGGGAATTTTAAGGGAAAAAAACTTTTAGGAGGGAAGTTGAAGGGAAAAAAACTTACATTTAAATGCCCATCATTGCAGCCTTCTCAGTGCAGCCTTGCCCCAGTGCAGCCATGTCAGTGCAGCCATGTCAGTGCAGCCTTGTCAGTGCAGCCTTCCCCAGTGCAGCCTTCCCCAGTGCAGCCTTGTCAGTGCAGCCTTGTCAGTGCAGCCTTCCCCAGTGCAGCCTTGTCAGTGCAGCCTTCCCCAGTGCAGCCTTGTCAGTGCAGCCTTCCCCAGTGCAGCCTTGTCAGTGCAGCCTTCCCCAGTGCAGCCTTGTCAGTGCAGCCTTCCCCAGTGCAGCATTGTCAGTGCAGCCTTCCCCAGTGCAGCCTTCCACAGTGCAGCCTTGTCAGTGCAGCCTTCCCCAGTGCAGCCTTGTCAGTGCAGCCTTCCCCAGTGCAGCCTTGTCAGTGCAGCCTTCCCCAGTGCAGCCTTGTCAGTGCAGCCTTCCCCAGTGCAGCCTTGTCAGTGCAGCCTTCCCCAGTGCAGCCTTGCCCCAGTGCAGCCTTCAAACCTCTATCCCAGCTAACCTGGGCTTCAAAATCGCCGACCGCGATTTGAAAATGGCGCCGCCGGCGCTGAAATACACAGAGCCAGTCCTCGGCTCTTCCCGGCGGCTCTCGTTCACTTTCGGCTCCACTCGTAGTCCCGAGCGGAGCTATCCGAACCTAGCCGAGTAGGTTCGGATAGCTCCGCTCGGGACTATGAGTGGAGCCGAAAGTGAACGAGAGCCGCCGGAAAGAGCCGAGGACCGGCTCTGTGTATTTCGGCGCCGGCGGCGCCATTTTCAAATCGCGGTTGGCGATTTTGAAGAATTGACAGCTCGGGATCGCAGGGGATCAGCGTATAACACGCACCTGTGATTTTCCCCTGATTTTCAGGGGAAAAAAGTGCGTGTTATACGCCGATAAATACGGTAATACTCTACTGTACAAAAAGTTCATATACACTAATAGAGGATGCCCCATGAAATATGAAAAAATTTGGGACAGATGGCTACAAGACTCAGACACCTGTTCGTGATTGAACCTATGTGATGGGTGATAAATAACATTAAGATATAGATAGTTGATGCTCTAGGACATGATCATAAACCATACGGTCACACAATTATTTAAGTCTTTATTTGATATTGTCAAACGTACGTTACAGCAAATATCTGTTAAAAACTTGACTATTAACAGTGTCTACTCAATTGTGTATACTACATTTGAAACAATGTGATATAATGTGTATGTACCATGGATACATTAAAATTAATAAACTTCTTTAATTAAAAAAAAAAAATGTATAGGTGTGAACCAGGCCTGAAAGGCAGGAAGCACAGGCCAACAGAACTGTGCAGACCATGAAGAAAGTGAATGCAAGGCACCATATAGAGCTCTAATTAGAAGTGATTTGTGTGTTTTTTCTGATTGCAGCCATATGCAGCTAATATTCAAACTTTATCCTGAATATCATTTCACTTGGGTTAGACATAGTTCTTTAACTTTCCTTTTAATTTGACTAATTCTATTAAAGTAGGCAAAAACAGGTCATAGAATTAGTAAATTATTTTGGAAATGCTTCACCTCCATGAAATCATCAATATCAAAAACAAAGTATAAAGCATTTTACAATGTATACTGATCATTTATGAACAATTGAGCTTCAAAGGTCAAATCAATGACCTGCTTGTGTGTAACTAACCTGCCATGGCCAGGCATTCTTGGCTGCATTGGTGCCTCCTACCACACGGCTATTATCATTGTCCTCAATATAGCGGACATTTTCATCATGACAGTATCCTTTAAGCGAAATTAAAAAAGACAAAAAGTGTGAATATGGTATGTGAAAATACTGTTATATAAAAAATAAGAAAACTGAATTGCAAAAGTGAATTTGACGCATAAAAAGCCTGATCACAGTTATTCGCACAGAGTAGAAAACTGCAGAAATTGCCTTTACCTTTACATTAATTCTGCTATGACCATTTAAATTGTAGTGGAAACACCTTCCTGTTCTGCTGTCAGCTGAAAATTTTGGATTTTTCCCCACTTTGAGTCTTGGCGACGGTGATTCACTGGACGAATAGAGATAGTGGTCTCCCTCACCCCAAAAAATAAAATGGTTCAAACCCTTTCCTACTCTATTAAAAAAAATAGCTTTGCATATACTTTAAATCTAAAAATAAAAGATAGACCAATATGGGTATACTATACTTTTGGGTTGATTTAATAAAGGAGTTGAGAAACTTTGAAAAATAAATTGTTAATATTTGGTTAAATTATTCAGTACTTTTTCTTCTCTAAAATATACCTGGTTTATTTAATTATTCCCCCTATTATATACTTTAATAAAGTATCAATGTATAGGAAATATCACTTACCGCAAAGGACAAGGGCAGCAAGTACCAGAAGCCTGAGCATTGTAAGGCAATTGCAGCGACAATCTCCCGTACAACCAAGCCTTAGATTCCTCCTCTTTAATAGCAGGGAGAAGTCAACAACTAGTGAGAACATTTCCAGGTGATAGCAGATGGCAAGTTTGACCAAGATTCCTCAAGGACAAGACATATATTTAAGCTTTTTATAAAAAGATTAGCAAACAGACATTGGCTTCGTACCTATTTTTACCTATTTTGTTATATTGCAGCCTTTAGTTCAATGTTCTTTTAATCTGAATTATATGTGATGGATCAGAACACAATAGTCTAAATTGGTGAAGTAAAATTAGAAAAATATATACATAAAACTATTTTTTAGAAATTAAAAACTGATAATTGGCATGTGCATATGAATTCACCCCCTTTGTTATGAAGCCCATAAAAAGCTCTGGTGCAACCAATTACCTTCAGAAGTCACATAATTAGTGAAATAATGTCCACCTGTGTGCAATATAAGTGTCACATGATCTGTCATTACATATACACACCTTTTTGAAAGGCCCCAGAGGCTGCAACACCTAAGCAAGAGGCACCACTAACGAAATGCTGCATTGAAGACCAAGGAACTCTCCAAACAAGTAAGGGACAATGTTGTTGAGAAGTACAAGTCAGGGTTAGTCAAATGCTCTTGAATAAAAGTCCTTTATTGGTTACATGGGTACACGGGTACAGGCTATACACTGGCGCGTTTCGGCTAAGAAGCCTTCATCAGAGCATACATGTTTGATTTAAAATCTGATATTTATAACAAAGTAAGCACTCCAAATGGGGCGGGTGCATCCTGAACAGAAGCAATCAAAGACAATTAAAAACACATGGAGAGAAGAAAGGAAGAAGCACAGCAGGCATATGAAGGACATATCATGAACAAATAAAGCATGTTTAATGTGGTACAATAAATGTATCAAACAATGCGATTATGTTAGAAAAAGATTTATGTCCATCCTATCATTCAAGCCATACGGTTTTCTAGTATTGAGAGTATGGATCTAGCACACTTCACGTTTAAGCAAAATACGATGAGTGTCACCTCCTCTTGGGGTTTTTTTAACCTGTTCAGCACCAAAAAAGGAAAAAGTTTCAAGATTACCATTATGAAATTCTCGGAAATGCTTTGACACATTTGAGATATTTTTAGCATTAATATTTGTGGTGTCATTCACATGTTCCGAGATTCTAACTCTCAAAGGGCATACAGTACACCCAACATATTGCAGGCTGCAGGCACTACATTGAATAACATAAACCACCGATTTAGAATTGCAGTTAATATACTGTTTGATGGTATATGTTTTCTTAGTAGAAAAGGAAAAAAACGGAGGTGCTTTTTTTATGTCTATGACACTGCCTGCAGGTATTAAGGCCACACATGTAGGAACCTACAGTGGGGAGCCAGGTCTGTGGTTTAAACCACAGTCATGTGTGGCTATCACGTACCTGGTGGAGACTGGAATGTGATGGAGGCCTCCCTTGCTCCTCCCGCCTACACTACTGAAGGTGGGAACAGACAGTGTAAAGGCAAGGAGTGGCACGAGTGCCAGGTAGCTGGCTGGTGATGTCCTCTCTGTAGGTGGGTAGAGCTGGCAGTCACGGTCCTCGGAGCAGGAAGTAGAAGCAGCTGGGCACCAGAGCATGGACAGGAGCGGAACCAGTAGAAGAGCAGTAGTCAGTAACAACCAGGCAGTAGGGTACCGAATCAGCAGGCAAAGCAAGTCCAGAAGGCAGGCCAAGGTTGGGTAACAGCCAGGCAATGTGGTACCAAATCAGAAGGCAGATCAAGTCCAATAAACAAGCCAAAGTCAGGATACCAGGTAGCAGAGTAATGAAGTAAGCAGAGGAGAAGTCCAAAGGCGAACACGAACAAACAGGAACAGCAGATCAGGTCTTGACGGGTCAGGAAGGAGCTGAAGATCATCCAGCACTTGTTTGCAGTGACAGAGCAGTTTAAATACCCACTGGGCGCCAAGTGCTAATTGGTGTGTGCACACACGTTCGCACACAGATGTGCGCATGCGCACATACCCATGCGCGATGAACTGGCATTGCGGGCATTATGTTGGTCCTTTGCTTATGAATATTAGCATGAGTGCAATGTGTACGAGCATGAGCAGGCATCCACACTGGCCTTTTAGTGGTGGAGGTCCGGTTTACCTTACATTGGCCCCCCAATGGGCAGCCTCCGGATGCCCATCTGAGACATCTTTGCAGAATGGGTTTGAAAAAACTTCCTTACTAGCCTTGGAGCATGGACATTGTCTTCTGGTTCCCATGAGCTCTCCTCAGGACTGTACCCTGTCCATTTGATCAAATACTAAATGCGGCCACCCCTCTTCCTACAATCTATAATGGCCTCAATTTCATACTCTTCTTTGTCATCAATAATAACTGGTGCTGGAGGGCCGGGATTACGGCCAGGGAAGGGGTCTGGTACAATAGGCTTTAGTAAAGATACATGAAAAACCGGATGAATCTTATACTTTTCTGGAAGCAAAAGTTCATAAGCTGTTGGATTTATTTTTCTTTTTACCGCAAATGGGCCAATGTATTGGGAGCCATTTTTTTTGGAGGAAAAGTCATTTTCAGATTAGTGGCTGATAACCAAACCCTGTCACCGGGTTTAAGATCCAGATCGCCCCTTCTTTTTCTATCAAATAATTTTTTGTAGTTCTGTTGGGCCTTGGCAATAGCTTCCTGTAGAATTTTATTGTTGGTTTGTAGAAACAACAGTCGCTCCTGGACTGCTGGAACAGAAGAATCAAAGACTGCATCAAGTAAAAAAGAGGGGTTGAATCCGAAGTTTGTGAAGAATGGCGTTTGAGTGGACAGAATCCTTGTAAGCAAATTCTGCTAACGGAAGAAGCAAAGCCCAGTCATTCTGTGTAAAAGAAGAAAAACGCAGAAGATATTGTTCTAGGGTCTGATTTGTACGTTCTGTCTGATGATTTCTCTGGGGATGATATGCTGAAGATAACCATGACTCAATTTTAAGTGCTTTACAAAGTTCTTTCCAAAATTTGGACGTAAACTGCACTCCTTGGTCAGAAGTTATACTCCGAGGAACCCCATACAACCATACTATCTCCTTGATAAATACTTGCACAGTCTCTAAAGCAGATGGTGTTCCAATCATTGGTATAAAGTGTGCCATTTTGGATAGCCTATCAACTATCACAAACATAGTGGTAAAATTTTCAGAAGGTGGGAGCTCGACAATGAAGTCCATGTTAATCATCTCCCAGGGCTTGCTAGGAATGGGCAAAGGCCTTAAACCCCAAGCTTTGGTCTTGTCTCCCTTGCTCTGGATACAAATCTCACAGCTCCTCACATATTTCTGACAATCAAGTCTCAGGCCGGGCCACCAGAAAGATCATTGTAACAGCTCTAAAGTCTTACGGATCCCAAAATGCCCTGCCAAGGGATGGTTGTGGCATAGATTTAAGGTTGACTGGCGCAAACTTGAAGGTAAAAAAACTCTTTGCTCACGGAAGAACAATCCATCCCGTTCTTGCAACTGGAAGTCCTGCATGGCCCCTCCTCCCTAGAAGCTTGTTTAAACTGTGACACCAGATCTCCTTGCAGCAACAGAACATTTGGTGGAGATGGGATGGTATTGGGTTGGGTAACTTCCTTTTCCTCCAGAAACATACGTGACAAGGCGTCAGGTTTCCCATTCTTAGAGCCTGGTCTGTAGGTTATATGGAATGTAAATCGTGAGAAAAACATGGCCCACCTGGCCTGACGAGGCTTTAGGTGTCTGGCTGTACGGGGATATTCCAAATTTTTGTGGTCAGTAAAAATAAGGATTGGGTGACTTGCTCCCTCAAGTGGATAACGCCATTCTTCCAGAGCGGCCTTGATGGCAATTAACTCACGATCTCCCACCTCATAATTTTTTTCTGAAGAGCTGAGAGCCTAGAGAAAAAGGCTAAGGGGTGCAGGAGAGATTTAGCGCCTTGTCGTTGGGATAAGATGGCGCCCACTGCATTCTCAGAAGCATCCACCTCAAGAACATGAGGTAATGCAGGGTCAGGATGTCGTAAAAATTGGTGCTGATGTAAAGAGAGTTTTCAATTTATCAAAGGCAAGTTGCGCTGCTGGAGTCCACTGAAATTGGGTGTTCTGCTTAGTAAGCTAAGTAATGGGGCTGATGATAGCTGAAAAGTTTTTGATAAATTTAGGATAAAAGTTAGCGAATCCAATAAATCTCTGGGTTCCCTTTCGATCAGTTGGCACCGGCCACTCAAGGATGGCACTAACTTTTTGTGGGTCCATTGCGATGCCTGATGTTGAGATAACAAGCCCCGGGGACTGGATCGTTTCTTTCTCGAACTCGCATTTTTCTGCCTTTGTGTATAACTGGTGTTTCCGGAGACAGTTGAGGACCTTTTTAACTTGTAGCTGGTGTTCCTCTATGGAAGGGGAGAATATGAGTATATCATCGAGATACACAATCATGAAGAGGTTGAGAAAGTCCTTAAAAACATTGTTGACAAGGTGCTGAAAAGTAGCTGGGGCATTACATAGTCCAAAAAGCATAACTAAATATTCAAAGTGCCCAAAATGGGTACGGAAGGCCATTTTTCATTCATTCCCTTTCCGAATTCTTACCAAGTTATATGCACCCAGTAGATCAAGTTTCTTGAATACTTTTGGTGCTCTGAAGCACTGGAAAAGTTCTGGAACAAGTGGAAGAGGGAATCTGTTCTTAATGGTTATTTTGTTTATTTCTCTATAGTCCACACAAGGTCTCAAAGTGTGATCTTTTTTTTCAACAAAAAATATGCCAGCCCCAGCAGGCGATGTGGATGGATGGATAAACCTCCTTTTCAGATTCTCATCAATATATAGGCGCAACGCCTCCAGCTCAAGTTCTGATGAAGGAAAAATCCGTCCAAATGGGATCTCGGCCCCGGGTAGCAATTCGATCGGGCAATCCTATGGCCAATGGGGCAGCAAAGTCTCAGCCTTCTTCTTATCAAAAACATCTAAGAAATCATGGTAAACAGGTGGGACATGATGTGAAACTATAGTCTCTGGTTGCAGCTCCATTAGGGGTGTTATGGCGGTGACCGCTTGGTGAAAACAGTGCTGCTTGCAGTAGGTGGTAGGAAAAGACAAAGTTCCACATTCCCAGTTTATTTGGGGGTTGTGTGCTTGCAACCATGGAATCCCCAGAATAATTGGAAACATGGGAGATGGGATAATGTCCAGGTTTTGGTATTCAGAAATTATGACCCAAAGAGGTTACTGCCAGTAGGGGACAAGTTTCTTGTGTGACAGGTCCTGACTTGAGGTTTGAGCCATCCGCCAGATTTACCTTTAAATGCTGCGACTTAGTTTGCAGTGAAACTTGATGTTGTTTAGCAAAGGTGTAGTCCATAAAACAACTGCAGGCTCTGGAATCGATAATAGCTTGGGTTTGGATGCTCCTTTCCAGTAGCTGCAGAGAAAGTGTCGATAGATGAGAGGAAATGTTTTTCACAGGACAACTGTAAGCGTCAGGAGTAGGGATGAGCCGAACACCCCCCTGTTCGGTTCGCACCAGAACATGCGAACAGGCAAAAAATTTGTTCGAACACCTTTAAAGTCTATGGGACTCGAACATGAATAATCAAAAGTGCTAATTTTAAAGGCTTATATGCAAGTTATTGTCATAAAAAGTGTTTGGGGACCTGGGTCCTGCCCCAGGGAACACGTATCAATGCAAAAAAAAGTTTTAAAAACTGCCTTTTTTTGGGAGCAGTGATTTTAATAATGCTTAAAGTGAAACAATAAAAGTGTAATATTCCATTAAATTTCGTACCTGGGGGGTGTCTATAGTATGCCTGTAAAGGAGCACATGTTTCCCGTGTTTAGAACAGTCTGACAGCAAAATGACATTTCAAAGGAAAAAAAGTCATTTAAAACTACTTGCGGCTATTAATGAATTGTCGGTCCGACAATACACATAAAAGTTCATTGATAAAAACAGCATGGGATTTCCCCACAGGGGAACCCCGAACCAAAATTTTTTAAAAAATGGCGTGGGGGTCCCCCTAAATTCAATACCAGGCCCTTCAGGTATGGTATGGATATTAAGGGGAACCCCGCGCCAAAATTTTTTTAAAAAATGGCGTGGGGGTCCCCCCTCAAAATCCATACCAGACCCTTCAGGTCTGGTATGGATTTTAAGGGGAACCCCACGCCAAAATATTTTAAAAAAATGGTGTGGGGTCCCCCTAAAAATCCATACCAGACCCTTATCCGAGCACTCAACCTGGCAGGCCATAGGAAAAGAGGGGGGATGAGAGAGGGCCCCCCTCCTGAACCGTACCAGGCCACATGCCCTCAACATTGGGAGGGTGCTTTGGGGTTGCGGCCCCCCAAAGCACCTTGTCCCCATGTTGATGAGGACAAGGGCCTCATCCCCACAACCCTTGGCCGGTGGTTGTGGGGGTCTGTGGGCAGGGGGCTTATCGGAATCTGGAAGCCCCCTTCATCAACATGGGGACAAGGTGCTTTGGGGGGCCGCTACCCCAAAGCACCCTCCAAATGTTGAGGGCATTTGGCCTGGTACGGTTCAGGAGGGGGGGCGCTCTCTTCCCCCCTCTTTTCCCGTGGCCTGCCAGGTTGCGTGCATGGATAAGGGTCTGGTATGGAATTTAGGGGGACCCCCACGCCATTTTTTTAAAAATTTTGGTTCAGGGTTCCCCTGTGGGGAAATCCCATGCCATTTTTATCAATGAACTTTTATGTGTATTGTCGTACCGACAATTCATTAATAGCCGCGAGTAGTTTTAAATGACTTTTTTTCCTTTGTAATGTCATTTTGCTGTCAGACTGTTCTAAACACGGGAAACATGCGCCCCATTACAGGCATACTATAGACAACCCCCAAGTACAAAATTTAAATGAATATTACACTTTTATTGTTTCATTTTAAGCATTATTAAAATCACTGCTCCCGAAAAAAAACGTCCGTTTTTAAAACTTTTTTTTGCATTAATACATGTCCCCTGGGGCAGGACCCAGGTCCCCAAACACTTTTTATGACAATACCATGCATACAAGCCTTTAAAATTAGCACTTTTGATTTCTCCCATAGACTTTTAAAGGGTGTTCCGCGGCTTTCGAATTTGCCGCAAACACCCCAAATTGTTCGCTGTTCGGCGAACTGGCGAACAGCCGATGTTCAAATCAAACATTAGTTCAACTTGAACTTGAAGCTCATCCCTAGTCAGGACTAGGGATGAGCTTCGAGTTCGAGTCAAGCCATGTTCGACTCGAACATCGCATGTTCGACCGTTTGTCGAATTGTGAACAATATGGGCCGTTCGCGCCAAATTTGAGTGGTGCGTCATGGCCCATAATTCACTGCAGCATTGCAGTGCATTGCTGGGTGATGATTGGCCAAGCATGCACTATGACCCGCATGCTTTGCCAATCAAAGCCAGGGTGGCTTTGGCCAATTATGGCTCAGGGGGTTTAGTACACGCCCCACACTATATAAGGCCGCCTGCACGTCGGCCCTGTGTAGAGTGTTCCGGCGTTGAGAGATAGAGAGAGAGACAGTGTCATTTGATTTAAGTTAGAGTAGGCAGGCGAGTCAGTTAGCTGCACTTACAGTGTATTGTGTATATATATGCATTCTAGGTGTTTTGTGTGTGTGTATATATATATATATATATATATATATATATATATATATATATACACACTGTATTCAGTTTGGCTAGATCCTTTCCTGTTATTCGCTTCCTACTGACAGGCAGGCGTTTTAACAGTATTTACAGCTACCTGAAGAAAATTGCTGGTGTTCTTCTGATCCTATTCTGATACGGCGTTGAGAGAGAGATAGAGAGAGAGAGAGAGAGACAGTGTCATTTGATTTAAGTTAGAGTAGGCAGGTGAGTCAGTTAGCTGCACTTACAGTGTATTGTGTATATATATGCACCCTAGGTGTTGTGTGTGTGTGTGTGTGTGTGTGTGTGTGTGTGTGTGTGTATATATATATATATATATATATATATATATATATATATATATATATATATACATATGTACACTGTATTCAGTTTAGCTAGATCCGTTCCTGTTATTCGCTTCCTACTAACAGGCAGGCAAGTGTTTTAACAATATTTACAGCTACCTGAAGAAAATTTCTGGTGTTCTTCAGATCCTATTAGAAAAAGAAAAACAACAAGAAAGGCGCCTCTTAGTAAACTGTACATTTAATAGCGTATTGGTATTAAAATCACTCACATTTCAAACTTAAATAGTCCGGCGTAGAGAACTCAGTATAGGCATACGGGATAGCGTCCTCCTCTGTCCCACAGTCTTTTTCTCTCTTGCTGACAGCTGGTCTGTGTGGCATAGACTTCCGGGAACAGTGATTGTCCAGAACGAGGCTTGGCCACCGCCGAGCAGTTGATTGAGAGGCAGGGACACTGGAACGCACATCCGAAGTATGTGCTGTACTGCCGTAAGGCGACGCGTTTCGGAGCATGCGCACTCGGGCGCGCTCCTTTCTCAAGCTAGGGATAATACAAAGAACTGCAGCCTATTTAAGTGCTCTAATGGCACCGCCACCTAATGGACATAGTAATAATTACATGCAGAAATGGACAAATGGAATATTTTGTCTATTGACTAAAGAAATAGAATATAAATATGATGTACTTAACATTAATATGTATGTGGTAATTAAAACAATGTGTTTTACATGTTGTTATGTATATCATTGTTGCCTGGATTAAATAGGTAGATAAATTAAAATAGACTAAAATAATAAGTCAACTTGTGAACTGAATAATTACATAGTTGCCTACGTGCACTAATGAACCATATGTACTAGCCTAAATATAATATGTGGGGATAAACACTGTACTAATGGGCATATGTGTTAGTACATTGTGCATGATGACACTATATAATAATAATAACAATTGCAGATAAAAATAAATAAAATTAAATTTAAACTATGGGACTAATATTAGAATATAATTAAAACATAATTAAAACATATATATATATGCTATACATATATACTAAAAATCTATATATATATATGTGTTAAAATGGAACTCAACTATCACCAACAAGGTATGTTTATCGGTAGTATATAGCCAGAATATGACAGAATTCTCCTAAACAAATGAATATTGAGCAGATGGTATACTCTAAGCCAATAATATTATTACAAATATTATTATAAAATGGTGGATATTTCTATTTCTTCGTTAATTCCACCAGGATTTAGGGCATCCAAGGAATAAATCCAGTAAGTTTCTCTTTCACATAATCTGTGAAATCTTTCAGCTATGGGTAAATTTTTTGGTATTTGTTCGATAACCCATACCTCAAGACCATCGGTTGATTTAGCATGGTATTCACAGACATGGCGGGGGACACTGTGTTTGTCCCTCCCACCTTCTATTTTTCTTCTGTGTTCCCCGAATCTTTGCCTTAGTGGGCGTATCGTGCGCCCCACATAGATGAGGTTGCACGGGCAACTCAAGCCATAAACTACAAACTCCGAGCCACAATTACAGTGTTTATCCCCACATATTATATTTAGGCTAGTACATATGGTTCATTAGTGCACGTAGGCAACTATGTAATTATTCAGTTCACAAGTTGACTTATTATTTTAGTCTATTTTAATTTATCTACCTATTTAATCCAGGCAACAATGATATACATAACAACATGTAAAACACATTGTTTTAATTACCACATACATATTAATGTTAAGTACATCATATTTATATTCTATTTCTTTAGTCAATAGACAAAATATTCCATTTGTCCATTTCTGCATGTAATTATTACTATGTCCATTAGGTGGCGGTGCCATTAGAGCACTTAAATAGGCTGCAGTTCTTTGTATTATCCCTAGCTTGAGAAAGGAGCGCGCCCGAGTGCGCATGCTCCGAAACGCGTCGCCTTACGGCAGTACAGCACATACTTCGGATGTGCGTTCCAGTGTCCCTGCCTCTCAATCAACTGCTCGGCGGTGGCCAAGCCTCGTTCTGGACAATCACTGTTCCCGGAAGTCTATGCCACACAGACCAGCCGTCAGCAAGAGAGAAAAAGACTGTGGGACAGAGGAGGACGCTATCCCGTATGCCTATACTGAGTTCTCTACGCCGGACTATTTAAGTTTGAAATGTGAGTGATTTTAATACCAATACGCTATTAAATGTACAGTTTACTAAGAGGCGCCTTTCTTGTTGTTTTTCTTTTTGTATATTTGGAGCGGCTTCACCTCCCATCTAAAGGCTGCCCAGCACATAGACTGCTTTCATCTCACGGAGAGTGCATTGCTCTAAAGGACATATCTTCAGCAACATTTAATATATCACAAACCAAGTAACCTGCGCTATTTTGCCTTTTCTTGTGTTCAGATCCTATTAGTCCTATTAGCTACAATATTTACAGTTAGTGTAGTGCGTCCTCTGCACAGTGTGCACCTAAAGAAAATTGGTGGTGTTCTTCTGATCCTATTAGTACCGCAGGCAGCTGCAGTATTTACAAGTTTGTATAGTGAGTGTACACCTAAAGCTACCTGAAGAAAATTGGTGGTGTTCTTCTGATTCTATTAGTACTGCAGGCAGCTGCAGTATTTAAAAGTTAGTGTAGTTCATCCTCTGCACAGTGTGCACCTAAAGCTACCTGAAGAAAATTGGTGGTGTTCTTCTGATCCTATTAGTACCGCAGACAGCTGCAGTATTTACAAGTTAGTGTAGTGTGTATTCTGCACAGTGTGCGCCTAAAGCTACCTGAAGAAAATTGGTGGTGTTCTTCTGATCCTATTAGTACCGCAGGCAGCTGCAGTATTTACAAGTTAGTGTAGTGCGTCCTCTGCACAGTGTTCACTTAAAGCTACCTGAAGACAATTGCTGTTGTTCTGATCCTTTTAATACCACAGGCAGGCAGCTGCAGTATTTACAGTTCGTGTACTGTGTTCTCTGCACAGTGTGCACCTAAAGCTAACTGAAGAAAATTGCTGGTGTTCTTCTGATCCTATTAGTACCACAGGCAGGCAGCTGCAGTATTTACAGTTAGTGAACTGCGTCCTCTGCACAGTGTGCACCTAAAGCTACTTGAAGACAATTGCTGTTGTTCTGATACTATTAATACCACAGGCAGGCAGCTGCAGTATTTACAGTTATGCCCCGTACACACAGTCGGACATTGATCGGACATTCCGACAACAAAATCCTAGGATTTTTTCCGACGGATGTTGGTTCAAACTTGTTTTACGTACACACGGTTGCACAAAGTTGTCAGAATTTCCGATCGCCAAGAATGCGGTGATGTCAACCACGTACGACGAGACTAGAAAAGGCCAGTTCAGAACCAAGCGCGGCACCCTTTGGGCTCCTTTTGCTAATCTCGTGTTAGTAAAAGTTTGGTGAGAGACGATTCGCGCTTTTTCAGACTCGTGGTTTTCAGATCGTTTTCTGCTGTTCAGTTTGTGCTTGTGGGTTTGTATCTGCTCTTCAGTGCGTGCAGCAGCTACGCGTGACTTTGATTAGTTCGTTCGTTACTGTTTTTCAGGTCGCTCTTCACAGGCCTTGCTGTTCTTCAGTGCGTTCTGTTACTTCGTTCTGAGCAGCTGACCGTTTTCTAGCCATGTTGCGTATACGTACTCCTCGTAGAGTTTGTGCTGTGCGGGGGCTTGGTGTTGGGGTCCTGACCTTGACACAAGTCCAGTCCATGAACAGGGTGGGGAGGAGTTCATGGACCAAGAATTGGTTGCTTCAGCGTGACCAGTTCTGTCATATGCCTTTGCTCCGTGAGATCCGTGAGAATAATCCTGATGATTTCAGGAACTTTCTCCGGATGACGGACCCCGTATTTCACCGTTTGTTGGCTTTTCTGACCCCTTATATTAGCAGGCAGGATACCTGCATGAGGCAAGCCATCACTCCGGAGCAGAGGCTCGTCGCCACCCTGCGGTACTTGGCGATGGGGAGAAGCCTACAGGACTTCTCTCGACAGGCATCTCCCCCCAGGCTCTGGGGATCATTATCCCGGAGACCTGTTCTGCCATCATACAGGTCCTGCAGAAGGAGTATATGAAGGTAAGATTTGTATCCTTTAATATCACATTTTATTGTATATAATGTTTGATAATATGTTGTATTTCTTTCCTCATTCCCTAATTACCATGATTGTAATATGCTGTGAATGTCCCCTTTGTCCTCATGCATGCTGGATTTTTATGTACTTATTTTTTTTGTCCTTCATACATATTTGCCTTCACTTTCCTCCCCAGCATGCTCTCCTGGCCCTATATTCACCTCATGAAGTCACTTAACAATGTATTTTATCAGCTCCATAGTAGTGCTTTACCCTAAATACCCCCAAAAATGTTTTTAAATGTGATTTGTGCTTTAAATTCTGACAGAGTGCCAGAGGCTTTTTTTGGGGGGTCCCCAAATCATTTGGAACCCTCCCTCCCCCCAACTGCTAAGTCAGCTGATAACAATTCTCTATCTATCCTCAATCATCTATCTGCTGACTTTGCCAAACCCATACACACTATACCCATCTCTTTAGTGGTCAGATTTATGCATGAATTCCCCAAAGCATGTAGTGCAAGGGCCTGCCTGAATACTTTCAAATGTTACTGTTTAAAGTTTTTGTATCCTATTATTATCTTGCTAGGTAATAGCAGAATGTCCAAATGTGCTCAAATATGTACAGTGTGTATTTATATCTTTGTATTATGACACTTCTTACCTGTCCAGTGGGCTGCCAATACTGTAACTAAGGAGGGGCTGTTTCAAGTAATACCCATTATTTAGGCATTCATCTCTCAATGAAGTGGAGAGGGTTATCTGTCCAAGAGTCCCCCCCCTATAATGTTAGAAATGGCCCATGGGGGGGGGGGGGGGGGGAATCTGATAGGTGTACCTTATACTTTGGTCTTAAAAAATTCCCATTAATAAATGTTATCTTGATGTTGGCCAAGAAGTTTTGTGTCTAATCTGCTTTCCGTGTTTATGTGCAAAAAGACTAATTTTTATTTGTTTTCCTCAACAGTTTCCTTCCACGCCACAGGAATGGCAGACTGTGGCCTCCCACTTTGCCCAGCGGTGGGACTTTCCTAACTGCGGAGGGGCAATTGATGGGAAACACGTCCACATCGTCCCACCACCCAACTCGGGGTCGTACTATTATAATTATAAGGGGTTCAATAGTATTGTGATGTTGGCGGTGGTGTCAGCTAATTACGAGTTCCTGTATGTGGACGTGGGGAAGAATGGCCGGATGTCCGATGGTGGAGTCATCGCCCAGACGGAGTTTTACAGGCGTCTCCAGAATGGCAGCTTGGACTTGCCACCTCCAGAAGACAATGTGGAAGGACTCCCATTCGTCTTTGTTGCAGATGAAGCATTTGCGATGGGGGACCATCTTATGCGGCCATTCCCGATGAGGACCCTCACCCCAGACCAGAGGGTTTTTAATTACCGGCTGGCCAGAGCCAGAAGAGTGGTGGAGAACACATTTGAAATCATGGCCAGCCGGTTCCGCCTATTTCTTACACCCATACATATGGCGGAGTATAAACTGAATCATATTATCCTGGCGTGCTGTGTTCTACATAACTTTTTACGTCAACATTCTGCCAACTATGCTGGCTCAGTTGGGCCCGAGGCCGGAATTATAAATGAAACAACACTGACGGCACTTGAAAGTGGCCGTCCTGGCTTGCCCTCCTTCAGTGAGTGTGATGTATGGCTAAGATACCTTGAGTTCGTTGCGAGTAGGGGGGCCATCAATATGCCAGACAATGTGTGAAACCTTTATCAAATAAAAAAACAAATTAAGCAAATCTTTGTTGACATTTACTGCTTATGTTTGTTTTAGCTGACCCTGACAGAAATGTGGTGAGTCCTGAAAATGGCGTGATTATGTAACCTTGCAAAGCACTGTTGGGTGTTATTTACTAAAGGCAAAGACACTTTGCACTACAAGTGCACTTGAAACTGCACTAAAACTGCACTTGTAGTGCAAAGTGGATTTGCCCTTAGGAAATAACACCCATTGTCACAGAAAGCAGCAATTGGAGCACCACAAAAGTGTTGTAGCGTTGAGACAATTATCCACACATTCTTGATTAATAATCTTTTTAATACCAGCACAATCACATGTGCATTTAGAAACGGTTTTTAAAACAAACCAACATGTTTGTTGTATAACAATTTTTGGGATGGCATTAGAAAAAGTACAAATGTCCATTTAAGATAAAACAGGTATGTTTCAAACCACCAAGAAAGACACAAATCTTGAACTTACAAAGTTCACATTTGGTAGAACTTGAAGGCAATATCAGACATGAGTATTTAAGAACTGTGTTTGATATTGCGTTCAGGTGGGGTGAAGTCACCCCCGGAAAAGCCAAATTTTGAAGATGCACACCAATTTACGAATGTCAACATGTGCTAGCTGCCATCACGGGGGATCAAGGGACGTGTTTTGGGGGTGCAACCCCTTCCTCACAGCTAGTTTATTATTGAGGAAGGGGTTGCACCCCCAAAACGCGTCCATTGGTCTCCCGTGATGGCAGAATGCACATGTTGGCACACTGTGTGCATCCTCAAAATTTGGCTTTTCTACAATTTGCGCAAAAAATTTAAAATTGTAGAACACCAGAAAAGAAAGGGCTTTGGAGGGGTTTTAAACTCTCCTCAAAACATCAATGATGTTCTTATTTTTATTAATAACATCATTGATGTTTTTGGTGATATTTTCCAAGGCAACATTACACCCCATGATCTCCCCAATCAGGATCTGGGCACTTTCCGTGGTGAAAGGATCAGGATCCACAACATCACGATCACCTAAAAAGAGAGAAACCAAAAAAAAACATGTATTATAAATATGCCGGCATCCATCTCTTACCTGAGCCTGTGGTCGCAGACACTCACCTGTTGTGGTGACTAGTTCCACCACGTCTTCTTCCTCCTGCTCTTCTTGTGTTTGGGGGATTTCCCCTTCTTCCAGAGGTGGGGGGGTCTCTGGTCTCCTCGGATGAGGGGTGTCCTCCGAGTCTTTTCTTCCCTATGTGAAACAAAAAAGGTATACTTAGCACACAGATATTTGATGGCAGAACTATGAATATGAAACATTGCTTGGAAGTGGGGTACAATTTTCTATTTTGGCAGAGTTCCAAGATGTATAATTTGTATTGTCCTTTGTCAAGCTTCAATACTTTACCTGTCTTGTACAAGCTTCACAGATGGAGACCCCCCTATAGTATACACTGGAGCACCTGTGTGGGCCCCCTAATAAAAAAGGTTTTCTTGTGTCCCACACTAGTGCTCCAGTGTCCAGATGTGAAAAATGCTGCTGAGTGTCCTCTCCTTACACAGAATCTAGTTTGCATTTCATTCTAGTAACAAACACACTATCTACACAACCAAATTAGTTTCATACAAGTAGCCCCTAAAAAATGTGGTCAAATGCATATGGCAAAAACAATGGTGTTTTATAGTCCGAAAGAAAAATGTTTGATACGAACGAATAATGTGCCCATGAACATGAAAGTTGCCATATAAAACTGTACAACAGTTCAGAAAAGCACATGGAGCAGCACGAACGTAATAAACACAAAAAGAATAGGAACACAGCACAACTACTTACTTTTGTGCAGCACTCTCCGGATCTTTCTGTACTTCTCATGTTCTCTTAATTTCAGGTCCGACCACCGCTTCCTGAGCTGATCTTTCGATCGTCATACCCCAAAATTCCGGTGCAGACTCTTGACCACTTTCGCCATGATCTTGGCCTTTCTGATATTGGGGTTGGGGTAAGGTCCATACTTTCCATCATAATCTGCCCTCTTCAGGATGTCAACCATCTCCAACATCTCCCCAAAGGACATATTTGAGGCCTTAAATCTTCTCCTTCTTGATCCAGACGTTTCCGGATCCGGGCTTTCCTCCCCCTCCTCCTCGTTGCTGTAATTAGCACACACCTGCTGTGTCTCCGCCATGTGCTCTTCCCCAACTGCGCTGAATGAAAAGGGGCGGGGAATAGACTAGAAAGAATGTCGGGTGGGTGGAGTTACACGCATGCGCAGTGTGTATAAAGTGTAACACGCATGCGTAGTACGTACGATCTGTGAGCGGAGGAAGGAGTATGTGAGGCGCCGATCATGATAACGAAGGTAAGAGCCAAACTTGGGCCTATACTGCTTCTAGATTGAGGCCTATATTGTAACAAGATTAGGAGAGTTTGGCCTGACATTAGGGTTTGTCTTGTGTTGTGTCTTGCAGTGAAAATGGATATCTTGAAAGATAACGACTTTATGGCAATCTTCATTGATATGTTCAGGGAGCTGCCTTGTCTGTGGCAGATAAACCACCCACATTATAAGAACCAAACAAAGAGGAAGGCAGCACTGGATCAATTGCTGGAATTTGTGAAGACGGTGATCCCCACGGCAGACATGACCTATTTGAAGATCCTAATTGGTGGCCTGAGGAGCACTTAGCTAAGGGAGCACAAGAAGGTCCAGGATTCCCAGAGATCCAGAGCAGCAGATGACATCTATGTCCCCAGACTGTGGTACTATGACAGGCTGCACTTTCTGGCAGGTCAGACTGAACCCAGGTCATCACTCTCCAGTCTTCCTTCCATGCTTCCTTCCACCCCAGCTGAGGCTTCTGACGCCCAACTTGGGACTTCCAGCCAGCAACATGTGGAGGAGCCCAGCTTGAGCCAGGTATAGCATTCCTCTAAATATTTCTGCTTGTCCAATCAATGATGTTAACTAGATGTTAGTTTGGAGTACTAATTTATGATTGTGATTGATGATGCAAAAACTAAAACCATGTCCCTTTTTCATACACAGGGAAGTCTCAGCCAGGAGGTGGCCGGGCCAAGCAGGCTGCCTGATATGCCGGTCCCTCCCCTACATCTGCAAAGACAGAGTGGCAGGAAGAGGAGTACCCTGGAGGAGGCTGCCATAGGCCTCTTTTGGAAGGCTACAGAGGCCCTGAGAAGCCCCCACACTGTGGAGGAGGACTTTGCTTGCATAACTGCCTGCAAAATGAGGCAGATGAAGGAGTGCCAACAACTCCTGTGTGAGTCCTTAATGTTGGAAGCTCTCAATAAGGGGTTGAGGGGCCAAATAACATCTGCTACCCACATTTGTGACCTCACACATGGTCCTCCTCCTCCTCCAGGTCCTATTAGTCCTCCTCCTCCTCCTCCAGGTCCTACTAGTCCTCCTCCTCCTCCAGGTCCTACTAGTCCTCCTCCTCTTCCTCCAGGTCCTACTAGTCCTCCTCCTCCTCCAAGTCCTACTAGTCCTCCTCCTCCTCCTCCAGGTCCTACTAGTCCTCCTCCTCTTCCAGGTCCTACTCCTCCTCCTGCCACATCACCAACACCTGAAGGAAGGAAGCGTGGAAAGAAGACCAGAAAGTGATGACCCTGGGTCCAGTCTGGTCTGGCAAAAGATGCAGGCTCTTGTAGTACCACAGCCTGGGGACACAGATGTCATCTGCTGCTTTCCGGATCTCTGGGACTTCTGGACCAGACTGCACTCCCTTAGATAAGGACTCCTCAGGCCACCAATTTTGATGTTAAAGAATTGATGTCTGCCCTGGGGGTCCAAGGCTTCGCTAATTTCAGCTGTTTCTCCAGTGTTGCCTCCCTCTTTGTTTGGTTGTGAGCCCTTAATAAAGGATTGTTTATTTCAATTATACTCTCCTATGTGTTTTTTCCTTCAAAAAGGACAGTTTGTTTGTGAGGATTCAGGTACATTTCTAAAGTACAATGTGAAATTAACAAGGGACACCAACACCAAACAATCTCCTTGAGATTAAATAATATAAGATATCAATGGTGTTGTGGTAACTTGACACACAAAACACACACAAAAATATTATGGAGTAAAACTAAAAATAAAATAGAACAAAGATCAGACTTGAAAAAAATACAAACCTAAAAAAACAACCAAAAACAGCCTTTAATAAAAAAAAAAAAAACAACCCAAAAATAATTTTATCAGATGTGACAAATCCAAATATATTGAGGGAGTCCCGATAAACAATAAAGAAAGAAGTTTGTGAGAAGTCTGTGTGAATATGAGCAGCAAAACTACTTAATTCTTCTCACATTATAAAGAAGAAGAGAGTGCGCTGTATTAAACCATTTTTGACATTGCACCGTGACGGAAGTGCTGTATCCATTGCGAACTCTAATTTTACCAGACCGAGCTGTTCCGTCTCGGAATTTCTTCTGAGCATGCGTGGCACTTTGTGCGCCGGAACTGGCCACACACGGTCGGAATTGACGTGATCGGATTTTGTTGTCGGAAAATTTTATAGCCTGCTCTCAAACTTTGTGTGTCGGAAAATCCGATGGAAAATGTCCGATGGAGCACACACACGGTCGGAATGTCCGACAACGTGCTCTGATCGGACATTTTCCATCGTAAAATCCGACCGGGTGTACGGGGCATTAGTGTACTGTGTCCTCTGCACAGTGTGCACCTAAAGCTACCGGAAGACAATTGCTGGTGTTCTCATCTAATAATACAACAGGCAGGCAGTTGATTCTGCTAGCTGCAGTATCAGTATATATATACATCCCAGCTTTGTGCAGCTACATCTCACTGCAGGCCATTAGTATGCCTGGAAGGCCAACAAGGAGAGGCAGACAGTCACAAGCCAATAAAAGAGGGCAAGCAGGCTCTGTGTCTGGAGGCAACAGTGCTGATCGTGGAGACGGCGCATCCTCATCAGCAAGTGGTTGTGGGACACGCTTGTCCTTTTTTTCAGCAGCTGGCCGTGAAGATCCGCAACATGCGGAAGACTTGGTAGAGTGGATGACCAAGCCGTCCTTATCCTCCTTATCCTCTCTCACCCATGCTCAGGGTACTTTGTCTGGCAAAGCAGCTGCCAACGTGGCCTCTTCCCTCAGCTCAATGGCATCAGTCACTCCTTCCCTAGCCCCACCATGTCCTCCTGAGGAGTCCCCCGAACTGTTTGACCACAGTGTTGGGTACATGCTCCAGGAGGATGCCCAGCGTTTTGAAGGCTCCGATGATGGTACCCAGCTAGAGGAAGGCAGTAACGTGAGCCCAGAGAGAGGGGGTGCCCAAGAAGGACATCAATCTGGCAGTCATGTTCCCCCAGCTGCAGCATACAGCCAGGTTTGCTCCAGTGATGAGGAGGTAGGGGATGAGGAGGTCGCTGACTCCACATGGGTGCCTGATAGGAGAGAGGAGGAGGAGGAGGCACATCTCCAACAAGGCAGGATGCCCTCCAGGGGCCACCTTAAGGGCAGCACACCGACTGCATAACACAGCAGGGCTCCGTATGTGCAGGGCGCTGCTGTCTCTGCACGTTATTGCAAAAGTTCTTTGGTGTGGGCCTTTTTTGAGACAAGTGCATCAGATCCCATCACTGCTATTTGCAACATATGTCTCAAGGGTATTTCACGTGGCCAAAACATCACCCGCTTGGGCACCACATGCTTGACCAGACATATGTCAACCTGCCATGCAGTTCGTTGGCAAGCATACCTAAAAGACCCACACCAAAGAACAAAGCGGACCTCTCCTTGCTCCTCATCAGCTGGGATCTCCAACCCCACTTCAGTCCTCTCTGAAACCTGCACTGAGAGGAATGAAGGTGTAGAATTAGGTGTGTCACAGCCAAGTACTTACGGGCAATCTGCTATTGGTACACCGACGTCAGATTGTATCAGGCAAATTTCCCTGCCCCAGCTGCTGCACCGCCGAAAGAAGTTTGCTCCCAGCCATCCACATGCCCAGCGGTTGAATGCTAGCTTGGCTAAATTGCTAGCACTTCAACTGCTGCCTTTTCAGTTGGTAGACTCTGCCCCCTTCCATTAGTTTGTGGAATGTGTGGTTCCTCAGTGGCAGGTTCCCAAATGCCACTTTTTCTCACAGAAGGAGATTCCGGCTCTCTACCGGCATATGGAAGGCAATGTCTTGGCCTCGCTGGACAGGGCGGTCAGCGGTAAGGTGCATATTACCGCTGACTCATGGTCCAGCAGGCATGGACAGGGATGTTACCTATCTTTCACCGTGCACTGGGTGACTCTTCTGGCAGCTGGGAAGGATGCAGGACAGGGTGCGGTAGTGTTGGAGGTTGTTCCACCACCACGCCTCCAAAATTCTACTAGTGGTGATTCTGCCACACCTCTCTCCTCCACCCCCTCCTCTTCTTCTTCCTCCATGGCCTCTTCCTGTGTGGATTTGTCCTCGAAATCAGCGATGCTCCGTAGGCGTTTAAGGGGCTACGCAAGCACGCAGGCAAAAAGATGCCATGCGGTGCTTGAGCTGGTGTGCTTGGGGGACAAGAGCCACACTGGGGCAGAGACTCAGTCAGTTCTGCAGATGCAGGTTCAGAGGTGGTTGATGCCACGCCAGCTTAAGGTAGGTATGGTGGTTTGCGACAATGGCACCAACCTCCTCTCCGCCCTCCGACAGGGACAACTGACCCATGTGCCCTGTTTGGCTCATGTCCTTAACTTGGTGGTGCAGCGGTTCTTGGGCAGGTACCCGGGCTTACAGGATGTCCTGAGGCAGACCAGGAAAGTCTGTGTGCATTTCTGCAGGTCATATAATGCCAGTGCTCGGCTGGCTGACCTCCAAAAGGAATTTAACCTGCCCAAGAACCGCCTAATCTGTGACATGCCCACCAGGTGGAACTCAACGTTGGCCATGCTGCAGCAGCTGCACACGCAGCAGAGGGCCATTAATGAGTACCTGTGCGACTATGGCACCAGGACAGGGTCAGTCAGGGGACCTTGTTTTTTTTTCCCCACGCCAGTGGGCTATGATCAGGGATGCATGCACTGTCCTGTCACCATTTGAGGAGGCCACGAAGATGGTGAGCAGTGACAGTGCATGCATCAGTGACACCGTCCCTCTTGTCCACCTGTTGGAGCACACGCTGTGTGGAATAATGGGCAGGGCACTTGAGGCAGAACAGAGGGAGGAAGAGGAGGACTTCCGTACCACTCAAGGCCCCCTTTATACAGGAAGTGTTCCTGCGTGCCCGTCAATCACACAGGAAGAGGATGAGGAGGAGGAGAATTGTGTCAGCAAGGAGGTGGAGCCTGGCACTCAGCATCAGCAGCAGTCTTCAAGGGATCATTTACAGTCTGAGGAAACCCATGGACTTGTACGTGGCTGGGAGGAGGTGCCTGCGGATCATGTCATCCTTATTGACCCAGAGGACTCTGGACCAAATGCCTCAGCAAACCTACGCATGGCCTCCCTGATCCTGCCAAGCCTGCGGAAGGATCCTCGTATTCGTGGTATCAAGGGGAGGGATGATTACTGGCTGGCAACCCTCCTTGATCCACGTTACAAGGGTAAGGTTGCGGACCTTATCTTGCTGTTGCAGAGGGAGCAGAGGATGAAACATCTTTGGGAGGCCTTGCAGAAAGGTTTGTGCAACGTGTTTCCAGAGCCTGGGAGGTTACAATTTCCTGGTCCTCTTGGACAACGTGTTGCTGAGGCTTCGGCCAGCGCCAGAAGGAGCGGTGGACAATGTGGCCGTCTGACCGCTGCGTTAAGACAATTTTTTAGTCTGCACCCCCAAGGTCTGATCGGTTCCAGCAACCATCGCCAGCGTCTGATTCACATGGTGCAGGATTACCTAGGGGCAAGATCAGACTTGGACACCTTTCCCACCGAAAATCCTCTGGGTTACTGGGTCTTGATGATGGATCACTGGCCAGAGCTTGCACAGTATGCAATTGAGCTACTGGCCTGTCCTGCATCCAGCGTTCTTTCGGAACGCACATTCAGTGTTGCTGGAGGCTTTGTAACCGATCACAAGGTGCGCCTGTCCACCGAATAGGTCGATCTTCTGACTTTCATAAAAATGAATCAGTCTTGGATCACCAGCTACCAAGCACCTGATGCTGATGTAACTGATTGATTTTTTTTAATGTGAGATCCCTTCAAGACTGCCTATGCTGATGCTGAGTGACTATCCTGTTATGCTGAGTCACAATCCTCTTCCTCCTCAGTTTTCATGCTGATAGCTTGTAAGAACATTTTTGGTTCTGGGCACCCCCACCAGTGGCCAAGGCCCAATTTTTCTGCCCCTGTTTAACAGGGGCGAGTAATTACAATTTTTGATGCAATACTTTGCATCAAGGCTCATTCCTACGCTCCAACTATAGTATCTGTGAGGGGTTGCAGTGTTGTGGCACCAGCACCAGTGCCCAAGGCCCAATTTTTCAGCCCCTGTTTAACAGGGGCGTATAATTACAATTTTTGATGCAATACTTTGCAGCAGGGCTCATTCCTGTGCTCCAACTATAGCATCTGTGAGGGGTTGCAGTGTTGTGGCAATTTTTCTGCCCCTGATTAACAGGGGCATATAATTTCAATTTTTGATGCAATACTTTGCAGCAGGGCTCATTCCTGTGCTCCAACTGTAGCATCTGTGAGGGGTTGCAGTGTTGTGGCACCAGTGCCTAAGGCCCAATTTTTCTGCCCCTGTTCAACAGGGACATGTAATTACAATTCTTGATCTAATATTTCACAGCAGGGCCCATTCCTCCACCCACCAAGAGTAACTGTGAGGGCTTACAATGTTGTGGCACCAGCACCACCACCATCAAAGGCCCAATTTGTCTACCACTGTTCAACAATGGCATGTAATTACAATTCTTGATCTAATATTTCACAGCAGGGCCCGTTCCTGCGCCCACCAAGAGTAACTGAGGGCTTACAGTGTTTTGGCAACACCAATACCTAAGGCCCCAATTTCTGCAGAGTATATAGGGCAGGCCCCTACTTTCAAACATCCAACTTACAAACGACTCCTACTTTCAGAGAGAGAGTATCACTGCTCCAGGTGGGTCAGGTCATGGTAAAAGGCATCTCCTTCAGTCTAGAAGTCCAGGTGCTGGCAATGGTATGGCAGTTAGACATCAAAGAAATTCTGGACAACCACACTCCAAAGATATTTGCCTTTATTCAATAAGGTATCATCCATAATACAGATCACAGCAAAGTGAAACAAAGCTTACGCGTTTCGCGCTACAATGAGTGTTTAGTCAAAGCGTAAGTTTTGTTCCACTTTGCTGTGATCTGTATTTTGGATGATACCTTATTGAATAAAGGCAATTATCTTTGGAGTGCTGCTGTCCAGAATTTCTTTGATGTCTGACTCCTACTTGCAAACGGAAGGAGACAACAGGAAGTGAGATGAAATCTACCCCTAGGAAGGGAAATTCTCTCCTGTAAGAGTTAATATGGGAAAAATGTGTCTCCTCTTCACTGATGCTTTATCACCAATCCTTGTTTCACTAAAAACCCCAAATTTCCAAAAAACATTTGTCATTGGGACAGAAAGTGAGGTGAAATCTTCTGAAGAGGTGCACAGACAGCAAAACGAATGTTACAGCGGTAATAACCCTTCCCTATGTTTTCCAAAAAGCTTAATAGATTTTTTTTGGCTGGAGCTACACTTTAAAAATGTACCAGTTCAAAATTACATACAGATTCTACTTAACAACAAACCTACAGTCCCTGTCTTGTTTGCACCGCCTGTATACTGCTGTTAAGAGTATATAGGGCCTGGGGGCCCCACGCCTTTCCTTTTTTTAATTTGGGTGTGGGGTTACCCTTAATATCCATACAAGAACCTGCAAACTTTCGATCTGTTCGCAAGTTCTGGTGCGAACCGAACCAGGGGCTGTTCGGCTCATCCCTAGTCAGGAGCATGGACAGTCTTTTGTGGCCTTATGGGGCAGTTGCAGAGATAATGACCAACACCACCTCAGTAAAGGCATAAGTCATTTTGCCGGCGTCTAAGTCTTTCTTTGGATGACAGAGGTGAACGGGTAAATCCGAAGTGAACAGGTTCCATCGTGGAAGAGGATGGTGGCAGAGGTGTGAGTGCAGGTGCCGTTGGAGTCCAGGTAGGTTGAGTGTTGCCAGGCCTTTCTGCCCTTCTCTCTCGGAATCTGCGATCAAGACGAATGACAAGCTGGATTAAGTCTGAGAGCGTCTTTGATGGATCTAGTGGCAAGTTCATCTTTTAAAGTCTCAGAAAGTCCCAGGCGGAACTGATATTGCAAGGCTGCATCATTCCAGGCAGTATCAGAACTCCATTTATGGAACTTAACCACGTAGTCTTCCACAGGCTGAGGTCCTTGCCAAAGCTTATGTAAGTAAGCCTACGCTGTTGAGGTTCGCTGGGGATCATCATAGATCTCAGCCATGGCCGTGAAGAAAAAAGTATTTGATGCAAGGACCGGACCAGTCTATTCATAGAGGAGATGGGCCCATATCTGTGGTTCCTCCCGCAGAAAGGAAATGACAAAACCCACCCTGGTGAACTCAAGGGAGAAAGTCTGTGGTTGTAACTCAAAATACATCTGGCAGGCATTGCGAAAAGTTCGAAACTTGTAGCAATTCCCTGAAAAGCGCTCCAGTATAGGAACTCGAGGCTTCAGGAGAGGAACTACTACTGTGGGTGGAGGAGCAGTAGAAGAAGCGGATTCCCCAGATAGAGAATTTTGAGATGCAGAAGGTAAATGACTTTCAAGCTGGACATAGGCCTCCTGGAGTCCGGTAACCTCTTGGATTAAGGTTGTGATTTGCTGGCATAGTGCTTCGGGCAGAGAGGTACCTCCTCCAGTCTCAGTCATGGCTGGATGATACTATCACCTACCTGGTGTAGACTTGAATGTGATGGAGGCCTCCCTTGCTCCTCCCGTCTACACTCCTGAAGGTGGGAACAGACAATGTAAAGGCAAGGAATGGCACGAGTGCCAGGTAGCTGGCTGGTGATGTCCTCTCTGTAAGTGGGTAGAGCTGGCAGTCACGGTCCTTGGAGCAGGAAGTAGAAGCAGCTGGGCACCAGAGCATGGACAGGAGTGGAACCAAAAGAAGAGCAGTAGTCAGCAACAACCAGGCAGCAGGGTACCAAATCAGCAGGCAAAGCAAGTCCAGAAGGCAGGCCAAGGTCAGATAACAGCCGGGCAATGTGGTACCAAATCAGAAGGCAGATCAAGTCCAATAAACAAGCCAGGATACCAGGTAACAGAGTAATGGAGTAAGCAGATAGAAGTCCAAAGGTGAGCCGGGTCATACACGAACAAACAGGAACAGCAGATCAGGACTTGAGGGGTCAGGAAGGAGCTGAAGATCATCCAGCACTTGTTTGCAGTGACAGAGCAGTTTAAATAGTCCACTGGGCGCCAAGTGCTAATTGGTGTGTGCATACCCGTGCGTGATGAAGTGGCATTGCGGGCATTATGTTGGTCCTTTGCTTATGAATAGGGATGAGCCGAACACCCCCCGGTTCGGTTCGCACCAGAACCCGCGAACGGACCGAAAGTTCGCACGAACGTTAGAACCCCATTGACGTCTATGGGACTCGAACGTTCGAAATCAAAAGTGCTCATTTTAAAGGCTAATTTGCATGGTATTGTCCTAAAAAGGGTTTGGGGACCCGGGTCCTACCCCAGGGGACATGTATCAATGCAAAAAAAACTTTTAAAAACGGCCGTTTTTTCGGGAGCAGTGATTTTAATGATGCTTAAAGTAAAAAAAAAAAAGTGAAATATTCCTTTAAATATCGTACCTGGGGGGTGTCTATAGTATGCCTGTAAAGTGACGCGTGTTTCCCATGTTTAGAACAGTCCCTGCACCAAATGTCATTTTTAAAGGAAAAAATCTCATTTAAAACTGCTTGCGGGTTTAATGTCATGTCGGGTCATGGCAATATGGATGAAAATCAGTGAGACAAACGGCATGGGTACCCCCCAGTCCATTACCAGGCCCTTTGGGTCTTGTATGGATATTAAGGGGAACCCCGCACCCAAATTAAAATAAGGAAAGGTATGGGGCCACCAGGCCCTATATACTCTGAACAGCAGTATACAGGCGGTGCAAACAAGACAGGGACTGTAGGTTTGTTGTTAAGTAGAATCTGTTTGTAATTTTGAACATTTTTAACGTGTTTAGCTCCAGCCAAAAAATCTTTTCTAAGCTTTTTGGAAAACATAGGGAAGGGTTATCACCCCTGTGACATTTGTTTTGCTGTCTTTCCTCCTCTTCAGAAGATTTCACCTCACTTTTTTGTCCCAATGAAAAATGTTTTTTGAAAATTTGGGTTTTTTTGTGGAACAAGGATTGGAAAGCATCAGTGGAAAGGAGAAATTGTTTTCCCATATTAACTCTTACAGGAAAGAATTTCCCTTCCTAGGGGTAGATTTCATCTCACTTCCTGTTGTCTCCTTCCGTTTGCAAGTAGGAGTCGTTTGTAAGTTAGATGTTTGAAAGTAGGGTCCTGCCCTATATACTCAGCAGAAATTTGGGCCTTAGGTGTTGCTGTGGCCACAACACTGTAAGCCCTCACAGGGCCCTGCTGTGAAATATTAGATCAAGAATTGTAATTACATGCCCCTGTTGAACAGGAGCTGAAAAATTAGGCCTTAGGCACTGGTGCTGGTGCCACAACACTGCAACCCCTCACAGACACTCTAGTTGGAATGCAGGAACGAGCCCTGCTGCAAAGTATTGCATCAAAAATTGTAATTACACGCCCCTGTTAGACAGGGGCAGAAAAATTGGGCCTTAGGCACTGGTGCTGGTGCCACAACACTGCAACCCCTCACAGACACTCTAGTTGGAACGCAGGAACGAGCCCTGCTGCAAAGTATTGCATCAAAAATTGTAATTACACGCCCCTGTTAGACAGGGGCAGAAAAATTGGGCCTTAGGCACTGGTGCTGGTGCCACAACACTGCAACCCCTCACAGACACTCTAGTTGGAATGCAGGAACGAGCCCTGCTGCAAAGTATTACATCAAAAATTGTAATTACACGCCCCTGTTAAACAGGGGCTGAAAAATTGTGCCTTAGGCACTGGTGGTGGCGCCCAGAACCAAAAATGTTCTTACAAGCTATCAGCGTGATGATTGAGGAGGAAGAGGATAATTACTCAGGGATAGTCACTCAGCATCAGCATAGGCAGTCTTTGAAGGGATCTGAGATTTCAAAAAAAATTATTCGGTTACATCAGCATCAGGTGCTTGGTAGCTGGTGGTGATCCAAGACTCATTCATTTTTATGAAGGTCAGCCGATCGACCGAGTCGGTGGACAGACGCACCCTGTGATCGGTTACCACGCCTCCAGCAGCACTGAATGTGCGTTCCGAAAGAACGCTGGATGCAGGACAGGCCAGTAGCTCAATTGCATACTGTGCAAGCTCTGGCCAGTGATCCATCCTCAAGACCCAGTAACCCAGAGGATTTTCGGTGGGAAAGGTGTCCAAGTCTGATCTTGCCCCTAGGTATTCCTGCACCATGTAAAACAGACGCTGGCGATGGTTGCTGGAACCGATCATACCTTGGGGCTGCGGACCAAAAAATTGTCTGAACGCATCGGTCAGACGGCCACCTTCTCCACCGCTCCTTCTTTGACTGACCGAAGCCTCAGCAACACGTTGTCCAGAAACAGGAGTTTGTAACCTCCCAGTCTCTGGGAACGCGTTGCACAGACCTTTCTGCAAGGCCTCCCGAAGATGTTTCATCCTCTGCTCCCTCTGCGATGGCAAGATAAGGTCCGCAACCTTACCCTTGTAACGTGGATCAAGGAGGGTTGCCAGCCAGTATTGGTCCTTCTCCTTGATACCACGAATACGAGGATCCTTACGCAGGCTTTGCAGGATCAGGGAGGCCATGCAGCGTAGGTTTGCTGAGGCATTCGGTCCGGAGTCCTCTGGGTCACTAAGAACGACATGGTCCGCAGCCACCTCCTCCCAGCCACGTACAAGTCCATGTGTTTCTTGGGACTGATCCCTTAAAGACTGCTGCTGATGCTGAGTGCCAGGCTCCACCTCCATACTGACACAATCTTCCTCCTCCTCCTCTTCCTCCTCGTCCTCTTCCTGTGTGATCGGCGGGCACGCAGGAACACTGTCTGGATAAAGGGGGCCTTGAGAGCTAAGGAAGTCCTCCTCTTCCTGCCTCTGTTCTGCCTCAAGTGCCCTGTCCATTATTCCACGCAGCGTGTGCTCCAACAGGTGGACAAGGGGGACAGTGTCACTGATGCATGCACTGTCACTGCTCACCATCCTCGTGGCCTCCTCGAATGGTGACAGGACAGTGCATGCATCCCTGATCATGGCCCACTGGCGTGGGGAAAAAAAACCAAGCTCCCCTGACCCTGTCCTGGTGCCATAGTCGCACAGGTACTCATTGATGGCCCTCTGCTGCGTGTGCAGCCGCTGCAGCATGGCCAACGTTGAGTTCCACCTGGTGGGCATGTCACAGATTAGGCGGTTCTTGGGCAGGTTAAACTCCTTTTGGAGGTCTGTCAGCCGAGCACTGGCATTATATGACCGGCGGAAATGCACACAGACTTTCCTGGCCTGCCTCAGGACATCCTGTAAGCCCGGGTACCTGCCCAAGAACCGCTGCACCACCAAGTTAAGGACGTGAGCCAAACAGGGCACATGGGTCATTTGTCCCTGTCGGAGGGCAGAGAGGAGGTTGGTGCCATTGTCGCAAACCACCATTCCTGCCTTAAGTTGGCGTGGCGTCAACCACCTCTGAACCTGCCCCTGCAGAGCTGACAAAACCTCTGCCCCAGTGTGGCTCCTGTCCCCCAAGCACACCAGCTCAAGCACCGCATGGCATCTTTTGGCCTGCGTACTTGCGTAGCCCCTTGAACGCCTACAGAGCACCGCTGGTTCCGAGGAAGAGGCCATGGAGGAAGAAGAAGAGGAGGGGGTGGAGGAGAGAGGTGTGTCACAATCAGCATTTTGGAGGCGTGGTGGCGGAACAACCTCCAACACTACTGCACCTTGTCCTGCATCCTTCCCAGCTGCCAGCAGAGTCACCCAATGCGCCGTGAAACTTAGGTAACGTCCCTGTCCATGCCTGCTGGACCATGAGTCAGCGGTAATATGCACCTTACCGCTGACCGCCCTGTCCAGCGAGGCATGGACATTGCCTTCCACATGCCGGTAGAGAGCCGGAATCGCCTTCCGTGAGAAAAAGTGGCGTTTGGGTACCTGCCACTGAGGAACCGCACATTCCACAAACTCACGGAAGGGGGCAGAGTCTACCAACTGAAAAGGCAGCAGTTGAAGTGCTAGCAATTTAGCCAAGCTAGCATTCAACCGCTGGGCATGTGGATGGCTGGGAGCAAACTTCTTTCGGCGGTGCAGCAGCTGGGGCAGGGAAATTTGCCTGGTACAATCTGACGTCGGTGTACCAAAAGCAGATTGCCCACAAGTACTTGGCTGTGACACACCTAATTCTACACCTTCATTCCTCTCACTGCAGGTCTCAGAGAGGACTGAAGGTCTAGTGGGGTTGGAAATCTCAGCTGATGAGGAGCAAGGAGAGATCCTCTTTGTTCTTTGGTGTGGGTCTTTTAGATACGCTTGCCAACGAACTGCATGGCAGGTCAACATATGTCTGGTCAAGCATGTGGTACCCAAGCGGGAGATGTTTTGGCCACGCGAGATACGCTTGAGACATATGTTGCAAATAGCAGCGGTGCGATCTGATGCACTCGTCTCAAAAAAGGCCCACACCAAAGAACTTTTTGAATAACGCGCAGAGACTGCAGCGCCCTGCACATGTGGAGCTTTGGGGTGTGATGCAGTCAATGTGCTGCCCTTAGGCTGGCCCCTGGAGGGCATCCTGCCTCGTTGGTGATGTGCCGCCGCCTCCTCCTCCTCCTCCTCCTCCTCCTCCTCCTCTCTCCTATCAGGCACCCACGTTGAGTCAGTGACCTCATCATCCCCTCCCTCCTCATCACTGGAGCAAACCTGGCAGTATGCTGCAGCAGGGGGAGCATGACTGCCAGATTGCTGTCCTTCTTGGGCACCCCCTCTGTCCGTGCTCATGTTACTGCCTTCATCGAGCTCAGTATCGTCATCAGAGCCTTCCAAACGCTGGGCATCCTCCTGGAGCATGTACCCAACACTGTGGTCAAACAGTTCGAGGGAATCCTCATGAGGACATGGTGGAGCTAGGGAAGGAGTCACTGATGACATTGAGCTGAGGGAAGGGGCCGCTGCTTTGCCAGACAAAGCACCCTGGGCATGGGTGAGAGAGGATGAGGAGGATGAGGACGGCTTGGTCATCCACTCGACCAAGTCTTCCGCATGTTGCGGCTCAACACGGCCAGCTGCCGAAAAAAAGGCCAAGCGTGTCCCATGGCCACGTGCTGATGAGGATGCACCGTCTCCACGACCAGCACTAGACACAGAGCCTGCTTGCCCTCTCTTATTGGCTTGTGACTGTCTGCCTCTCCTTCTTGGCCTTCCAGACATACTAATGGCCTGTAGCTGCACTAAGTTGGGATAGAACACCTGTAATTTTCTTCAAGTAGCTTTATATACTGTAACCAGACAAGCCTGCCTGTCAGTAGGAAGATAACAGGAACGGATCTAGCTGAACACTGTGAGCAGGACGCACTGTACTAAATGTAAATAGTCTAGCTGCCTGACCGTGGTACTAATAGGATCAAATAGAACACCTGTAATTTTCTTCAGGTAGCTTTATATACTGTAACCAGACAAGCCTGCCTGTCAGTAGGAAGATAACAGGAACGGATCTAGCTGTACACTGTGAGCAGGACGCACTGTACTAAATGTAAATAGTCTAGCTGCCTGACCGTGGTACTAATAGGATCAAATAGAACACCTGTAATTTTCTTCAGGTAGCTTTATATACTGTAACCAGACAAGCCTGCCTGTCAGTAGGAAGATAACAGGAACGGATCTAGCTGAACACTGTGAGCAGGACGCACTGTACTAAATGTAAATAGTCTAGCTGCCTGACCGTGGTACTAATAGGATCAAATAGAACACCTGTAATTTTCTTCAGGTAGCTTTATATACTGTAACCAGACAAGCCTGCCTGTCAGTAGGAATTTAACAGGAACGGATCTAGCTGAACACTGTGAGCAGGACGCACTGCACTAAATGTAAATAGTCTAGAAGATAACAGGAACGGATCTAGCTGAACACTGTGAGCAGGACGCACTGCACTAAATGTAAATAGTCTAGAAGATAACAGGAACGGATCTAGCTGAACACTGTGAGCAGGACGCACTGCACTAAATGTAAATAGCAGGAACGGATCTAGCTGAACACTGTGAGCAGGACGCACTGCATTAAATGTAAATAGTCTAGATAGAAGATAACAGGAACGGATCTAGCTAAACTGAATACAGTGTATATATATATATGCAACACCTGGGATGCATATATATACACAATACACTGTAAGTGCAGCTAACTGACTGACTGTTCTGCCTAATCTATCTAACTCAAATCAAATGACACTGTCTCTCTCTCTCTCTATCTCTCAGCACACCGGAACACACACTACACAGGGCCGCCGTGCAGGCGGCCTTATATAGTGTGGGGTGTGTACTAAATCCCCTGAGCCATAATTGGCCAAAGCCACCCTGGCTTTGGCCAATTACAGCTCTCTCTACTGACGGCGCTGTGATTGGCCAAGAATGCGGGTCATAGTGCATGCTTGGCCAATCATCAGCCAGCAATGCACTGCGATGCCGCAGTGAATTATGGGCCGTGACGCGCCACACGAATTTAGCGCGAACGGCCCATAACGTTCGCAATTCGGCGAACGATCGAACAGCCGATGTTCGAGTCAAACATGGGTTCGACTCGAACACGAAGCTCATCCCTACTTATGAATATTAGCATGAGTGCAATGTATACAAGCATGAGCAGGTATCCGCACTGGCCTTTTAGTGGTGGAGGTCCGGTTTACCTTACAGTGGCCTTAATACCTGCAGGCAGGTAGTGACAATAAAAAAGCACCTCAGTTTTTTCCTTTTCTACTAAGAAAACATATACCATCAAACAGTATATTAACTGCAATTCTAAATCGGTGGTTTATGCTATTCAATGTAGTGCCTACAGCCTGCAATACGTATTAATACTAAAAATATCTTAAATGTGTCAAAGCATTTCCGAGAATTTCATCATGGTAATCTTGATACTTTTTCCTTTTTTGATGCTGAACAGGTTAAAAAAAACCCAAGAGGAGGTGACACTCATCGTATTTTGCTTAAACGTGAAGTGTGGTGGGTCCGTACTCTCAATACTAGAAAACCGTATGGCTTGAATGATAGGATGGACATAAATCTTTTTCTAACATAATCGCATTGTTTGATACATTTATTGTACCACTTTGAACATGTTTTATTTGTTCATGATATGTCCTTCATATGCCTGCTGTGCTTCTTCCCTTCTTCTCTCCATGTGTTTTTAATTGTCTTTGATTGCTTCTGATCTGGATGCACCCGCCCCATTTGGAGTGCTTACTTTGTTATAAATATCAGATTTTAAATCAAACATGTATGCTTTGATGAAGGCTTCTTAGCCGAAATGCGTCAGTGTATAGCCTGTACCCGTGTAACCATGTAACCAATAAAGGACTTTTATTCAAGAGCATCCGAGTTGCCAGCCCTTTTTGATTCAAGTATTGTATTGGGCCTGAACGTCCTGGCTAGAGCACCGGATCACAGCTTGTGGACTTTCATATTGGCAGTGAAGCTGGGGTAACATTTTGTTTCTCCTATAAGTCAGGGTTAGGTTATAAAAAAATATCAAAATCTTTGATGATCCCTAGGAGCACCATCAAATCTATCATAACCAAATGGAAAGAACATGGCACAACAGCAAACCTGCTAAGAGACGGCCGCACACAAAAAAAACTCATGGACCGGAAAAGGAGGGCATTAATCAGAGAGGCAGCACAGAGACCTAAGGTAACCCTGGAGGAGCTGCAGAGTTCCACAGCAGAGACTGGAGTGTCTGTAGATAGGACAACAATAAGCCGTACGCTCCATAGAGTTGGGCTTTATGGCATAGTGGCCAAAAGAAAGCCATAACTTTCAGCAAAAAACAAAATGGCACATTTTGAGGTTGCGAAAAGGCAATTTGGGAGACTCCCAAAATGTATGGAGGAAGGTGCTCTGGTCTGATGAGACTAAAATTGAACTTTTTGGCCATCAAAGAAAACGCTATGTCTGGCGCAAACTCAACACATCACATCACCCAAAGAACACCATCCTCACAGTGAAACATGGTGGTGGCAGCATCACACTGTGGAGATGTTTTTCAGCAATCGGGACTGGGTCAGAGTTGAGGGAAAGATGGATGGTGCTAAATCCAGGGATATTCTTGAGCAAAACCTGTACCACTCTGTGTGTGATTTAAGACTAGGGCGGAGGTTCACCTTCCAGTAGGACAATGACCCCAAACACACTGCTAAAGCAACACTTGAGTGGTTTAAGGGAAAACATGTAAATGTGTTGGGATGGCCTAGTCAAAGCCCAGACCTCAATCCAATAGAAAATCTGTGGACAGACTTTAAGATTGCTGTTCACAAGCGCAAACCATCCAACTTGAAGGAGCTGGAGCAGTTTTGCAAGGAGGAATGGGCAAAAATCCCAGTGGTAAGATGTGGCAAGCTCAAGACTTATCCAAAGCGACTTGGAGCTGTGATAGCCGCAAAAGGTAGCCCTACAAAGTATTGACTTTAGGGGGGTGAATAGTTATGCACATTGACCTTTTCTGTTATTTTATCCTATTTGTTATTTGCTTCACAATAAAAAAAACATCTTCAAAGTTGTGGCCATGTTCTGTAAATTAAATGATGCAAATCCTCAAACAATCCATGTTAAATCCAGGTTGTGAGGCAACAAAACACAAAAAATGCCAAGGGGGTGAAAACTTTTGCAAGGCACTGAATGTGTAGCAATTCATTGGCTCATAGCCTATCACTGGAAATCTCCCTCAATTCCGATAAATCAATTGAAAACAAGAATATATATATATATATATATATATATAAATATATATATATATAAATGTTGAACTCACTTATGGTGTGAACACACACCATAAAAACATTGTAATCACCATATCCCTCCCTCCTAGATTGTAAGCTCTAACGAGCAGGGCCCTCCGATTCCTCCTGTATTGAATTGTATTGTACTTGTATTGTCTGCCCTAATGTTGTAAAGCGCTGCGTAAACTGTCAGCGCTATATAAATCCTGTATAATAATAATAATAATATATGATTAAAATAGGTCTGTTTCCCGTATTCCACTATACCTTGATAAATATATACAAGTGCACAAGCGTATACACCAGAGGTGGGGGACTCGAGTCACATGACTTGACTCGAGTCGGACTCGAGTCACCTGTTTGAGGACTTGCGACTTGCTTGACAAAATTAAATAAATGACTCGACTTGACTTTGACTTGCCACTAATGACTTGCGACTTGACTTTGACTTGGGCTATTTGACTTGCAATGACTTGCAATGACTTGGCACCACCAGTGCTGTGTCTTGGCCTAGGCAAAAGCCGCCCCCCCACAAAAGAAAGCTCCCCCGAGTCCCGGCTTCTGCCCGCACAAATACAGCTTGCCAACATTGTGGGCGGGGATCGCATAGGTGTCCGCGAGCGGCGCTTGCAGTGTTCGCGGCCGCCGCAGACATTTTTTTTTATTTGATGATGACTGCGCTGCAGTCTCTCCTCCTAGGCTGTACAGGTCTCTGTATTCCGTCCGGCCAGGCCGCGGCGCCGCCCCCCTCCTACTGCGGAGTGATCTCTGAGGGAGGGGCTGGGCTTCTGTGCAAGTGTGCAGAGCCAGCAGTGTGAGTCGCGGGCCTCACGGTGGGGGAGGAAGAAGGAACTGGAAGTTGCCCAAGGAGCCAGCCAAGCCTAGCCGACTGACTGAATCTGAGTGGAGTCCAGTCCAGCAGCCATAGAGTAAGTCATGGCAGACTATTATTCTTCTAATGAGGGGGCACTGGAGCAGGGACAGTCACACGACTCAGGGAGGAACTGGTCTGAGAATGGGGGACAGTGCAGTGGTCATCGCAGCACAGAAGAAAAAGCACAGAGCCAGGAGCCGAGGAGGAGGAAACAGATTTGCAGAAGCTGCAGGTTTGTTTGATGCAGTGCCAAGCAAATGCTTCCCTGCAAACTTTGCAGGGAAGCATTAGCTTGCTTGGCACTGCATCAAACAGACCTGCAGCTTCTGCAAATCTGCACTAGTGATGTAGCAGCTAGCAGGGCCCTGGCCTGTACTGATGATTACAGGACGCAGATATGATTGCAGATGCAGTCTATCATCAATATCATTGCACATGCTAAAACTATGAAACCTAGGTAGGTACAAACCTTCTTTCCTTGTTTTCTCCTCCTCCTCGTGCTTTTTTTCTCCTGCGCTGCGACGGCCACTGCACTGACCCTCAGTCCCAGACCAGTTCCTCCCTGAGTCCTTCACTAATTAACTATTACTTGTTCGAAGTACAAAGTGCTCAACGTGAATATTACATAAAAATCATATTGCTGAATTAAGTTCTCCATGCGTACTACAAACTCATTAAACAGTCCACATCCAGTGAAAGTTCATGTACTGCAATGCTCCATGCATGCTGAAATCAATGCAAACTTTAGCACTGGTCACTGTATTGGTGTCACTGGTGCCCAAAAAGTGTCACTATGAGTCACTAATGTAATATTCTAATCTGGAATGATAAACGTGTCACTGTTTTAAACAAGGTTAGGTTAGGACCGAATATATATAATACATTAAAAATAGTTCTGTAAGTACTAGTGTACTAAGCAGCAACACCTTATTTTCTGGCAGTGCCCGGGCCATCCCGACAGCAAACTCTGGATCCACCCCTGACAGATCAACGCACAAGGCAGCTATAATGGAGGGAGCGATTCCAAAAATAATTAAATTTGGATTTAAGGATTATATTTTAGATGTTGGTGAAAAGAAGAGAACGGCGATATGCAAGGTCTGCAACTCAAAAATAAGAGACACGTCCACCACAACATCCAACTTCATCCGTCACTACAAAACCCACAAAGAAAAGTAGGTACAGTAACGTCACGTGTATGTGTATATATATATATATATATATATATATATATATATATATATATATATGCAAATTAGGCCTACATTAGGCCTACATTAGGCCTACATCCCACTTTAGGTGGGAGCAGAGTGTATTGTTGTTCAAATCAATAAATAGCTAACACATCACATAGCTAACTTTTTTTTCTATCTCTCTTCTGTTTACTCTATAGATATGAAGAGTACATCCATACCAAAGGGACTTTTGATGATACCCAGCCTCAAATCTCACAATTCATCGCACAGGGGACTGTGCAGCTATACCACTGCAACCACCAGCAGCAAAAGGCAATTACAAACTCAATCCTGTCAGACCTCATTATAAACTGCAACATGCCACTGTCCATCATTGAACATCAAAGCTTTCGTCGCTTTTTGTCAATAGTAGACAACAAGTACTCTCCAGTAAGTAGAAGAACAATTACTGGCAAGCTTGACAATCTGGTGGCAGATAGGAAAATGAAGCTGAAAAATGAACTCGAAGTGGTAGATCATCTGTCAGTGACTGTAGATATATGGTCAGACCGCAGGATGAGAGGCTTTCTTGGAGTCACAGTGCACTGGATCAACATTGAGGATGACCGTCTTCAGTTAAAATCACAGTTGCTTGCGTGCAACCGCTTCAAAGGTCCCCATACAGGGGAAAGAATTTGTGAGGAATTTGAGCATATATGTGAAGAGTACAAGATTAAAAAAAAGGTAGACCACATCATCTGTGACAACGCCGCAAACATGAAAAAAGCATTCACTACATGTTTTCCAGGACAGCTAGATGAAGACGATGACCTTGATGATTCAGACATTTGGAATGACCTGTCAGTGGAAGAACAGGAGATGTTTGACAATTATTTGAGTGCAAAAACCCAGACTAGACTTCAATGTTTTGCACACACGCTTCAATTGGTAATAGGTGATGGACTTAAAGAGACTAAATTAGTCAATGCAGCTCTCGCCAAAGCTTCCAGGTTGAGCTCCTTGTTACACACAAGCACCTCTTTCAAGGAAAAATTTGAGGGGGAGTTTGGACAGCGTGGAATCCCTGCCTCTGTTACCACACGCTGGAATTCCACACTGAGGCAATTGAAATCAGTGGTCAGCTGTGACCAGCTGAAACTGACTAGAATGCTTGAAGATGGGGGACACAAAGAGACTGTATTCACAGCTAGAGAGTGGAATCAGATTAAGGAACTCGTGGATGTCCTTCAACCTTTTGGAGAAGCCACAGACCTCTCACAGGGAGAAAAACTTGTGACAATAAGTGCTGTTGTACCCTGTATCCTTTCTCTGAATCACCACTTGGAAAATCATAAAGAGAGCGTGCGCTACCTTGGTGGCTTGATCCGTAGCCTGCAAGAATCACTCCAAAGACGATTCGAAGGAATCTTTGTCAATGTGAGGATGGCAGATGAACAGAATGATGTAGCAACCTTACCCTTCTCTGACCCTCTATACCTAAAAGCTGCTCTGCTGGATCCTTCATTTGGCACCATGTGGTTGACCCATGATGTTTTGGCTACCGAAAATGTCAAGGAGGCTGTGTCTGCGATGATAAAAAGTATGTTATGTTTTTGGTAATAACCTGTTTGCAGTAATAACACCTGAGTGCATTGAGTCACTGTTTTATGCTTGTGTTTTTCAGACTTGATTCTCAAAAAGGACTGCAAGCCCACCCCAACAACCACCGATGAAGACGAGCAAATGCCAGTGGCAGAGTCAGAGAGTCAATCTGGGCTGTTCACAGCATACCGCAAAAAACAGAAGAGAGATTCATGTTCCGGTCCCCAAATTCAGCTGAACCAGTATTTAGACATTTGTGATGGACAGAGCTGCCTTCAGTTTTGGGCCATGAACAGGCACATGCTCCCCTCTTTGTTCAGGGTAGCGGTAAGAGTAATGTCAGTCCCTGCATCAAGCGCACCTGTTGAACGTGTGTTTAGCCATGGTGGGGTGATAATGCGACTCCATCGCTCACAACTGAGCGAGTAAGTACTTTCAAATTTAATTTTTTGCAAATGCAATGCATGTTAGGTGGCTATTCTTAGAATAGCCACTTAACATGCATTGCATTTGCAAAAAATAGTATTCTGAGAAGTGAGAATACTATTTTTTGCAAATGCAATGCATTTTAAGTGGCTATTCTAATAACTAAGAAAAAAGGAATAGAAGTTAGGCACTGTTTCCAAGCCTGGTGAATTCAAATGTGTTATTCCCTTAGTGGGAGGGCAGTATGGAGTGGGAAAGATTGTAAAGATGTTGCCTATAGTATTTAGTGAATGTTTATCCCGTGGAATTACTATAAAAGTCCTGGATGTGCATAAGTCAAGTTGGTTGTCTGACTTAATAAAGTGCAGTGTGTGCTCTAAAAAAGATATAACTTAATCCGTATAAATATAATATATCCATATATAAATGAACCCTATTTTTAAATTAAAAATATTTGTGCAAAATTATGTGATCCATAACGTAATCGATAATGTACATATGTAGTGAACAAACAAATATATATAATCAAGTGCTTTCAGTGCTGCTACAAAAAAAACCCCTGGATTCTGATGGATATTCCAATAAGTAAACCTTTCAGTGCGTGCCTTAATCCGTGTTCTAATAGTGATTGATTGCACTCACCAGAGCCTAGCAGCACTGAAAGCACTTGATTATATATATTTGTTTGTTCACTTCATATGTACATTATCGATTTACGTTATGGATCACATAATTTTGCACAAATATTTTTAATTTAAAAATAGGGTTCATTTATATATGGATATATTATGTTTATACGGATTAAGTTATATCTTTTTTAGAGCACACACTGCACTTTATTAAGTCAGACAACCAACTTGACTTATGCACATCCAGGACCTTTATAACACATTTGAATTCACCAGGCTTGGAAACAGTGCTATTTACTTCTATTCCTTTTCTCTTATATCTTACTCCACCTAGTGGAAGTAATCGGTAGTGGCAGCAGTTCCAACAACATTCTTTAATTTTTAAATTTTTATTCCATTGCATGCATCCCATTGCGCGGGTGTTTCTCCGTCTTTTTTCTATTCTAATAACTAAGCTCAAAGTTTGAACTTGACACAATGCCAAATTGCCAATATCTGGACACTTGAAGAATGGTGATGGGAATACTATTATTCTCATCACCATTCAAGTGTCCAGATATTGGCATTGTGTCAAGTTCAAACTTTGAGCTTAGTTATTTTCCCCCTCAGCAAGGACTACATTTTTTTCAGGCTTGTTGGCCATTTAATTGCTGAGTGTTCTGCTCCTTGTCTGCTATTTGGGCATTCAAAATGTCTCTTTAATATGCCAAGAAAAAAAGCACTAAGCTGTTTTGTTAATGTTGAAAATAAAACAAAACCTTTCCTAAAAACTGACTTTTAACTCATTTAAAGGATGGAAATGGGGTAGATCAGTATTTTGACTTAATTTGTGACTTGACCAAAATAAATGACTTGACTTGACTTGCTTGACTTCTAGCAGGGACTCGACTTGACTTGCTTGCTTTTCGCCACAGTGACTTGGGACTTGCTTATGACTTGAAGGTTAAGACTTGAGACTTGCTTGTGACTTGCACATGTGTGACTTACCCCCATGTCTGGTATACATACACACATATATATGTGTATATACACATGTACACATATACATAATGTCTTTCCCCATAATAATAAAAACATTCATCAATGTATGTATGGTACATAACCCTGGGGAAATTATTCAAAGCAAGAGATCCTCCATAATCCCGAAGGGAGAATGGAGAAAAAGGGAATATAAGGCAGAATAGAGACAAAAAGACACAGCAAAAAGCGACATAGGACTATATATAAAATATCAAATATCAGTATATAAACAGTGAAAACCGACATGTTTCAATCCGATGTACCTTTAAGCTCATAAAATACCAAACACAGTTGGACTTATCAAGAAGAAAAGTGGAGGGAGAAACATGGGTGGTAAATTTAAGACCAAATTCACAACTGCCCCCAACGACTAAATACATATACAAGTCCTAACCATGGGAATACACAAATGTATATGCATGTGCATATGTAATACATGTCATACACCGATCCTGATACTATCATACAGGTGACTGTGCCCATATTAAACAAACGTATATATATAGATACAGAGCAGACCAGATAAGGATGAAGATTAAGTTCAAGATCGATGTCAATATCAATATAAATATAAGTATAGTATCAGTACAGGCTAAGGATAAGGAATAAAGAATAAGGAGTAAATAGACTTGTGTGTTCATCAATTTAATCATAAAAATGAGTCACATCCCACTCAAAATGTAACCCTTGCGGGATGCAAGTCTGGAGGTGGAATATCCAGAACACCTCACTACGGTAAGGTAATCAAATACATCACCCCCCTAGCTGGAGTTCTGACCTTCTCAATAACTTGTATATGCATGACTGTAGTATTACCATTATGGTATGTATTAAAGTGTTTGGCCACATGGGTTGATACATTTTTAGTCACACTATACAAGTGTTCATTGAAACGATCACAAAGACGTCTACTTGTTCTACCAACATACTGAATGTGACATATGTCACAAGTCAATAAATAGACAACATAATTAGTATTACAGGTGTAAAAACACAATATTTTATATTTCTTATGTGTCACTGACGAACAGAACTGATCGCCACTTTGTAATGTGGCTACAGCATGGACATCCGGTTATTCCGCACCTAAAGTTTCCCTTAAATTGCAACCATGTAGCCAACTTCGTAGTCTTTCAATTAAAGAAACCAAGGGACAAGGTACGACTTAGAGTAGGGGCTCTGTGGGACACTATGTTAATCCCTCCCAATAAAATGTTGGCACAGGCTTCATCTGCATATAGAACAGGGAGATGTTTGCTAATTATATCCCTAATCTCTTTAAATTCAGTACTGTACGGAGTAGATAGAGTCATTCTGTCTGCATGACAATCCCTGCCCTATCAATCATCCACCTCGGGTAACTTCTCTCCAAAAACCGTTGGAATAGGGATGCTGACTCATGTTCAAATTCCAGGTCATCCCTACAAATTCTTCTCACTCGTATACACTGTCCCACAGGTATACCCTTAATGGTATGCCTGGGATGTCCTGATTGGGCTAACAGAAGGGAATTACCTGACAGGGGCTTTCTATATAGGGTAGTGCTAACTCCTATATCCATTCCCTTGAGGAGTACATCTAGAAAATGTAATTCATCATTATTGGCCTCACCAGTATAGGTGGGGTTGTTATTGTTACAATCGAGGAACTCCAAAAAGGGGATAAGCCTAGATGTCCCATCCTCCATAATAAACAGGTCATCCATAAATCTCAGGTACAAGTTGATGGAGGACCTAAAGGGGTTCTCCCCTCCAAAGATGCGGGACCGCTCCCACCAACCCATGTAAAGGTTGGCTAATGAGGGCGAAAATGTATCCCCCCATCGCTGCCCCGTATCTCTGGAGGTAGAACACACCATCAAATGAAAAATAATTATGGGACAGTAGGTATTCAAAGGCTTCCACAATCAATTCTCTCTGTTCAATTGGCAGGTCTGTGAGCGTCCCCAGGAAAAAAGACACTGATACAACAGCAAGGTCATGAGGAATTGACGAATTTAGACTCGCAACGTCACATGTGACCCATGAGTATTAATTTTTCCATTTAAAACCCTCTATGACTTCAAGAAGATGATTTGTGTCTTTCAAATATCCAGGGACTTGCTGGACCAAAGGCTGTAATTGCCTATCCAGCCACTGCCCTAGTTTTTCATTGAGGTGATTGATGCCTAATATAATAGGTCGCCCCAGCAGGGTATCAAGTCCCTTGTGGGTTTTGGGAAGATGGTAAAATGTAGGAACAACAGGGTTCTCTGGTATTATTTTAGTAGCTTCCTTTTGATTGAATATACCCACTTTAATCCCTCTATTGATAAGTCCCACCAGGACTGATCTAAACTGTTTAGATGGATCCCCCCTGAGTTGGATATATGTATGGGTGTCAGATAATTTTCGGATAGCTTCTCTTGTATATAATTCTACATCCATTACAACTATGAGTCCTCCCTTATCCGAGTTACGAATAACAATAGTATCATCCTATTCTAGATTTTTTAGAGACACTCTCTCATCCTTGGTCAAATTGTCATGCCATACAGTGTCACCTGCCATTGCCTGTGATGCTAGAACTGTCAAATCCTGTTCTACCGCTCTCTAAAATTTATTAATCTCCGGAGTGTGGGAATTTACAGGATAAAAATCTTTTGTTTTAAAGAGAACTGGTTTGACAGTGCCAGCATCAACCACCTGTGCAACGGGGGATTTTCACTGGATAAATCCTCGAGATCCCTTATGGCACAATGTTCCCTAAATGAGAAATATGTACCCTCCAAAACAGCACCAGTAGGTACAGATACAGATGACTCAAGACTCTCAACTTCTGCTGAAAAATTATATATATATATATATATATATATATATATATATATATATATATATATAGTATAGATGTGTGTATGCGCTTGTGCACTTGTATATATTTATCAAGATATAGTGGAATATGGCAAACGCAGACCTATTTTAATTATATATGGTGATTACAATGTTTTTTTATGGTGTGTGTTCTTGAGTTCAACATTTCTATCTATCTATATATATATATATATATATATTTTTCTATTTTTCTATAGCACACGATCTTTCTACTTGTTTATTTATTCATGTATACATGCAATATATGCAGATATGTATGTGTTTTGCTATAGGTCTTTTCTCTTTAGTCTTCACGTGAATCATATGCAACATGAAGTATGCAAATCAATGATTAGTGTCACCTGCCACACAATTGGGTGGGGCCTTATAAGGATGGTTATGCTGACATTTCTGTGTAATGATTAAGCGCACCTGAAGTGTGTGAAACTTGTCTACCAGCTCTCTGGTTTTTGTCAACACTTGGGATGTTCTGAATTGATCGATTACAGAGTGCAGCCATTTCTTCTACTATTGATTGCATGCGGAGGCGAGATCGGGCGGGCACCTGTCAGATCAACAGGTTTCCTATCTCACCTGGAGCAGCGAGTCTTCTTGTTTTGATATCCCTAATCACAACAGTGGACATAACAGTAGGGGCAACATGAGTAATACCCTCAATGAACGTAAGGACCAAGGAGGAATAGATCCAGGCCCTTTTGGAATGGAATCACCAGAGCCAAAATCTGTCCTTCAGTGGTGTTCAAAACTAGACATAGAGATGCCAGACTAAAGGAAATTCAGAACCCAGCAAGTGCATACTGTAGGTACGGGGGCTAAAGCCAAAGGACTTGCACCATCTGAAATTAAGTCTTTAATATGTGGGTATAGCCAAAACCTCTAACAGGTTCAGACACTATGCAAATTAAAAAGGGCACAACCCCATCTACAGGCTTATACTCCTGCACATAAGCTCAGGTTTAACTTAAAGTGGAGTTCCACTCACTTTTACAACTCTTCAGCATTCCTCACTAAACTGTGCACTGTAAACAGATTGGATATTTTTAATTTTTTTTTCTCAGCACCTACTGTATATCTGCTGTATTCATTTTTCACTTCCTCCTCCCTGGCCGCGGCCCATTGCATCATTTCCTGTTTGCAATGCCTTCTGGGAAGGGGCGGCAACTTCCTCTGAAACTGCCGTTGCTATGGAAACCTGACCTGAAACCTATTACACTGCTTGTGCTGCACTGAGCATGTGCGAGATCTGCAAGGATGAGATCCAGGAAGAAATACAGTCTGGCTTCAGATGCCCACACTTAAGATGGCCACGGCCTGCTGTAAGTTTATAAAATAACAAACTAGTGCTATAAACTAACAAAACAGACCTTAGTTTACAGACTAACTTTACTAGAATACATTAAGCTTGTGTATTATAGGGGTATTTTTATTTAAAAAGTATAATTTCGGCCGGAACACCACTTTAACCGCCTGCCGACCGCCGGCCGTCAGTTGACGGCCAGGCGGCGCGGCTCTCGTTGCGGGAGGGCGTCATATGACGTCCTCCCATTTAAACAGGGAATGCGCGCGATCGTGCGCGCGCATCCCTGTTCCTTCGGTGGCGGCATGTCACGGAGACACCGCTCGCCACCGAGGGGGGTGAACAGCCATTGGACATGGCTGTTTACCACGTGATCGGCCGTGATGAAGTCACGGCCGATCACAGATAGGTCCACCCCATTGTGCACGGCGCACACGCACGTCGGTGACGGAGTGTTCCCGGGAACACTACTCATCACCGACGCCGGTAAACAGCCGGTCAGGTTTATAAATTTTATGACAGAAACAAAGAAAAAGGCATTTTTTTCACAAAATTTACGGTCTTTTTTATTTATAGCACAAAAAATAAAAAACCCACTAGTGATTAAATACCACCAAAAGAAAGCTCTATTTGTGTGAAAAAAAGGACGCAAATTTCATATGGGTACAGTGTTGCACGACTGAGTAATTGTCATTCATAGTGTGAGAGCGCTGAAAGCTGAAAATTGGTCTGGGCAGGAAGGGGGTGTAAGTGCACTGTATTGAGGTGGTTAAGGTCCTGAGGACATTTCTCTCCATCTTTGCTGAATGTAGACTTAACTTCTGATGACTCTTTTACACTGCTTCAGGTTTATAAACCACCTTCCCTTAAGTATTACCATCACATTTGAAGACTTAATTTCTGAAGGCTCAATATACTTCTCTATAGTGAGAAAGTCAAAAACACTTTTGAAAGTAAAACCATACATTTTTAAACAAAAAGTGAAGAACGCGACTAACTACAGAAAAAAAAAAGAATTGTGTGACAATAGATTGCGTGTGACCTCATATGGATGATTGGCTGACTCTCTGAGGAGTAAGATACAGCAGTCTATAAGTGACTACACGATAAAAACCTTTTAGAAAAATAATATGCAAGATTATGAAATGTTTTATTAAAAATGTATAGTTTTACGGTCAAAATTATTGCTGGCTTTCTCACTTGTAGAAAATGAAGGTCACATCTCAGAAATGTATCTAGTTTTAACCTATCTGTTTTGCATACATGATCTTTTATCATAAGCCTGCTTATGCAGTTTAAGTTTGGATATCTAATGATTTTTTCCTGTGGTTTTGTTACTCTCAGTAACATTTATAAAAAAAAAAAAAAAATCTTAATTTGCATCATCAACCTCCCCACCACAATCCTTTTAAAAGAAGTATTTTTGTCTTAGATTTTTTGATGATGAATGTCTGATCTGTGAACCATTTCCTAGGTAATAGTCACCCAACCTACTTTGCCCTGGCTGTGTCTACCTAACACTGGCTGCTCTGTGCAGTGTGTTCTGTGTAATCTGTAAATTATTACACCTCCAACCCCTTCACATCCTGGAAGTGCAATTATGCTATTGGATTGAGGTAGGATGTGACATCAGATTATCATTAAAGTATTTGTGAACTCAGTAGTTTTAAACTCAGGAATAAGACAGCACATAGAAATTGCTTGCTCAGCTTACTTCGACTATCAACAAAAATACATTATGTACTGTACCTTTTTCTGTCTTTGATCCTGTGGTCACATGACCACACAGCCTCCTTTGTGTTCACTCTCCCCATAGCGGTGAGCGTGTCTACAGCAAGCAGGCGTTCATAGTGTGACATTGCACATAGTGGGTCCATGCTCATACCCGCTGAAGTCTGGATTCAGCAAATAAGGCTACTAGTTGCTGGGGGAGCACATTGCAGGGGCTTCTATCTCTAAGTGATTCTACAAATGATATGCACTTCAATCTCTACTTCAAGTTCTGCCTCACCTGGACATTCCTTCTCTGTCTCTTTACAGGTATGTATCAGCTCAACCACATCTTCCACCATTAAATGAAATTGGGATCTGCTTGCTGTCTCTGTGTGTGTGTGTCTTTGGTATGTGTCAGCTCAACCACATCTTCCACCGTTAAATTAAATTGGGATCTGCTTGCTGTCTGTGTGTGTGTGTCTTTGGTATGTGTCAGCTTAACCACATCTTCCACCGTTAAATTAAATTGGGATCTGCTTGCTGTCTCTGTGTGTGTCTTTGGTATGTGTCAGCTCAACCACATCTTCCACCGTTAAATGAAATTGGGATCTGCTTGCTGTCTGTGTGTGTGTGTCTTTGGTATGTGTCAGCTCAACCACATTTTCCACCATTAAATTAAATTGGGATCTGCTTGCTGTCTGTGTGTGTGTCTTTGGTATGTGTCAGCTCAACCACATCTTCCACCGTTAAATGAAATTGGGATCTGCTTGCTGTCTCTGTGTGTGTGTGTCTTTGGTATGTGTCAGCTCAACCACATCTTCCACCGTTAAATGAAATTGGGATCTGCTTGCTGTCTCTGTGTGTGTGTCTTTGGTATGTGTCAGCTCAACCACATCTTCCACTGTTAAATGAAATTGGGATCTGCTTGCTGTCTGTGTGTGTGTGTCTTTGGTATGTGTCAGCTCAACCACATCTTCCACCGTTAAACGAAATTGGGATCTGCTTGCTGTCTCTGTGTGTGTGTCTTTGGTATGTGTCAGCTCAACCACATCTTCCACCGTTAAATGAAATTGGGATCTGCTTGCTGTCTCTGTGTGTGTGTCATTGGTATGTGGCCTTCTCTATCTGTTGCCCTGTGTGCATAACCATGACGTTGTTTTTGTTGCTCTGGACTATCTTACCTAAGTTTTATGTGTTGATCTTATCTTGGCCTCTGGCCTCTTGCTATTCTGACTTTAGAAGCAAAAGGTACACTTTGATTGTTGGGCATTCTTATATTCACTCATGATTAATTAACGAGCTTCCACCCCACCCTCATAACAGTATAAATTTGAGCATCCTTAAGGGGTCAGCACATTGCTGGGGGAGCACATTGCAGGGGCTTCTATCTCTAAGTGATTCTTTCTACAAGTGATATGCACTTCAATCTCTGCTTCAAGTTCTGCCTCACCTGAACATTCCTTCTCTGTCTCTTTACAGGTATGTGTCAGCTCAACCACATCTTCCACCGTTAAATGAAATTGGGATCTGCTTGCTGTCTCTGTGTGTGTGTGTCTTTGGTATGTAGCCTCCTCTATCTGTTGCCCTGTGTGCATAACCATGACGTTGTTTTTGTTGCTCTGGACTATCTTACATAAGATTTATGTGTTGATCTTATCTTGGCCTCTGGCCTCTTGCTATTCTGACTTTAGAAGCCAAAGGTCCACTTTGATTGTTAGGCATTCTTATATTCACTCATGATTAATTAACGAACTTCCACCCCACCCTCATAACAGTATGAGCATCCTTAAGGGGTCATGTCAGAGAACTCACACAGCAAGCACCCGTCTCCGTGCAGCAGCTGCCAATCCTCGTTCTGCTAATGCCAATGTGCATGCACGGAACCGTAGCCAGAGACAAATGAGATCCAGGGTGGGCATGCACAATGGCACCTCTATGCGAGTGCAAGCACGTGCTAACGCGCACCCGCAAGTGCTAAAGCGCTAATGTGCGAACGCTCATGCACCAATGTGTTAATGCGCATGCACGCGCGTACGCAGGCGCGAATCCTGGAACACAGCACCCTTTACAAACAGAAAGTCTGCCTAGCATCAGTGCTGGATTGTCTTCAGCTTGTTCCTGTGTTCCTGTTGTTACTCTGCCTGATTGACTTTGTTCCTGAAAACCCGGCTATCTTCTGACCATTCTCTTGGATCTCCCCTGCCTGCTGAACCTGCCTCTACCTGCTATACTGACCTTGGCTTGAACTTATGATTACGGCTCTGCCTCCTGATTCTGTACCCCACTGCCTGTTTCTGACTACGGTTTTGCCTTCTGACTTGGTACCCCGCTGCCAGCCTGTTGCTGACTTCTGCCTGTTCCTGATACTGCCGTTGATCCTGATCTGGCTCCCGCTGAACAAGTTTGGTGATCAGTTTCCACATCTCCTCAGCAAAGGTTCCTGTATCTCCAAGTTCCAGCCTCCTGCCTGCAGTCACCTGCACCCTTTTGTTTCCCTCGCACTCCCTGTACCCACCACCAGGGGTGCTTGCACCGGAACTGTGCAAGAGGCCACCCTCATCATTTCGGGCTCTGCTGTAAGGTACGTGACAGTACAATCCAGCCACATAGAGCCCAAAAGGGGGGTCTCACCCATTGAAGCACTGTGCCAACAGATTGCAGCCCTTACCCAGGCAGTCCAGGGCCTACAAGATGGCTATCGTCAACTTGAACAAGGAGTAGAGTCGCTATCTCCAGGCACCACAGCACATCTGACAGCCACGGCACCTCCACCCTCTGTTCCTGCAACATCAGCATCGGTCCCCACAGTAGTGGTGCCACCTCCAGAACCTCGGGTCCCTACTCCTGAGAGATTCTTGGGAGATCGCAGCAAGTTCTGTGCCTTCATGAATGCATGCCAGTTATACTTCCTGCTACAACCACGCACCTTTTCTTTGGAAAGCACTAAAGTGGGGTTCATCGTCTCACTACTCCAGGGTGCACCCCAACCATGGGCTCACCGCTTGATGGAACAAGCCAGCCCTCTGTTGAATTCCATAGACTTTGGGGAGAGGACCAGCCAATTTCGTCCCGTGTGGATGCTGCCCAAAGTACCTAGCAGTCCATCTGTTCCTGCTTCCTCACCACCTACCACCACTGCTGAATCCCCAGAGCCAATGCAGATAGGCCTGATTCGCCCACCGCTGTCACCAGAGGAGAAACAGCGTCGTTGTCAGAATAACCTCTGTCTGTATTGTGGGGGAGCTGGCCACTATGCAAGCATGTGCCCCAACAAGACCCGTAAGTGTGACTCCCCTCCTTACGATTCTTGTGTATTGACTTTGACCAGATCTGCTCACATTGCTGTTCCTGTCTCACTACAGCTTCCAGAAGGGGCACTCTGGGTCCAGGCTATAATTGACTCAGGCGCCTGCAGTTGCTTCATCGACCATGCCTTCATCCAGCAGCACAACATTCCTCTGCAACCCAAACAACAGCGACTCTCCATACAGCTAGCTGATGGGTCAGGCATTAAATCAGGACCTATTACCCATGAAACTCAACCTTTGTCCGCGGACATTTTGCCAAGTCACCAAGAACTGTTATGCCTTGATGTCATCTCCTCCCCATTATTCCTGATCGTTCTGGGAATGCCCTGGCTGCAAGCCCATAACCCCCAAATTAATTGGGTTACTGGCCAGGTGATTTTCCAGTCCTACTGCCTCCAGAACTGTCTCAAGTCCTCCCACCATGTAGTTGTAGTCATCGGCTGCTTGAAATCCGTATCTGAAACCCGGAAACTTGTCCCATCTGTATACCATGACTTCCTGGACGTGCTAGACAAACAGTAGGCAGATACCCTTTGCCCTCACAAGGTTTATGATTGCCCAATTGAACTGTTGCCTGGGGCAGAAATCCCTTTTGGGAGGATCTTCCCTCTTTCAGAGCCTGAGCTCCTGGGCCTTAAAGAATACATCAACGAGAATCTTAGGAAAGGGTTCATCCGACACTCCTCTTCTCCAGCTGGCGCAGGAATATTTTTCGTCGAGAAAAAAGATCATTCCCTCCGCCCATGCGTAGACTACAGGGAATTGAATAGAATAAGTCAAAAATCGCTATCCTTTCCTCTGATCCCAGAGCTTTTTCAGAGACTCTGTTCTGCAAAAATATTTACAAAACTAGACTTACGAGGTGCCTACAACTTAATCAGAATCCGTGAGGGGGATGAATGGAAGACAGCTTTTCGGACACGTTTTGGTCACTTTGAATATCTTGTTATGCCATTCGGACTTTGTAACACACCAGCCACTCTTCAGCATTTTGTTAATAACATCTTCAGGGACTTCCTAGACTTATTCATGATTGTTTATCTGGATGACATTCTGATATTTTCAATTTCTCTAGAATTACACCGTAGCCATGTGAAGCAAGTTCTCCACAGGCTGAGACAGAACGGATTGTACGCTAAAGCCGAGAAATGTGAATTTGAATGTCAGACCATTCACTTTCTCGGCTTGGTAATATCAACTGGGGGTGTGGCAATGGACCCTCAGAAAGTCTCGGATATAATGTCCTGGCCACCTTCAGCCGACAAGAAAGGGGTACAACGTTTTATCGGGTTTTCCAATTTCTACATCAAACATTTTTCTGGTATCATAGCACCTATTACACAACTCACAAAGAAGCAAAACCGTTTCCAATGGACTGAGGCAGCTCAAGCTGCTTTGACAAACTAAAAAGACTATTTACCTCCGCTCCAGTATTAAAGCATCCTGATCTTTAGTATTTGTATTTAGTATTAGTATTAATCCTCCTCATAACTGGGAAGGGTCCCAGATACTTGGGACCCTTCCCAGTTAGGAGGAAGATTAATCCGGTAGCATTTGAACTCGAACTTCCTGACTCATTTAGGATCCCCCCTGTGTTTCATGCTTTGCTACTGAAGCCTGACGTAGCAAATCCCTTTCCGGATCGTGAAGTGGGACCCCCAGAAGCTATAATGGTGGATGGAGAAGAAGAGTTTGAGATTGAAGCCATCTTGGATTGTAGGAAACGACAGGGGCAGAACCAATATCCGATCAAGTGGAAAGGTTTTGGCCCGGAGGAAAATTCCTGGGAACCTGAGACCAATCTCCATGCTCACAGACCGATACAGGCCTTTCATGGTTCCCACCCAAAAATGTTTCTGGTATCATAGCACCTATTACACAACTCACAAAGAAACAAAACCATTTCCAATGGACTGAGGCAGCTCAAGCTGTTTTGACAAGCTAAAAGGACTATTTACCTCAGCTCCAGTATTAAAGCATCCTGATCCTGCTTTGCCATACATCCTGGAGGTGGATGCTTCTGAGAGTGCTGTAGGCGCCATCCTGTCCCAGCGTCAAGAACCTAAGTCTTTAATGCATCCCGTGGCTTTTTTCTCCAAAAAACTAGGGTTATCGGAGAGGAATTACTGTTGGCGATAAAATCAGCCTTGGAGGAGTGGCGGTACTTCTTGGAGGGAGCAGCACACCCAATATTGATCACACCCAGTCTGACCAATGGGCAGACTGAATGTACCAACCAAACGTTGAAGCAATATCTACATTGTTTTTCCTCCTTCACCCAGGAAGATTGGGCCTCACTACTGCCCCAGGCAGAATTTGCATTCAATAATTCCACCCACTCTACCACAGACCGTTCACCCTTTTTCTCCAATTATGGGTTCCACCCCTCTTTTTTGCCAACACTAGTTCTGGACTCTCCTTGCCAGCTGTCCAGGATAGACTTAACTTCCTTGTTACCAACAATCAGGTGTTGAGAGAAACCATCTCCAAGGCACAGGAAAATAGTAAAAGATTCTTTGATAAAAGAAGAAGGGGGGAACTGGACCTGAAAACTGGTGACAGTGTGTGGCTTTCAACAGCAAACCTGAAACTGGCATGCCCTTCCAGGAAACTGGGACCGAGACACTTGGGACCCTTCCCAGTTAAGAGGAAGATTAATCCGGTAGCATTTGAACTCGAACTTCCTGACTCATTTAGGATCCACCCTGTGTTTCATGCTTCGCTACTGAAGCCTGATGTAGCAAATCCCTTTCCGGATCGTGACGTGGGACCCCAGAAGCTATAATGGTGATAGAGAAGAAGAGTTTGAGATTGAAGCCATCTTGGATTGTAGGAAACGACAGGGGCAGAACCAATATCTGATCAAGTGGAAAGGTTTTGGACCGGAGGAAAATTCCTGGGAACCTGAGACCAATCTCCATGCTCAGAGACTGATACAGGCCTTTCATCGTTCCCACCCAGAGAAGATGGCTCAAATGGGCATCCGGAGGCTGCCCTTAAGGAGGGGGCAATATCAGAGAACTCACACAGCAAGCACCCATCTCCGTGCAGCAGCTGCCAATCCTCGTTCTGCTAATGCCAATGTGCATGCACGGAACCGTAGCCAGAGACAAATGAGATCCAGAGTGGGCATGCACAATGGCGCCTCTATGCGAGCGTGCGCTACCGCACACCCGCGAGTTCTAAAGTGCTAATGTGCTAATGCGCATGCGTGCACGCACGTACGCTGGCACGAATCCTGGCACACAGCACCCTATATAAACAGAGAGTCTGCCTAGCATCAGTGCTGGATTGTCTTCAGCTTGTTCCTGCGTTCCTGTTGTTACTCTGCCTGATTGACCTTGTTCCTGAAAACCCGGCTATCTTCTGACCATTCTCTTGGATGTCCCCTGCCTGCTGAACCTGCCTCTACCTGCAATACTGACCTTGGCTTGAACTTAGGCTCTGCTTTCTGATTCTGTACCCCGCTGCCCATCTGTTGCCAACCTCTGCCTGTTTCTGACTACGGTTTTGCCTTCTGACTTGGTACCTTGCTGCCAGCCTGTTGCCGACTCCTGCCTGTTCCTGATTCTGCAGTTGATCCTGATCTGGCTCCCGCTGAACAAGTTTGGTGATCAGTTTCTACATCTCCTCAGCAGAGGTTCCTGTATCTCCAAGTTCCAGCCTCCTGCCTGCAGGCACCTGCACCCTTTCATTACCCTCGCACTCCCTGTACCCATCACCAGGGGTGCTTGGACCGGAACTGTGCAAGAGGCCACCCTCATCATTTCGGGCTCCGCTGTAAGGTACGTGACAGGTCAGCACATTGCTGGGGGAGCACATTGCAGAGGCTTCTATCTCTAAGTGATTCTTTCTACAAGTGATATGCACTTCAATCTCTGCTTCAAGTTCTGCCTCACCTGAACATTCCTTCTGTGTCTCTTTACAGGTATGTGTCAGCTCAACCACATCTTCCACCGTTAAATGAAATTGAGATCTGCTTGCTGTCTCTGTGTGTGTGTCTTTGGTATGTAGCCTTCTCTATCTGTTGCCCTGTGTGCATAACCATGATGTTGTTTTTGTTGCTCTGGACTTTCAAGTTTTATGTGTTGATCTTATCTTGGCCTCTGGCCTCTTGCTATTCTGACTTTAGCAGCCAAAGGTCCACTTTGATTGTTAGGCATTCTTATATTCACTCATGATTAATTAACGAACTTCCACCCCACCCTCATAACAGTATAAATTTGAGCATCCTTAAGGGGTCAGCACATTGCTGGGGGAGCACATTGCAGGGGCTTCTATCTCTAAGTGATTCTTTCTACAAGTGATATGCACTTCAATCTCTGCTTCAAGTTCTGCCTCACCTGAACATTCCTTCTGTGTCTCTTTACAGGTATATGTCAGCTCAACCACATCTTCCACCGTTAAATGAAATTGAGATCTGCTTGCTGTCTGTGTGTGTGTGTGTCTTTGGTATGTAGCCTTCTCTATCTGTTGCCCTGTGTGCATAACCATGACGTTGTTTTTGTTGCTCTGGACTATCTTACATAAGTTTTATGTGTTGATCTTATCTTGGCCTCTGGCCTCTTGCTATTCTGACTTTAGAAGCCAAAGGTCCACTTTGATTGTTAGGCATTCTTATATTCACTCATGATTAATTAACGAACTTTCAGCCCACCCTCATAACAGTATAAATTTGAGCATCCTTAAGGGGTCAGCACATTGCTGGGGGAGCACATTGCAAGGGCTTCTATCTCTAAGTGATTCTTTCTACAAGTGATATGCACTTCAATCTCTGCTTCAAGTTCTGCCTCACCTGAACATTCCTTCTGTGTCTCTTTACAGGTATGTGTCAGCTCAACCACATCTTCCACCGTTAAATGAAATTGAGATCTGCTTGCTGTCTCTGTGTGTGTCTTTGGTATGTAGCCTTCTCTATCTGTTGCCCTGTGTGCATAACCATGACGTTGTTTTTGTTGCTCTGGACTATCTTACATAAGTTTTATGTGTTGATCTTATCTTGGCCTCTGGCCTCTTGCTATTCTGACTTTAGATGCCAAAGGTCCACTTTGATTGTTAGGCATTCTTATATTCACTCATAATTAATTAACGAGCTTCCACCCCACCCTCATAACAGTATAAATTTGAGCATCCTTAAGGGGTCAGCACATTGCTGGGGGAGCACATTGCAGGGGCTTCTATCCTTAAGGCTTCCATCTCTAAGTGATTCTTTCTACAAGTGATATGCACTTCAATCTCTGCACTTCAGCGATTGCACGAAGCAAACAAATATAGCAATCTGCACTGGAAAGCACCTAACAGACTGCAGGTAACATGCACTCTCTACCACTGCTTCTGACACTCGTGTCCTCTCTTCTCAAACTCTCTTACCTTCACCCACCCTCTCCACCCACCTGCTTATACATATCACCCTGCCTTCTGTCCTCTCCTTACTGCTGCTCCTACCAACTCTTGCTCATTCTACATCCATATACTGATAAAACCTCCAGTACTCTGAGACATGCCCCTTCACATAAATCACATTCCCACATTAGCTCCCTCACCCTCCTGCTTCTCCTAACCTCTGGTGACATATCCTCAAACCCTGGGCCACCATCATCTCTCTTTTTTTCCCAATACTCCCATCCCCCTACACCCTCTGGCAGGAGCCACAACCCACAGAACTTGGTCTCTATTCCTCTTTCCAAAACCAGCCCTCCTTTTCCTGTGCCCTTTGGAATGCATGCTCTGTCTGCAACAAACTCACCGCCCTTCACGACCTCTTTATCACACATTCCTTTAACCTACTTGCCATTACTGAAACCTGGCTTCATGAATCAGATACTACTTCTCCTGCTTCCCTCTCCCATGGGGGCCTTCTCTGGACTCACTCTCCCAGACCAAGTGGACGGAAGGGAGGTGGAGTGGGAATCCTTCTAGACCCATGCAGCACCTATCAGGTACTTCACCCACCTCCCTCTCTGACACTCTCCTCTTTTGAGGCACATTGCATTCGTCTATTATCTCCCATTACTCTAAGAATTGCTGTCATCTACCGGCCCCCTGGACCAGTATCAGCCTTCCTTGATGACTTCTCTGCCTGGCTACCCTACTTTCTCTCTTCTGAAATCCCCACAATTATTCTCGGTGACTTCAAAATCCCTGTTTACACTAACACTACTATTACTTCTAAACTTCTCAGTCTAACTTCATCTATTGACCTGAAGCAATGGATACAGGCTCCTACCCACTCCAATGGCAACACCCTTGACCTTGTCTTCTCCTATCTGTGCACTCCGTGCAACCTTTCCAACAATCCTCTCCCGCTCTCTGATCACCACCTTATTAGTTTTGCTCTCTCCCTGTCTTCCACCTCCTCTCATTCCAACCACCTAACAGTTACACGTAGAAACATTTGCCACCTCAACCCTTCTCTTCTCTACTCTGCTACTGATCACCTCTATGACAAAATCTCACCTCTGTCCTGCCCCAACCTAGCCACTTTCATCTACAACAGCTCACTGTCTTTCTCCCTAGACAAGCTTGCTCCCCTCACTACACACAGAATTAGGTTCCGACTGCTACAACCCTGGCAAACAGATGACACCAGAAGTCTCAGAAAACGTAGCTGCGCTCTTGAGCGCCTGTGGCATAAGACTAAGATCCAGGAAGACTTCACACAATAAAAAAACAGGAATTTACCCCCAAGAGTGAAGGGGCTTTCTAAGCAGCGAACAACAATGCAGATATTGTATGGTTTAAAATGTAGCTTTATTAAACATAGGACATTGGAGTAGAAAACATGAACTGTGTACATAAAGTTATAGAAAGCACAAGAGCATGTACAAAGCTATACATAAATTATGCAATACAAAAGCGCTTGGATAGTTCTGATGCGTTTCGACCCCATCGGGTCTTCGTCAGAGGAAATGCATGCTCTGTGGAAGAATTTCGTATACATAATGAAATAATACCATGGTATTATTTCATTATGTATATGAAATTCTTCCACAGAGCATGCATTTCCTCTGAGGAAGACCTGATGGGGTCGAAACGCATCAGAACTATCCAAGCACTTTTGTAATGCATAATTTATGTATAGCTTTGTACATGCTCCTGTGCTTTCTATAGCTTTATGTACACAGTTCATGTTTTTTACTCCAATGTCCTACGTTTAATAAAGCTACCTTTTAAACCATACAATATCTGCATTGTTGTTCGCTGCTTAGAAAGCCCCTTCACTCTTGGGAGTAAATTCCCGTTTTTGAAATCACCTTGGGGTGTGCAGCCTATCCTTTCCCAGGTGTCTCCCTTCCTTTTGACTTCACACAATATAGATCTGCCCTCCTAAAATACTATTGCCTTCACACTGCTAAACAGACCTACTTTATCACACTCATTAACACCTTCTCATCCAGTCCACGTCAACTCTTCTCTACCTTCAACACTCTACTCTGTCCTCCACTGCCTTCACCCATCAACTCACTCACTTCCCAGGAGAACGCCAATCACTTCAAAACTAAGATTGATACAATTCATGAGGAGATCGCCAATGCGCAAAAACCTCCCCCATGCAACACCCCATGTCCACAGATACAATCATTACTTCCCTCATTCAACCCTGCTACTATTACTGAGGTTGCTAAACTTTTATCTAACACTCATCTAACCACCTGCCCCCTGGATCCAGCTCCCTCGCAAATGCTACGCTCACCCTCTGACTCGATTCTACACTCTCTAACTCACATTTTCAACCTCTCCCTCTCTTGTAGCATCTTCCCAAACTCTCTAAAACATGCGCTAGTCACCCCCATACTTAAAAAGCCCTCACTGGACCCCACCAATCTCAACAACCTACATCCCATCTCCTTACTCGCCTTCTCCTCCAAACTTCTTGAAAGACTGGTCTACAACTGACTAAGCGACAATCTGACCATGAATAAACTTCTTGATCCCCTTCAGTCCTGAAAACTGCTCTGCTTAAACTCTCAAATGACCTACTAACGGCTAAAACCAGTGGACACTATTCTGTACTACTTCTCCTGGATCTCTCTGCTGCCTTTAACACAGTGGATCACCCCCTCCTCCTCAATAAACTCCACTCCTTTGGTCTCCGTGACTGTACTCTTCACTGGTTCTCATCCTACCTAGCCCACTGCTCCTTCAGTGTCACTTACAACTCTACTTCCTCCTCTCCTCTTCCTTTCTCCGTCGGGGTCCCCCAAGGTTCTGTTCTTGGACCTCTCCTTTTCTCAATCTACACCACCTCCTTGGGTCAGTTGATTGCCTCCCACGGCTTTAATATCATCTCTACGCTGATGACACCCAAATCTATCTCTCCACCCTCAGCAATCTCCATCTGTCTCCTCACACATTACCAACTTACTAGCAGACATATCAGCCTGGATGTCACATTACTTCCTCAAACTCAACCTATCCAAAACCGAGCTCATATTTCCTCCCTCAGGTGCCACTTCCCCTGATTTCTCTGTCAATATCAACGGCTCAACTATCAACCCATCTCCCCACGCCAAGGTCCTAGGTGTAATCCTGGACTCTGAACTATCCGTTCGACCCCACATTCTATCACTATCCAAAATTTGCCACTTCAATCTCCGCAACATCTCCAAGATACGCCCCTTCCTAACCAATGTCACCACAAAGCTTCTAATCCACTCCCTGGTCATCTCCCGCCTCGACTACTGCAACTCCCTCCTCATTGGTTTACCTCTAAATAGGCTATCCCCACTTCATTCCATCATGAACGCTGCTGCCAGGCTCATACACCTCACAAACCGCTCAGCGTCTGCTACACCCCTCTGCCAATCCCTCCATTGGCTGCCACTCAGTCACCAAATTAAATTCAAGATACTAACTATAACTTACAAAGCCATCCACAGCCTGGCCCCCCGCTACATCTCTAACTTAGTCACAAAATACCAACCTAATCGTTCTCTTCGCTCCTCCCAAGACCTCCTGCTCTCAAACTCCCTTGTCACCTCATCCCATGCTCGCCTTCAGGACTTCTTCAGAGTCTCTCCCATCCTCTGGAATGCTCTACCCCAATCCGTCCGATTTTCTCCTACTTTATCCACTTTCAGACGATCCCTGAAAACTCATCTCTTCAGAGAAGCCTATCTGGCCCCCACCCAACAACTGTACATTTATCTTCTCAATCAGCACATCACCCACAGTTATTACCTCTTGCATCTCTTGACCTTCCCTCTTAGATTGTAAGCTCTAAGGAGCAGGGCCCTCTGATTCCTACTGTATTAAAGTGTATTGTATTTGTACTGTCTACCCTCAAGTTGTAAAGCGCTACGTAAACTGTTGGCGCTATATAAATCCTGTATAATAATAATAGTTAGATGGTCGATCCCTATGTACTCAGTTTCTGCTAGCAGCAATAGATTAATGGCGGCAATGCCCTCTCACCGGTCACAGCGATACAGCAACTCCAGTTCTGCTGTTCAGATGTCAGCTCAGATGTTGCAAATGGGGAGTTGGGATCCATGTGGGTGGAACTTGAAAGGGAAGAAGCAAGTCGGAAATTAATAGTTTTATAATGTTACAGGCCCCTAACCTGAAGGACGAGGGGGGATTGGACCTCTTATCACAGTTAGAAATTGCAGTGAGGCAGGGCATTGTTATCATAATGGGGAACTTCAACTATCCAAATATTGACTGGGCAGAAGGGACAGCCCACTCATTAAAGGCCCATCGTTTCTTAAATCTCTTTCAGGACTTCTTCATGTCCCAATTGATGAATGCCCTGACTAGAAAGAACGCATTGCTGGATTAATTAATTACAAATGACTCAGATCTGGTTGCAGATGTTGAAATATACTGGACAACTTGGGAATCAATGATGACAGGATAATTGCATTCAGCATAAATCATAGCAAAAGGAGGCACGTGGGTAGCATAGCGGTGGATGGTAAAAAAAAGTCCCAATACATTTTTTAAATTGTTAGAAACCATGAAACAGACGGAGACAGAAAATGCAGTAAAAATCACACCTTTTAATAAAATGATAAAAAATGGTACAACTGGGAAACGTAGTCAAAACATAGCCAGGGTTCGGTAGCCAAATCGGGTAGTCAGAACAAGCGAGGAAATTGAAGAGCCAGAGATCAGCGTAGTCAGAGGCAGCAGACAGAATCAGGAACCAGAAGGGACATCAGCCAGTCAAGTTTTCAACAGGAACACAGCAGAGAGTCTCTAGATATGTTTGACCAAGGTGAAAGCAATTGATGAAATGAACCAGGCAGTTTAAATAGCCAGGAGGGGCTGGCTGTGGGCTTGACTGACGAGCAGGAGATCATCAACAGGTGAGTTGGCATGTCGCAAAGACTCCTGGACCTGCATCCAGTGCAGGTCCAGGATTGGCTCCGGGCAGCGTGTGCCTGGAGCCAATGTGAGTGCCGGGCGGGCGCGATGACCGCCGGGCACCCGTGATCACTTGTGACAGAGTGAGAACCGGGATCTGTGTGTGTAAACAAACAAATCTTGGTTCTTTCAGGGGAGTAGTGACAGATTGTGTGTTCATACTAAGTATGAACACCGATCTCTCTCTCTCCTCCTAGACAGTCCCATCCCCCCACAGTTAGAACATACACACAAGGGAACACATTTAACCCCTTGATCGCCCCTAGTGTTAACCCCTTCCCTGCCAGTGACATTTATACAGTAATCAGTGCATTTTTATAACACCGATCACTGTATAATTGTCACTGGTCCCAAAAATGTGTCAAAAGCGTCCAATTTGCCTGCCACAATATCGCAGTCCCCATAAAAATTGCAAATCGCTGCCATTACTAGTAAAAAAAAAATAATAATAATAATAAAAATGCCATAAGTCTATACCCTATTTTGTAGACGCTATAACTTTTGCGCAAACCAATCAATACACGCTTATTGGGATGTTTTTAACCAAAAATATGTAGAAGAATATATATCAATCAAAACTGAGGAAAACATTTTTTTTTTGAAAAACAAATGTGGGGTGTTTATTATAGCAAAAAGTAAAAGATATTGTGTTTTTTTCAAAATTGTCGCTCTTCTTCTGTTTATAGCGCAAAAAATAAAAACCGCAGAGGTGATCAAATACCACCAAAAGAAGGCTCTATTTGTCAGAAAAAAAGGACGTCAATTTTGTTTGGGTACAGCGTTGCACGACCGCGCAATTGTCAGTTAAAGCGATGCAGTGCCGTATCGCAAAAAAATGGCTTGGTTATTGAGCAGCCAAATCTTCTGGGGCTGAAGTGGTTAATATATGTTTATTAGGAATTTACAATGGTGCCTCAATATCTTAGGAGATGATTATTCCTGAAGTGCAAACCAATGGCACTGCCCTTTTGCAAAGGAGAGATGATGAAACTGGCCTTTTGAAAAGGTAAACCAGATACATTTTTTTATTCTTTCTGAACAAAGGGCCAGTTTACTGTCCTTCTGACTTCGAGGGGGCTGGACTGTTGCCAGCATGGGTAGAAAATGTGCTGGTGTCAATGGGAGTGACATCATTGGTGTTGGGAGGAATATTGCCCCATTGTTGGTATTAGGTGAAGAAATAGTGCCCCCATCATTGGTGTCAGTGGGAGGAATAGTGCTGCATTGTTGGTATCAGGGCAAGGGATAGAGCCCCGTCATTGGTGTCAGAGGTAAGAATAGGGCCCTGCAGTTGGTCTCAGTGGGAAGAATAGTGCACCATTGCGGGTGTAGAAGGAATAGTGCCTTGTATCAGTGGGAGGAATAGTGTCCAAAGGGCCTGATAAAGGCAAGCACAAAGCCACATCCGGGCCCCCAGGCCGCACTTTGGAGGCCACTGCTCTTGACTTAAAAATAGTTTTCTTTCCGCATTTACATCTTTCTGGATGGATATATTAGAGAACTCTGTCTAACAAACTGTCCTTATCTTGAGGCTATAGCAGATGCTATAAGTAGTGGTCATCATTAGAAGAGTAGCTTATTGCATTGCTTCTAAAAACAGTTGGCATTGCTTCACTGGGAAGGAAAATTGTTGAAGCTACTATATCAAGGAAATTAGAGGTGGACTTCTAATAAAATGAAGGGGTCCTCTGAATAATAACTCCCTTTGACTTATTTCTAGAAATAAAGTGCAACCCCAGGCAAACATAAATACACTGTTGAAATATCTATATGGTTATTATTACTTTCCCTATGTAGAGAAAGATTTATCAGTATCCACCTGTAAACCTGGCCATAGACTTTAGAGGGCAGACGTATGTGCAGGCACGGCTTGTCTACATAAGACTGTGAAAAGCACTGTTAATTGGATAACCGTGCTGTCATAGTTCTGTTATTTAATGTTTGGTATGGGGCATCATTGCCGAGGAATCCATTAATCGGGTAAACTCTTTCCTGGAGAACCTCTTTTAAAACCCACCAGTACCTTTATCATTAGGAAATGGTTGCATTTTTTTAAAGTACACTTTAAAAACAAATAGTCCCACCTTGAGGAGATTTACAGAAAAAAATATATTGTGCTCTAACATGGTGCACTTTTTAAAAGGTTATCAATGGATGGAATATACCGTATATGATCAAAAGAGTCACAGTTTACTGCATGTGTTGAGCAGCATGGGGAAGGGGGGGCAGCTATTGCACTTGCCCTGCTGTCCTGGGTTTGCACTTAGGACACAGTTTGCATGAAGTTTTGTATGTTCTGTCTATGTTTGCATAAGTTTAATCCCAAAAACATACTGATCAGTTGATTGGCTTCCTCTCAATTTTGCCAATATAATATGATGTGTTTTATGTATACCGGTATATTGAAAGTAAAACAATATACTCAAAATGTGCTGGTGTTCAACTCTTTATTATCAAGTTGATCTGATTTAAACATCATAGATGAAATGCAACAAGCTTGTTTTCTCTTCAAAAATGCTTTAGAAAGGGTTCTTTGATTAGATGTTCTAAAAGAAGTAAAAAAAAAAAAAAAGGATTATATGTTTGTTAGTCAATTCATTGAATTACTGTAAATATAGTGTAATTATTAGCATACTGAATATACTCAAGTATATAGCCATTTAGATCTAAATGAATGAATGAACCAGGAAAATCAGTAGCATGTGAAAGCTCTTTCTAGTGATTTCATGCCAGTTTGTTCAACTCAATGCTGTATGCATAACAGGGTCAGGGTGATTCCTTTGTGAAATGCAACGATCAACTGGTGAGGAATTTCTACACGGTAACCCTTATTGAAATTATTGGCATAAAAACACCTGTGTGACCCAGCCCTTAATCACAGGGCAGATCAGATTAGTTTACTTTAGGCCTGGTTCACACCTATGCATTTTTTAGTGTGTTTTCCGTTTTGCAGAAACACACTACAGTCCATTTAACATGGTTTATTATGGATGTAGTTCACATCTGTGCATTTTATGGAAAGGGCCAGGGACTTTTTTTCTGGTTTTAGGTTCCATAGACTTTAATGGATAAAAAATGTGTATTGAAAAATGCAAAATGCACCTGGAATATGCAAACTGCAACCTGCATAGGTGTGAACCAGGCCTTAGGCAGAGACAGATGGAAGCAAAAGAGTGTCATTTTTACTGGATACGCTACAAGTTTATTGACTTATTTCCATGTGATAACACTTGAATTTGTTTTTGCCGAGCTGTGCAAAGTAAAGTAAAAGGCCTGTGTATTCTATCTGAGAAGGTCATACTGATTACTTACGCTGTTGATCCAGGAGATGTAGGCAGACACTCTGGTGAACACGGAGGGTTTCTGGAAATAGTTGCATCCAAGAGAGGATCCAAAGCTGACAATACCATGGACTTGGTACACACCATTGATGGAACAGTTCAGGGGTCCACCAGAATCACCCTGAAATTGTAAGAAAATAAGAAAAATATTACTGAAATCACTACAATCACTTGCTTCACAATTTAAGAAGGCATGGTGTTATGTATCTTCATAATTTGACAATATATAGTAGGCTGACAATAGGCTGACAATATACTGTACAAAGGGGGCTAAATGTTTTTTCAAGATCTGAAAGTGACTCGTATTTATAGGAGCATCTAAATCAAGTTCAGATAATGAAATTGCTGCATGCACACTTTAGTTGGAGTAGAACATTCAGTAATTATGACTTTAGAAATGATGTAGCAATATAATTGTGATAAATATATTGATAAAATTCCATATATTGAAGAAATGTAGTGAACTTTATCAGTAAGTCTCATGATGTGTTTCTGCTCTAAGGCCCCATTCACACTAGCGCGTTTTTTGATGCATTTTGCATTTTGCAGAAATGCACGGGAATTTTTTAACATGGGTTCCTATGGAACATGTTCACATCAATGCTTTTTTGTATCTCCGCGTTTTTGGAAAGGGTCGGGGACTTTTTCTCATGCAAAATGCAGCGTTTTGCATGTAATGGTTTTCAATGGACAAGCATCAAAAACGCAAGTGCACCTTTTTTGCAGCGTTTTTGATGCGTTTTTGGTGCGTTTTTGGTGCGTTTTTGGTGCGTTTTTGCCGGTTTTTTTTTTTTTTTTTTTTATTTTTTTTTTTTGTAAGACTGTAAAAAAAAATGAAAAAAAAAAAAAAAAAAACGCAAAACGCAAATCGCGGCAAAAACGCGGCAAAAACGCGGCTCAAAAACGCGGCAAGCATGAAAAAAAAACCTCCAAAAACGCTCAAAAGCAACATGCATAGGTGTGAATCCAGCCTAAGGCTGGATTCACACCTATGCAGTTTTAGTGCTTTTTGCATTTTTGCAGATTTGCACTACAGTCCATTTAACATGGTTTCCTATGGAACACAATCTGTAGTGCAAATCTGCAAAATGCAAAAAACACTAAAACTGCATAGGTGTGAATGGAAGATTGCTAAACCCTGAAAGTAGAGGTCCTAGCTGCTCTCTCCTTGTCTATCATTGTATGTATAAATACATTTATTGTGGTCTCACAGATTGTAAAGTGGCATGGATATTTGTATATTTCCACTTTATAGGTAAAGAATTGTAGAAATAATATTATTTCTGATAATGATCATTAATAACCAGGGCCGGCGCTACCACTAGGCGGACTAGGCAGCCGCCTAGGGCGCATTGCCACGACCGCTGATTTCCCTACTTTCCGCCAGGAGGTTGTCAGTGCCTTGTTCTCTGTAGTCCAGCATGCGGAGGGTGCGCACGGTGAGAGCACACTACCACGGCTGGCCGCCTCAGCTCCACTCACATACACACAGTCACACACAGAGATCAGCATCTTCGTGGGCGCTCTGCTCCGCCCCCAGTCTGCCTTTACTTACCGGGCCGTGTGTCAATATTTATTGAAAGGAGCAAGGGAAGTGTGGGAATCTCTTCCCAATAACGAGGGGAGGCTGTCCCGCCCCGGGGCGGGAACACATGACAGGTGACCACATGTATGCTGTCCTCCTGCCTCTACTCGGCGCTCACTTGAGCCCTCGGACAGCACAACACACAGGTAGCCATTGGCCACGCCCGCCACCACATGGAACGCCCACCCCTGCTATTGATTGGGTGTGGCACAACAAGCACACAATTCCATGATTGGCTGCTCTGAGGGGCTGTTTATTGGATTATTGCTGACATAGGATTTCAATGCAATGTGCCTGCCTCAGTTCTCTCCTTCTTGCTTTTAAGGGCAGCCCTGAGAAGCTGGCACTAACAGCCAACACAGTGAGTAAAGTTCTGGTACCTGTCCCACTGGCCCCCCCACCACCACCTGTCTCACTGGCCCCCCACCACCTATCACACTGGCCCCCCCAACACCACACATCCCACTGGCCCCCCACCACCTGTCACACTTGCCCCCCACCTGTCCCACTGGCCCCCCACCACCACCTGTCACACTGGCGCCCCACCACCTGTCACACTGGCCCCCCACCACCACCTGTCACACTGGCCCCCCCACCACCACCACCTGTCACACTGCCCCCCCACCACCAACAACTGTCACACTGGCCCCCCACCATCACCACCTGTCCCACTGGCGCCCCACCACCTGTCCCACTGGCCTCCCACCACCTGTCCCACTGCCCCCCACCTGTCCCACTGGTCCCCCCACCTGTCACACTGGCCCCCCACCATCACCTGTCACACTGCCCCCCCACCACCACCTGTCACACTGCCCCCCCACCACCTGTCACACTGGCCCCCCCACCTGTCCCACTGGCCCCCCACCACCACCTGTCACACTGTCCCACTGGCCCACCACCTGTCCCACTGGCCCCCCCACCACCACCTGTCCCACTGCCCCCCCCCCACCACCACTTATCTCACTGCCCCCCACTACCCATCCCACTGCCCCCACACCACCTGTCACACTCTTCTCCACCTGCCACCCTGGCCCCCACCTCTTGTCACACTGGCCCCCCACACTGGTCCCCCACCTGTCACACTACTGGATTTGGATGTCTCTTTGCTAGATAGTGCTGTCTCTGCTGGATTTGGCTGTCTCTTTTTTATATGAGGGTGTCTCTTTGCTGGATTTTGCTGTCTCTTTGATGTACGTAGATGTTTCTTTGCTGGATTTGGCTGTTTTCTTTCTTTTTTTTCTGAATTGGGCTATCTCTTTTTGACATCTTATGGCATAAATTTTAGCAAATCAAAAGAAATTTAGCAGTTTCATATTTAGATGTTTTAAAAATTTTCTACAGTTTTTAAAATGGTAGAAGTTTTAATACATTTTTTATTTTGGGGGGGGGGGGGCGCAAGTAACTGGTCTTGCCTAGGGTGCAAAATAGTCTAGCACCGGCCCTGTTAATAACAATATTTAAACTGGGGATTTGTTTTCCTGTTATATACAAACGTAGTATAAAAACGTTATAAAAACAAAACAAAAAAACTTACATTGCAAGATGACTTGACTCCATCACCACCAGAACAGATCATAGAGGTCTTAACAGTGCTGCCCCACCAGGAGCTCAGGGAGCAGGTGGCGTAGGCAACGGTGGGCAGAGTGGCCTGCTGGAGGATGGTGGCCAAGGAACCACCAGCTGCAGACAAATAAAGGTTTACATTACAGCCAATGCAAAGAAAAAACTTAGGTCCAGTAATTGGTAAACCAGAAGAACAAGTGATTCACAGATTTTGTCTAATCTGTGGGGATTATGCAATTCAGTAATTCAGACAATTTTGAATTCTAAATTGTAAGATTCCCTACAGATTGTTCAAATCTGCATGCATAAATGTAGGTGAGTCAAAAAATATTGAAATGTGCCTGGTAACTAGTTGATTCTCTCTATACTTCCACAGAAGAGTCAACGGGGTTAATTTACTAAAGGCAAATAGACTATGTACTTTGCAAAGTGCAGTTACACTTTTCAAGTGAGGTTGCTCCAGAGCTTAGTAAATGAGGTAAGGCTTCACTTTGCAAAGAACACCAATCATGTGCAAGGTTAAAAAAAAACAAACAAAAAAAAAAACAGCATTTTTGCTTGCACGTGATTGGATGATGGAAGTTAGCAGAGCTTCTGCTCATTTACTATCTTTGGAGCAACTGCACTTGCAGAGTGCATCTGCAAAGTGCACAGTCTGAGTCATGATTATACAGTACAGTAGCTTAATGCCTGTAATCACTGATAGCCAGGTTTTGAATTAATTAACAACAAATGTATTATGACTCATGCATTTTTAAAAAAATGTAAAACAGGCTCACATTATAGAACTTGCCAGGGACTTACTTGATATTTCTGTAGCACTACTTCCAATCAGCAGAGGGGATATGTTCTGAGTAAAGCTACAATCATATAGCATATCTATCTTAAAAACACTTTTACACTATTTCTTTTCTGCAAATGTGTCTGCACACCACAGTTGTTAACCCTCTCCTCGCTATATTAACAGAACTATGTCACTAAGCTTCCCTATGATGGAATCAATACTTACTGCTGGTTCTTCCCCAGCCGGTGACAATGCAGTTGTAGTTGTGTGCCAGGATGTAGCCATCACTTGGCAGAGAAGCTGTTTTCACAGAGGTGTTCAGAGTAGCGCTGGAGGCCAGCCACAGGACAGCGATATCATAACTTTAAATTATACAAAGTAGCAAACATTGACATGATGCTTTAAATTGTTATATCATAAAACAGACAAAACATAATCACATTTGCACAATCTACTGTCCATGAAAAGAGGCAAGACAAAATACTAAGGGCATTGACATGTTGGTTCTATGGCAGGGGTAAACCTAATATGTACACAGTGGCTAAGCCGTTAGCACTGTGGCCTTGCAGAGCTGTGGTTTGGGGATGATATTCCATCAGGGAAAATGCATTGAATTTGTTTGCTGGTTTTACTGATGTTTGCTTGGATTTTCCCCGGGTGCTCTTTTCTCTCTACAGTCAAAAAATATACTTGCAGGTCAATTTGTTTCCACCAAAATTTTCCCTAGTTTTGTGTGCCTGTTTAACTGTGATATAAACGCTAGACTGTGAACTTTTTTTGAGATATGTTATGAATCATTCTATGGTTTCAAAATAAACTCCAAAGCATTTCAAAGCGAGATTCTTCTGTAGGATAAGGCGGATCATAACCAACTCAAATTTTGGCTGATTCAGCCTGAAGAGATTTGATCCATGGGTGGCTCTACAAGCACCACCTGGTGGGACAAATGTTTTTGTTTTTTGTTTTTTATAGAAAAACCTTATTAGGTTTGTACAAACATACAGGTTCCAGAACAAAGTATACCCAAAGAGCACAGAATTGGAGTTTGATGGTGCAGATAAATCCATCAAAAGCAAAATTTGCAAAAAATAGAAAGTTTTATTACATAGATATTATAAAACAATTTGTAAAATTTAGGCCATAACAAGCCAATGGTCAAGGAACAAAAGTGTGATTGCCTCTACATGTTTCACCACAAACGTGGCTTCTTCTGGAGCTTTTGTAGAACCTTGTTATTTAATATGATATCCAAATACCTCAATTGCATATGATTACAACAGTGCAAAAACTCTATGGTGGGACAAATGTTGATTTAAAAATCAACTGAGCCAAGTGAACACTATTGGCCGAGCAGTGACTGTATCCTATCAGATTCAGGTAATCAGGCAACTGCAGGTGTCATGGCTGCTCAATACAGTTTGCATCAGTGGAAATTCCTCCATGTTTTCTGTTTAGCATGTATGGGGGAATCAACTGATTTTCCACACAGGCTGAAGAAGAGAACATTGAGCCGTGCATGGCTAATATAACACTAGTAGTCCTATTTACTAGCAGAAAATTGGAGATCACAGAGAAGTTTACCAGGTTTGTAATTGTTAGAAAACAGAAACTATTCAATATGATATCCCAGAGAATATATAGTAAGTCTATTATATTTTTTTCACATGACTAAGTTGCAAAGACATTTCTTTTTTTATGAGGTCCTGCACCTTAAAAGTTCTGAAAATTGTAATAGTTGTGGCTAAATTGGAACATATGTAAGGTATTTCGGGTTATACTACCACTTAAAGGTTTCTATTGAGTGAATGTACATTTATTGGATTAATACGACATAGAGTCTGCTCTAACATATACCTCTTCAGCAGAACAGTTACTATTTTTTTAATGTTCACTTTGTACTTAATGCCACTTTTATGTAAAAAGGGCATTTATATGACTGAGTATGATTGAGTAAACAATAACAGATCTATCGCCATGTTTTAGCTTTTTACCCAGCAGCGACGTTGTTGGTGTTCCAGCTGGCGTGCTTTCTAATTGTAGATACAGAGATGTACTGTTCAGTACCTTCATTAGTGCTAAGGTTGTGGTCTCCCAGGGCAACACGGTAGGAGACAACTCTAGGGAAAATTAGAAAGAATAAAGAAAATGAGAGATGTTTCTACTATTAGGTATATACTAAATTTCAGAGGGAAATAAAAGTTGGTACTTGTAGGAATATCATACATCTATTGCACTCTCTGATCTGTATATCTCATGTCTGTTAGGCAGCTTTAGAGCTTTAGAGCAGACAGACAGCTTTAGAGCAGACAGCGCACAAAAAGAATATGTTGATGATGAAGCTATGGATTGCCAGTACAGTTACCCCAGACAGAAGTTGTATGGTAAACTATTTGTATGCAGGCTTGGCAACATCTAAAAAGACACTGGGGGTTATTTACTAAAGGAAAATCCACTTTGCACTGCAAGTGCACTTGAAAGCACTTGGAAGTAAAGTTGCTGTAGATCCGAGGGGGGCACGCAAGGAGAATAAAAAACAGCATTTTAGCTTGCACATGATTGGATGATAAAATCAGCAGAGCTTCCACTTAATTCAGATCTATCCCTTAGATTTAGAGCGACTGCACTTCCAAGTGCACTTTCAAGTGCACTTGCAGTGCAAAGTGGATTTGCCTTTCGTAAATAACCCCCACTGTTACCTTGCCCTATTCATCTTAAAGTTACAGGGTTTGATTTACTAAAGGCAAATAGACTGTGCACTTTGCAAAGTGCAGTTGCACTCTGCAAACACAGTTGCTTCAGAGATTGGTAAATGAGGTAGCTTCAACTTGCAAAGAGTATCCAATCACGTGCAATCACGTGCAAGGAAAATGAAAAAAAAAAAAACAGCATTTTTGCACATGATTGGATGATGGAAGTCAGCAGAGCTTCTGCTTATTTACTAAGCTCTGGGGCAACTGCACTTGCAGAGTGCAATTTTACTTTGCAAAGTACAAAGTCTATTTTCCTTTAGCAGATCAACCCCACAGTGTCTATATAAAGGGGCACTCCTCCCACTGTTATCTTCCTTGCCAGTGATCCCCCACCTCTTCTTCCTCCATTGCAGCCAGCACAAGAATCCACAGTATCAACAGACACTATGGGGAGTGGTGGTGTCACTCTCTCTGCCATGCGACAGTGTCTCTTTTACTGCTAAAAGTGCACTTTGTTCAGCTTAGTACTAATGTATTTGGACATTCACTGGGGTTACAGCACACATCAGGAGAGCAGATAAGGGGGGATGGAAGGGCACAACCCCCCCATGAGCTTTTGTGCAGCGCCAAAGCTAGTGCTGACATCTGCACTGGGCATCCAAAGCAGGAGCCACTCCTGCAGCCTGTCAGTTCAGAGCAAAGGAGGCTGCAGCTCTCTGACTCCACTCACATGACCCAGCCAGGGGAAGACTTCTCTTACTCTGAAGTGCCCTGGTCTGGCAAGTGGATTTTACTCCTGACCCCTGCGCTATGTGTATTACTTACTTCTGGCCTCTCTACTCTTTGTGGTGCGCAGTCCTTACGCCTGTACTTTGTGCATTATGCTCTTTAGACCCCTGTACTCTATATGTTACACACGCCTGACCCCTACTTTCTGTTCATTAGGCCCTCTTGTCTCTTGCAGTCTTTGAGATACACACTCCTGATCCAGAGGCCTAGCTTGAAGCTTGTGAACCCTGATGCAAAAATTGACCTAGGTTCCCCCCCACCCCCCATTTCCACTGTGCGTGCAGATACACCCACCGCACACCAAAACACTCAAAGTGGCTTAAGAGTTTTGGGTTCCCAGAGTTACTCCTTACATCAGAGCACAGGAATCACCGCTGGAGAATCAGAGGACAGGAATCACCGCTGAAGAATTAGAGGACATAGACCCCATGGCAGATCACTTGGCAGAGCACCTTTCCCATCCCAGCACTGTATACAGCTCCTCCCCCCCCACACTACACAGAGCTGAAATCACATTCCTTTCCACACAGTCTGTCAGCCTTCACAGGGTGTATCTGGCTTTTATGTTGCCGTTCAGACCTGTGAAATTCTTTGGTCGGAACCGTAGTGTAGTTGCAGTAGGCAGATACACCCTATGCAGATCGTGGCTAACTGGCTGTGTTGTAAAGGAACGTGATTTCAGCCCTGCAGAGGAGGAGCAGTATAGAGTGCCATAATGGGAAAGGAGCTCAGCAGCCAGGCATAGCATCCAGGGTGGAGAGGGTGGTCAGGGGGCTTTGGGGGGGGCACAACTTAGCCATAGGGGGGCAAAGTCATGTGACAAAAAATATGGAGCCTGTGGACCCTCAGGAACACCTCAGGAGGTGTTAAGGGATTTGGTTTAGCGATTTCTGAAGGTTTCTCTGTCAGTGTTGGCCGGTGTTGGGGGAAGGTCACTTACTGGAGATGTGTGTCTTTCCCCCAGTTGTCAGGGAAGTGGGGTAAGCAGACATCTCCGGGTGGGGGGGTACAGAGAATACCAGCTGGTGACTAGGAGACAATGGGCAGTGTCATACCTCCCCAGTGACATAGGTGGTATCAGGGCTACAGGACGGCACTCTCCTCCTCTTAACTCGCTGAGCTTGGTTACCATTCCATGTTGCCAGACACTTCCCCATCCTGGGCTGTTCTCACCCCGTTCTCCTCTCCATTCGGGAAATGGCTCACAGCTTCTTCCCAGCCAATGAGAACAGAGGGGTGTGGAATGTGAAAGGCAAAGTGAAAGCCCAGTACTGGAGCATGGCTGTGGGGCCGTAGGGCAGATCGGACCACTAACCCCTGTGCTCTGTGTGATATCCACTGAAGTTTTGTGCCCCTCCTATTGTTAGCGCAAATTTGCCATGTGCATAATTTGCTGTGGAACACTGCAGTGCGCTGCCTAATTTTTTTTTTCCTTGGTCCCCAAGGCTGACCCTCCAGGATTTTTTTTATTATTGGCTCTGCAAAAGAACACCAGAGATGGGTAAGTTTATAAAAGCAACTGAGAGTGCACTCAGCACAGGTGTGTGTGCATTGGTGGTGTTATCTAGGTTTCCAGTACAAAAATGTTTTTTAAAAAAATTGGGAAGATAGACATGTATGTGTTAAGAACATCTGCTCTTTGGTACTCTAAAATAAATCTTTAATACAACCATAGGTGTGCACAAAGGGTGTGCCAGGTGTGCCTGGGCAAACATTAATTACCCTGTGCATTTTAAGGTCAGGCTGGTGACCAAGGACAGCACTCCAACATCGGGGCTCAATCTGCAGGTTAGCAGTGTAGAGGAGTGGTTGAGGAGGTCTGATCATAGGCCTCTGGGGGGGGGGGAGCAGCAGCAGCAGGCCAGGCACACACAAAAGCCCTCCCACTAATCCCTCCGCTCTCGGCCCTATCTCCAGCCTGTCCACTTCTCTCTCCCTGATCCTGGGGGGACAGCTAATGGGAGCATGGGGATGGGGACAGTGACTGTCACTCACCTTGTGCAAGGAGAGGAGGGACAGGGTCACTGTCACTCTGGCTGAATGGACAGAGGAGGGGCGGGACCAGGACTTGTAACTCGTCTTGTATGGAGAGCAGTTGGCGGGGTGTCACTGCACAGGGCTGTCACTGAGTTAGTGAGCATTACAGGGGTTCATATACATCACAGTAGAGTGGCCCTATACACTTGTATTTATTGCTAGAGAGGGGCCACATACATTGCTATACGTATACATCATTATAATAGGAGTACAGGGATGGTTGCAGAGATTATTACAGGGGTTTACATATATTACTTATTATATTATATATATAGGTTCAGGGAGTGCACACATTATAATGGGGGTGCTGGGGTGCAAAATATATATATATACACACACACACACGTATGTGTGTTAAAACCTTGGGTTGCACACCCTAATGCAATAAGCTGCACATGCCTATGAATACTATATATATATATATATATATATATATATATATATATATATATATATATATATATATATATATATATATATTTGTCTAAGTACATTGCTGTAATAATACCTGTCCACGCAGTGAGCAGCAGTCAAGACACGATTAGCACGGATTAGGGAACCTCCACAGGTGTGGTACCAGCTGCTGCCAGAGAGATACTGCAGAGATACCTGAAGGAATTAAAGAGCTGAAATGTAACTTTGCTGAAAGATAAAACAATGAAGGATGTTTCCAGAGCAAGTAATCTGATATAATCTTTACTTTTCTAACCAGATTCAATCTGGTGACAATCTGAATAGCTATAATATTTTGACATCTATTTATTGCTTCATGTTTATAAATGCAATTTGTGTACATGCTAGCTGCCATTTGTGAATTCATATAATAGCATAGAATATAATTTTTTGGTAGTCTTGCTTACTTGTTTTTCAACATGGTTTTAAAGTCAGTTCTTTTTATCTTAAAGCATTATCTACATTACTTGTCCAACCCACCCCCATCCCTAAACACTTACCTGATTCCTGTCACCACTCCAGTGCTGTCCTCTCACTTCTTGCTTTCACAGGATACACTGGAAGCAGTGGGAGCCATGCACTCCAGCTGCTCCCAGTCAAATTTCTGTGAGGGGGGAGCAGGGGCATGGCTTTATTGTGCTGAGTGTATCTATGACTTGGGAGCATGCATGCACAGGTGCCTCCTTGGCACCTGTCCTCCTAAAGAGGCACTCAGGAAAGGAGTGGACAGTGTCAGCAGGGGACTGTCAGACTGTCAGAAGAGGAGGTGCAAAAGTATAGAAACACACTACTGTCCATTTAACATGGTTTCCTATGGATGTATTTCACAGGGACGCCAGGGATGTTTTTTTTGTTTTTGGTTCCATAGACTTCAATGGATCCTGCACTTGCAATATGCAAACTGCAACCTGCATAGGTGTGAATCGGGCCTAAATCTGTGCCATCAAGACTTTAAACCTTCAGTGTGTTCATATGTTCAAGAAATGCCCTTCCGCAGCTGAAACCACATACAGGGTTTAGGCCTTGTTCACACCTATGCAGGTTGCAGTTTGCATATTCCAGGTGCATTTTGCGTTTTTAAGGCTGGATTCACACCTATGCATTTTTAGTGCTTTTTGCATTTTGCAGATTTGCACTACAGAATGTGTTTTATAGGAAACCATGTTAAATGGACTGTAGTGCAAATCTGCAAAATGCAAAAAGCACTAAAACTGCATAGGTGTGAATCCAGCCTAATACATGTTTTTGATCCATTGAAGTCTACGGAACCAAAAACCAGAAAAAAAGTACCTGGCCCTTTCCACAAAATGCACAGATGTGAACTACATCCATAGGAAACCATGTTAAATGGACTGTAGTGTGTTTCTGCAAAACTGAAAATGCACTAAAAAATGCATAGGTGTGAACCAGGCCTGAAAGGCAGGAAGCACAGGCCAGAACTATGTGAAAAGAGTCTACTGTCCCACCCAACAGAACTGTGCAGACCATGAACAAAGTGAATACAAGGCACCATATAGAGCTCTAATTAGAAGTGATTTGTGTGTTTTTTCTGATTGCAGCCATATGCAGCTAATATTCAAACTTTATCCTGAATATCATTTCACTTAGGTTAGACAAAGTTCTTTAACTTCCCTTTTAATTTGACTAATTCTGTGAAAGTTGGCAAAAACAGGTCATAGAATTAGTAAATTATTTTGGAAATGCTTCACCTCCATGAAATCATCAATATTAAAAACAATGCATAAAGCATTTTACAATGTATACAGTACTGATCCTTTATGAACAATTGTGCTTCAAAGGTCAAATCAATGACCTGATCTTGTGCTTGTGTGTAACTAACCTGCCATGGCCAGGCATTCTTGGCTGCATTGGTGCCTCCTACCACACGGCTATTATCATTGTCCTCAATATAGCGGACGTTTTCATCATGACAGTATCCTTTAAGTGAATTAAAAAAGACAAAAAGTGTGTACGTGAATACGTTATGTGAAAATACTGTTATATAAAAAACAAGAAAACTGCATTGCAAAAGTGAATTTGACGCATAAAAAGCCTGATCACAGTTATTCAGCAAAGAGTAGAAAACTGCAGAAATTGCCTTTACCTTTAAATTCATTCTGCTTTGACCATTTTAATTGTAGTGAAAAAAAACATTATTATGAATTGCTTCTAGTTAACATTTCAGTATCAGTGTATCTCCCACCTTCCTGTTCAGCTGACAGCTAAAATTTTGGATTTTTCCCCAGTTGGAGTCCTGGTGACAGTGATTCACTGGACAAATAGAGATAGTGGTCTCCCCCACCCTAAAAAATTAAATGGCTCAAACCCTTTCCTACTCTATTAAAAAATGGCTTTGCATATAATTTAAATCTAAAAAAAAAAGATAGACCATTATGGGTATACTATACTTTTGAGTTGATTTACTAAAGGAGTTGAGAAACTTTGCAAAATAAATTGGAAATATTTGCTTCAATTATTCAGTACTTTCTTCTTCTCTAAAATATACCTGAGTTTATTTAATTATTTCTCCTATTATATACTTCAAATAAGTATCGATGTGTAGGAAATATCACTTACCGCAGAGGACAAGGGCAGCAAGTACCAGAAGCCTGAGCATTGTAAGGCAATTGCAGGGACAATCTCTTGTACAACCAAGCCTTAGATGCCTCCTCTTTTATAGCAGGGAGAAGTTAACAACCAGTGAGAACATTTCCAGGTGATAGGTGGCAAGTTTGTCCAAGATTTCTCAAGGACAAGAGATATATTTAAGCTTTTTATAAAAAGATTAGCAAACAGACATTCACACCATATGTGTAGCAATTCATTGGCTCATAGCCTATCACTGGAAATCTCCCTCAATTTCGATAAATCAATTAAAAGCAAGAATTTGTTCCATTAACCAGATGGAAAAAATCTTTTAATTTATTATACAACTCTATCTAATTTTATAATAAAAAATGGGACTCTTGGTTCTCACATGTATTGTTCAGAAATGCAAACAATTGAATAGAGATGTTAGTTCAAATTTATATTTCTATATTTTTTTATTTATTTTTTCATTATATTTATATAATATATATAATTTCTTTACACTATTGTACAGGAATTTATTTGTACAAAACCCTTGATAGATTGTATCAATACAGTTCCTACTTGTCTATTTTTCAATAATTATATAACTGAATAACCTTTTATATGTTAATTTTACTGTAATTGAAACCTCTTATTGTACCATAATTTTACCTCAATAAAAAAGTTTGTAAAAAAAAACAAGCTTAGCAAACGGACAAACTGATACACACAAGAATGTTATTTGGAAATTTTCAAATATAGACATGTCTGAAGTTTACGTAAGACTGATGAAATATCATAGCAGACCTTTGCAAGACTTTGACTTGAATCTATTTTACCTGGGTAGATGAGCAAGCTATTTTTCAAAAAATGAAATGATATTACAGAGAGCAGTAACATGTTCAGACTTCTAGTAAACCTGTGGACGCACCTTACTTTCTAAAGAGGTCCAAGAACTATTCATTAGACACCCCAGAGTGCCTGCTCACATTCTCAGATTGTCTGCTGGACATCCAAGAATATGTAAACCTAAGGACACTTTTCATGTAGATATCAAACACATGCTCCCTGTTCAAGCCCTCCACCTTCCTAGTGGTCAGTGGGGCCACACATCATATTTGGTAGCCAATACAAAAAGCCCAGAATGTATGTAGCGGATATTTCCTACTACAGCTTCCTGGGTTTTGAGACTTCTTCAGATGATATGATGATTCTACAGGAACCTGGAAGTGCCTGCTCTATGAAGCAGTGAGTGTTCAGGTACATTTAAGCTATCCATACAAAGTCAGGCAGATTTATTTACCAATAGCAAAGACAGAAAGTGGCAGCCACTCAAATCAGTTTACCATACCAAGACCCATAGAATGTGACTATACAGTATATGTTCCATAGCTATGAACTGTCCCAATTGCTAACAGGGTGGATTTACCCTTAGGCACAATAGGCCTGTGCCTATAGGCAGTGGATGCAAAGAGGGGGCTTTTTCCTATAGTAATCAGCCATTAATTGCACCCATTCTTTTTTCCCATCAACAGAAGAAAAAGTCATAATGTAACTTATTTACACTTTCCAACAACTGGTGCTGGTTGTTGGTTGCTCTCATATACACATACAGAGTCCAAGCACTGGGAGAAGCCGGCTCTGCCCATCCATCACTCAGCTTACTGTGACATTGTTGTAGGCCTCAGGATAGTAGAACTCCAGGGGAGCAGCTTTCCCACACAGCCCCAGCCTCTGTGCACACTGACCCGGGCACGGCCGCCCTCACCCTCCCGCGCCTGGCTCCCTTTCTCTGCGGGCTCCACACAAACCTTTATTGATGGTGTAGAGCATCGGGGAAGGACAGAAAGTGTTTTTGGAAGAATCGCCAGGTGACAAAGGGAAGAAGGCCTGAAAAAAAAAAATAATGCAGCAATCCATCTAAGGACTGGATTTGATACTTCACTACTGCACTGGAGAGCTGTCCTGTGGGATCACAGAGGATATTCAGAGTGGCCGTGCAGCTTCCATCCAGCTCCTATTGAATACATGTATTTATGACCTCCTGTAACAAGAGGTCCACCCTATCCGGTAAGCACATTTATGTGTCTGGGGTGGAGATTATTGGCATCTTACACAGAAGAATTGGTTTTCCCTTTTTAATATGAGGGATCTTTTTCCTCTCTTCATATTATGGACTGTTTTTATAATAAATTATTCTATGCGCTGCACTAATATTGTTTTACATTGTGATATATAGGCTTGGTGAATTTCTATAGTGTTCAGCTTGCACCAAATTTGTATTTTAGTTTGCGCTGATTGTTCCTGTTTTTTATACATGTTGGAAAGAATTGAAAGCATTTACTGCCCTTGTAAAATTAACAGTGAACCATTGTTTTTGGAGATAAACATGACAAATGATTTAGCAAGTCCATCTGGATATGATTGCACTGGATGTCAAAGACTTCTAGAACCACAGACAGGAAGTCAGTCTTCCTAAAGGAACCTGTAATGAGAGATAAACCAGGACAGCCCCTCATCACAACAGTGGACATAACAGTAGGGGCAATATGAGTAATACCATCAATGAAGGTAAGGACCAAGGAGGAATAGATCCAGGGGCTTTTAACATGGAATCACCAGAGCCAAAATCTGTCCTTCAGTGGTGTTCAAAACTAGACACAGAGATGCCACACTAAAGTAAATTCAGAACCCAGCAAGTGCATGCTGTAGGTATGAGGGCTAAAGCCAAGGGACTTGCACCATCAGAAATTTAGTCTTCAACATGTGGGTATAGCCAAAACCTCTGACAGGTTCAGACACTGTAATATTCTCGTTTTTACGGTAATAATAATAATGATATTTCAATAATTCACATTATTGAGGAAATTGAATCAAATGTGTGTCTGTGTGTAGATGTAGTTGTCCTCGTGCTATGTGTATCTGCCGGTGTGAGTGTCTCCAAAAACTCTCTGTTGCTAACTTTTTTACTCCTAAATTCAGCCCCCACCTTCTCCTAAAATCTAAGCCCTCCTTCCTAAAAAGGTAAAAGGTTTGGTTGGCCTAAAGTTCCACAGACTTGGTGGCAAATGGTTTTCTAACTTTCAGTCTAACGCCAGATGTTGAAATACAACACTATCTCTATTCAAGTCATTCCATGGGGATGGGCAAGACTGCTATGTGTAAAGTTTTAAACATATAAAATATAAGTTTCCTTTAACTTCTAAATCAAATACTACATATATCAGTAGGTATATTATATTAATTTAAAACGAAATGTTCTTATTAATATCCCAATCAAGAAATATTGTAATATAAAGAACGTATGATCTTAACTAAAACATTAACTTTTACATCTTAAATAATGTAAAACCTTCCTTCTCATCTGTGATGGGGGAGGTGAGAGCTCAGCTCACTCTTAATTTCTAACACATGTTGACTCTACATTTTCTTTTTCTTTTACCAAATAATCAATCCCCTTAATATCATAATTCATAATTGTAACTATGTTATACAATATTTTGAAATATGGATGTCACTTCAAAAATATGTTTCATACTTTCCCTCTAAATTGTGTTTAGCATAAATCTATAATCCATACAACCTTTCAAATAATCTTTGTCAAAGTTTGAACGTAAAATATATTTCTTAACTTCTATTCATTCATATATGTGAAATGTTTTTAAAAATAATTACATATTACAATGTAAAAGCTAGTCCTAACTTGTCTATATGACTTTCAAAAAAATGTACTGTTATCTTAATTAGCACCAGATGTTCCTTCTAACTAGAATGACTCTATTGTAAGGATGTTTAACCCTTTCAACTCTGAAAAAACACTATGTGATTGTAAAAAATTGATGTGTAAAAAATATTTCATCTTGATATGATAAACATATCACATCACAAAAATGTATATATATAAAAACCACAATATATCTGATGGATAAATGTTTTCATCAGTATTCAAAAGTCAATTGGTTTTAGAAGTTTCTCTCTTATTAGAGATCTTGAGGCATTTTTTCTTCTTATTTTTCTTCCTGCACTCTGTAAAGTTGGAAAAACTTTATTGAACATTAAAGCGGAGTTCCACACAAAAATGGAACTTCCGCTTTTCGGAACCCTCCCCCCCTCCGGTGTCACATTTGGCACCTTTCAGGGGGGAGGGGGTGCAGATACCTGTCAAAGACAGGTATTTGCATCCACTTCCGGCATAGACTCCCACGGGAGTCTATGCCTCTTCCCAGGAGATAGCGTGGACCAGTTACGATGCGCAGCGCGACTCGCGCATCCGCAGTAGGGAACCGGGAGGTGAAGCCGCAACGCTTCACTTCCTGATTCCCTCACCTAGGATGGCGGTGGCAGCTGCCGAGAATCAAGCGGGTTATCGGCGTCGGCTGCCGACATCGCTGGACCCTGGGACAGGTAAGTGGCCATTTATTAAAAGTCAGCAGCTGCAGTATTTGTAGCTGCTGGCTTTTAATTTTTTTTTTTTTAGGTGGATTTAGGTGGACTCCCTCTTTAAAAGACAACAAAGATTATAACGAATGAATTTCTTCTTATTATTAACTCTTCTCCCAGAACTGATATTCTTAAACTTCAAGGTTTTGTTTTCATCTGGAAGGTCTAGAAATATTACATTTCTTTTCTTTTGGTGACTTACAAGTCAAATCCTGAAATAGAATGAAGTATCATTATATTGAATTTAATTAATGCAAAATATACCTTCATTTACTTATTCATTTTACATACCACAATCCTAATATTTTATTATGACATGAAAGACATATTTTAGTAATAACATTTCTAATTACCCTACTTTGCTCTATTTCTCTTAAACTGACCTATATCCTTATGCTATTATTATGTGTATTTAAACTATAACAGGACGAAATTTCTTATTTTTGTCATGATTCAAAACCTCGTTTGAAAGTTAGCGCATACCCCAGGTACCCCCTTAAACACATAGAGAAAAGAGAGTTGTTTTCTGATAAAGACCAGGCCTGGGCATGGTTTCCCTCATGGACAGGATGGGGAATAGAAATAATAAAAAGATTGAATAACTACTCCAAAATTATGGATGAAATTATGGAAAATAATTCTGCAGACATCAAACTGTTAAGTATTGAACAAAGGGCTATTTCGTAAACAACTAGATATGCACGAAGTAGCTATCGAATCCAATGCTGCTTTGACTGGACTCGGAGGACTATGAGTGCTGCACATGGATTCATAATACCAGTATTGAAGTTCGTGATTATTATGATATAATTGATAAACACCGAAAGGAGGTGTCAAACCTCCAAGCTGAAGCCAGAGATTGCCAAAGATGGGTGGAACCCCTTTAAGGGGCTAGGCAGTTTCAGTGATTTTTGGTCCCATTTTCTCTTGGTTCTGACAGGCAGGAATGTTAATTTTAAGGTGCCTGTTTTTTTTCCTTGTTATATATTGTTCAAGCTTATTCAATGTATCTATAATTATACAATGCAACAAAATGACCCCACACAGTGAACATGGTGATATCACGGTATGTGATATAAGAGGGGACTGAAGGAGGAGAAAGAGTTAACATGAATGAAACTTTAATATAGCTGACAGAAGAATATTTCTTATTTTAGGGTCTTGTTTTCACGATGACCACAGCATAGATAAGGTCTTGTAAGAATTGGTTTTGAAATGATGTCTTCAGACAAAGTCAGAACATTAGCATTAAATAGTTTAAATTATGTTTTCAGGTAATATCCCCGTCAGCTAAAATACTAGTTTAAGACTATGTCTGAGAGGCTAGATGTTTGTATAGGAATTATGTGTCATGTGATGAACTCTGTCCTCCCTCCCTCCTTTTCTGTAAGTTGTTCAATATTCTTTGTTCATAATTTGTATAAAGATGCAAGTCTTACCATTAAAGCCAAACATGCATTCAATGACTCTTGTCTGCATTGAATGCTTCCGAGGCTTCGAAAGAATTCTACTGATTGTCCTGATCTAAGCAGAATTAACCCCTTCACCGATGTGCCCGCCGATCCCCGCATGCCAATGGAGTAAGTGCCTGTGGGCAGGCAGACAGCAGGGGGGTGTTTGAGGTGCTGGGGTGGTTGTTTTCCTCCCCCAAACAAAAAAACACCAGCCGCCACTGTTCACATGTAACCTGTGCTGTTGCTGATAACTGGTGTGGAACGTCTCCCACCACCGTCTCTTCCCACCGTCGTCTTCTCCTGTCGTCTATCCCGATGCCTTCTCTCCTGCCGCTGTGTTCTCCTCCTGCCGCCGTCATCTCCTCCCGCCGCTGTCTACTCTTTCCGCCACCGTCTTCTCCTCCCGCCACCATCTTGCCTGATGCCTTCTCTCCCGCAGTTGTCTTCTTCCTCACTGTCGGTTACCCGCTCAGATGACATCACCTGGAGAGCCTGCCCCCTGTAATGTCACAAGGGCGGGCTCTGTGGGTGACATCATCGGATAGTCACGCCCCATGACTATATAACAGATGCCAGACAGCGGACCACAACACAACAGAGGAAGACGGCAACAGAATAACAGCAGTTTTTTTTAAAATGTAGCAGGTAACCGGCAGCGAGGAAGAAGACGACGGCGGGAGAGAATGCATCGGGGAAGATAGCGGTGGGAGGAGAAGATGGTGGCAGGAGGAGCAGATGACGGTGGGAGAGAAGGCACCAGGAGCGACGGCAGGAGAAGACGGTGGTGGGAAGAGACAGGGACGGAGAGGATGGCTGCGGGAGAAGACAGAGCTATTAATAATGGAATTGTCGAAAACCGACTCTTGTTTTTTTTTTTTTTTTACATTTTGGTGAATGGGTATGGGTAGTATGTACGCGATACCTATTCATATATATTCACCATCACAGTTAAAAAAAAGCATATATGGTGAAGTATAGGGGCTGGGGAGGACAGAGGGAGGATTTCCCCTGTGCTTCGCCATATATTTTTTACTCTTTTTTTGGCACAGATTGCAATTAAAAAGATTTGTTTTATTGAGTTAATGGTTTATTGATACCGTGTTTTATTGCTAACCGTTGTTTGCTTTTTAGGTATGCTATTCAGCTGCAGCACTGATTTGTTTATTTTGACAGCGCTGTAGGAGGTGATTTCACCACCGCAGTTAAAAAAAAAGCATAAATGGGGAAGCATAGGGGCTGGGGTGCACAGAGGGCAGATTGCCCCTACGCCTCAGCATATATATTTTTTCACTTTTCTTAATATGTGGAGGCTGCAGCGAGGAAAAGGAGGGAGAGCACCACAGGGTTGCAATGAAGGGGGAACAGCGGTGTGGTCAGAGTTTGCTGGATCTATCTGACGCAAAGCCACCCAGGAGAGATGTTCTGATTGGAGACTGCTGCTGCCATTCAGGTCTGTGCAATGCTACATGTCAGGGGAACTGGATCCTTAGAGCCTGCACTGAGGATCAGTGTTTCACTTGCTGGATGCAGCAAGTGACTGTGACCATCAGCAGAGCCCTGACCATCAGGAGAGTACCAGTGCTACTACTGCTGGACACTAGCTTGTGAGGGAGGACACAAACCTACGTGGAATCACTTGGAGTTTGGAGAGTGCCTATTGTGGTTTGAGGCCTCTTGGCTGGTTCCATGGTATAGTTATGCCCCAGTGGGGTTACCTTAACTCTCTTTATTTTGGAACAATCCAGTGCCCCTTGCATTACAAAGACTGTATTAGAGTGCTCTCCCACCACTTATAACAAAGGAAAAGAAGCACTTTCCCAACATGATTGAAAAAGACAGATCATAGGAATTTTTTATGTGTGAGACTTTTTGGCAGTCTAGCCGCGTACAGGACCCCGAACACCAATCACTACCTTCAGGATTTCAAAGGGCGTAAATTGCTTATTTCACTTCCTCACTACCTATCACAGTTTCAGAGGCCATGAAATGCCAAGATAGCACAAAACCCCTCAAATGACCCCTTTTTGGAAAGTAGACTCAAAGACGGCTCGAACATGGCATGGGGATATGTGGAATTGCACCCCAAAATACATTCTGCTGCGTCTCCTGAGTATGGGGATACCACATGTGTGAGACTCAGGAGAAGCAGCAGAATGTATTTTGGGGTGTAATTCCACATATACCCATGGCATGTGTGAGCATTATATCATTTCAGTGACAACTTTGTGTAAAAAAAAAATGTTTTTGTAATTTTTCAATCACTTGTGACAAAAAAAAGAAATATTAAAAGGGCTCAACATGCCTCTCAGCAAATTCCTTGGGGTGCCTACTTTCCAAAAAGTAGTGATTTGGGGGGGGGGGGGGGGGGGTTGTACTTCCCTGCCATTTTAGCACCTCAAGAAATTAGATAAGCATCCAGAAAGTAAACGCTGCGTAAATTCCAGTAAATATACCATAGTTTGTAGACGCTATAACTTTTGTGCAAGCCAATAAATATATACTTATGGAAATTTTATTTTACCAAAGACATGTGGCTGAATAAATTTTGGCCTAAATGTATGACAAAAATTGAGTTTATTGGATATTTTTTATAACAAAAAGTAGAAAATATCATATATTTTCAAGATTTTTTTTGTCTTTTTTGAGGATCAGTGTTTCACTTGCTGGATGCAGCAAGTGACTGTGACCATCAGCAAAGCCCTGACCATCAGGAGAGCATCACTAGCTACTACTGCTGGACACTAGCTTGCGAGGGAGGACCCAAACCTACATGGAATCACTTTGGAGTTTGGAGAGTGCCTATTGTGGTTAGAGGCCTCTTGGTTGGTTCCATGAAATAGTTCTTCCCCAGTGCTGTTACCTTAACTCCTCTTTATTTGGGAACAATCCAGTGCCCCTTGCATTACAAAGACTGTATTAGAGTGCACTCCCACCACTTGTAACAAAGGAAAAGAAGCACTTTGCCAACATGATTGAAAAAGACAGATCATAGGAATTTTTTTATCTTTGTCTGATTTGAACTTAACTTTTACTGAATCGGAGAATGTGTACAGTGCCTTGAAAAAGTGTTCACACCCCTTAAAATTTTCCACATTTTGTCATGTTTCAACCAAAAACGTGAATATATTTTATTGGGATTTTATGTGGCACATAGTTGTGAAGTGGAAGGAAAATGATAAATGGTTTTCAAATTTTTTACAAATAAATGGCTGAAAAGTGCATTTGTATTTAGCCAAAAATCTAGTGGAACCAATTGCCTTCAGAAGTCACCTAATTAGTAAATAGAGTCCACCTGTGTCTAATTTAATCTCAGTATAAATAAATCTGTTATGTGAAGCCCTCAGAAGTTTGTTAGAGAACCTTAGTGAACAAACAGCATTATGAAGGCCAAGGATCACACCAGACAGGTCAGGAATAAAGTTGTGGAGAACTTTAAAGCAGGGTTAGGCTAAAAAAATATAGCAGAGTCCAGGGCCCCCAGAGGCCTAATGATGACCTCCAGAGTTAAGGAAAGCTGACATCCTTCCTTGTAAAGTGGGTTACCAGGCATGGTGGGTTTAATGCAAGATGAAATGATGGGTGCCAGTCACTTTTTGAATGCGAACAAGAGATTTATTGTCTCTTTACAAGAACTGGGGAGAGCAGGTTAGGGCCAGGACACCCTTAGATAGATGCAATGCTATACAGGGAAAGACCTCCAGCCGGATGCCACGTCTGTATAGGTAGGACCGCTGTCTCCTATAGCACTGAACTTGTAATGGTCCCTAAAGGTAGTTGCACATAACTCTTGGTAACACAGAACAGTCTGTTTCTTATCTCACAGTATCCCACTGTAATGCCCCGTACACACGGTCGGATTTTCCGATGGACAATGTCCGATCGGAGCGTGTTGTCGGAAATTCCGACCGTGTGTGGGCGCCATCGGACATTTTCTATCGGATTTTCCGACACACAAAGTTGGACAGCAGGAGATAAAATTTTCCGACAACAAAATTCGATCGCGTCAATTCCGACCGTGTGTGGCCTGTTCCGACGCACAAAGTGCCACGCATGCTCAGAAGAAATTCCGACACGGGACAGCTCGTTCTGGTAAACGTAGCGTTCGGAATGGATACAGCACTTTCGTCACGCTGCAATGTTCAAAATGGTTTAATACAGCGCACTCTCTTCTTCTTTATAATGTGACAAGAATTAAGTAGTTTTGCTGCTCATATTCACACACACTTCTCACAAACTTATTTCGTTACTATTTATCGGGATTCCCTCAATATATTTTGATTTCTCACATCTGACAACAAAATTTTTTTTTTTTTTTTGGACTTTAATGTAGATTCTTTTTTTGTGTTTCTCTTTTTTATTTTTTATTTTTTTGGTGATTTTGATTTGTATTCCCGAAAATGTTTGTGTGTTTTTTGTGACAAGTTCCCATAACACCACTAATATGTTGTTCTATTTAATCTGTAGGAGATTGTTTGGTGTTGTTGTCCCTTGTTAATTTCACATTGTACTTTAGAAATGTACCTGAATCGTCACCAACAAACTGTCCTTTTTGGATGAAAACACACACAGGAGAGTAGAATTTACCCAAAAAAATTTTATTAAGGGCTCACAACTAAACAAAGAGGGAGGCAACGCTGGAGAAACTGCAGAAGTGGGCGAAGCCTTGGACCCCCGGGGCAGACATCAACTATTTAAAAGCAAAATTGGTGGCCTGAGGAGTCCATATCATAAGGGAGGGCAGTCTGGTCCAGAAGTCCCAGAGATCCGGAAAGCAGCAGATGACATCTGTGTCCCCAGGCTGTGGTCATACGAGAGACTGCAGCTTCTGTCAGACCAGACTGAACCCAGGGCAATCACTCTCAGGTCTTCTTTCCACGCTTCCTTCCAGCCTTTGGCTGTGGTGGTGGAGTTGTGGCAGCAGGAGGAGGAGGAGGAGGAGGATCGTCGATCTCAATGACATCTGTCTTGTGTGTCAGTTCCCCACTCTCCCCCTTACGAAGGACTTTATAAATCAGGTCCTCAGAGATCTTGCGTTGACCCTCCTGCATGCCCTGCAATTTTGTGGCAGCCATGCAGGCAAAGGCCTCTTCAGGACTGGGGAAGGCTCGGAGGGACGTTGAAGCCTCCTGGATCAGCCTGTACGCTGAATCCTGCACGGGACTCGGAGTGGCCTTCCTGGCTCGTTTATATGGCAGGCGGAGGGGAGGGACCTGAGACTCAGTCAGGTTGCGACTTGTCCCTGGCTTCTCTTGGCTGACACTTAGCCCCGCCTCCTCCTGACTGCCACATTCCACAACCTCCTCCTGGCTGAGGTCTTCCTGTGTATGAAAAAGGGACATAGTTTTAGTTTTTTATTCATCAATCACACACAATTTTCACCTCCTGACTGCTGCAAATTGAATGTTAACAAATATAACAGACTATCCTTCTGAGCCCAGCAGTTTTCATTCTTTTCCCAATTTTGGGTGCCCACTACTGTCTATTGATATGTAAAGCACTTTTTTTAATCAGCAATTAGTGATCAATAATAACATCTAATAAACATCATTTATTTATTGACCAGAAATCTGTAGAAGAATGCTATACCTGACTCCAGCTGGGCTCCTCCACTTCTTCCTGGCTGGAAGGCCCAGGTTGGACATCGGAAGCCTCAGCTGGGATGGAAGGAAGCGTGGAAGGAAGAGTGGAGAGGGATTCCCTGACTTCAGTGTGGTCTGACAGAAATCGCAGTCTCTCGTAGTACCACAGCCTGGGGACATAAATGTCATCTGCTGCAGCTCCGGACCTCTGGGAATCTGTGACCTTCTTGCGCTCCCTAAGATAAGTGCTCCTCAGGCCACCAATTTTAGCTTTCAAATAAAGGATGGTTGCTGTGGGGACCACCGGCTTCACCAACTCCAGCAGTTTCTCCAGCGCTGCCTGCCTCTTCTGTTTGTGGTTATAGTGGGGGTGTCTCACTTGCCACAGACAGGGCAGCTCCCTGTACTTGTCTATGAACAGGGGCAGGAAATTGTGGTCATTGAACCCATCCATTTTCTCTGTAAGACACAACACAAGACAAAGCCTAATGTCAGGCCAAACTCCCCTAATCTTGTTACAATATAGGCTTCCATTTCGAAGCAGTATAGGCCCAAGTTTAGATCCTACCTTCGTTAGCACGATCGGCGTCTCCGATGCTCCTTCCTCCGCTCCCAGATCGTACGTAAGACGCGCGCGTTACGATTTATACACACTGCGTATGCGTATAACTCCGCCCGCCCCTTACGTTCTTTCTAGTCTATTCCCCGCCCCTTTTCGTTCGGCGCAGTGGGGGAAGAGCACATGGCGGATAGACAGGAGGATCATGCTAATTGTAGCAACGAGGAGGAGGAGGAGGAAAGGCTGGAGCCTGAAACGTCCCGATCCAGAAGGAGATTAAAGGACTCAAATATGTCCTTTGGGGAGATGTTGGAGATGGTGGACATCCTGAAGAAGGCCGACTATGATGGAAAGTATGGGCCTTACCCCAACCCCAATGTCCGAAAGGCCAAGATCATGGCGAAAGTGGTCAGGAGTCTGCACCGGAAATTCGGGGTACGACGATCGAAAGATCAGCTCAGGAAGCGGTGGTTGGACCTGAAATTATGAGAACATGAGCAGTACAGAAAGATCCGGAGAGTGCTGCAAAAAAGTAAGTAGTTGTGCTGTGTTCCTATTCTTTATGTTTATTACGTTCGTGCTGCTCCATGTGCTTTTAGGAACTGTTGTACAGTTTAAAATGGCAACTTTCATGTTCATGGGCACATTATTCGTTCGGATCACACATTGTTATTTCGGACGATAAAATACCATTGTTTAGGCCATATGCATTTGGCCACCATTTTGACGCCCTATACTTGTCTTCAAAGAATTGGGTTGTGTAGATGGCTTTGTTACTAGAATGAAATGCAAACTAGATTCTGTGTAAGGAGAGGACACTGAGCAGCTGTTTTCACATCTGGACACTGGAGCACTAGTGTGGGACACAAGAACACCATTTTTATTAGGGGGCCACACAGGTGCTCCAGTGTATGCTATAGGGGGGGCTACATCTGTGAAGCTTTTACCAAACAGGTAAAGTATTGCAGCTTGACAAAGGGCACTAAAAAAGCTACATGTTGGAACTCTGCTAAAATAGATAATTGTACCCCACTTCCAAGCAATGTTTCATCTTTATAGTTCTGCCATCAAATATCTGTGTGCTAATTATATCATTTTTGTTTTACATAGGGGAGAAAAGACTCGGAAGACACCCCTCATCCGAGGAGACCAGAGCCCCCCCCCCTCTGGAAGAAGGGGAAATCCCCCCAACACAAGATGAGCAGGAGGATGAAGACGTGGTGGAAGTAGTTACCACAACAGGTGAGTGTCTGCGACCACAGGCTCCGATAAGAGATGGATTGCGGCATTTTTTTTAAACCTAATTTATTTTGGGGTTCCTCTCTTTTTAGGTGATCGTGAGGTTGTGGATCCAGATCCTTTCACATCCGAAAGTGCCCAGATCCTGATCGGGGAGATCATGGGGTGTAATTTACAATTGGAAAACATCAAGCAAAACATCAATGATGTTATTCCAAAATATAAAAACATCATTGATGTTTTGGGGCGAGTTTAAAGCCCCTCCAAATCACTTTCTTCTTTTGTCTGCTACAATGTGCTAAATGTTTTTGTGATTTTTCCCAAAGCCAAATTTGGAGGATGCACACAGTGTGTCAACATGTGCTATCTGCCATCACGGGAGATCAATGGACGCGTTTTGGGGGTGCAACCCCTTCCTCAATAATAAAGTAGCGGTGAGGAAGGGCTTTCTCCCCCAAAACACATCCCTTGATCCCCCGTGATGGCAGGTAGCACATGTTGACATTGTGAAATTTGTGTGCATCTTCCAAATTTGGCTTTTCCTGGGATGATTTCCCCCCCATCTGAACGCAATATCAAACACAGTTCCTAAATACTCATGTCTGATATTGCCTTCCAGTTCTACCAAATGTGAACTTTGTAAGATCAAGATTTGTGTCTTTCTTGTTGGTTTTACACAGGCCTGTTTTCTATAAAATGCACATTTTGATTTTGGATAATGACACCACAAAAATTGGTATACAACAAACATGTTGGTTTGTCAGAAAAACCTTTGGTAAATGCACACGTGATTCTGCAGGTATTAAAAAGATTGTTCATCAAGAATGTGTGGATTATTGTCTCACGCTACAACACTTTTGGGGTGATGTAATTGTTGTTTTATGAGAAAATGGGGGTTATTTCCTAAGGGGAAATCCACTTTGCACTACATGTGCAGTTTCAGTGCAGTTGCAAGTGCACTTGTAGTGAAAAGTGTCTTTGCATTTAGTAAATAACAGCCAACAGTGCTTTGTATAAGGTTACACAATCACGACATTTTCTGCACTCCACACATTTCTGTCAGGGTCAGCTCAAACACAAGCAGTAAATGTCCACAAAGAAGAGCCTGGGGGGAGATGCCTGTCGAGAACTTGAGGTCCTGCAGGCTTCTCCCTGTGGCCAAATACCGCAAGGTAGTGACCAACCTCTGCTCCGGAGTGATGGCTTGCCTCATTGCCTCATGCAGGTATCCTGCCTGCTAATATAAGGGGTCAGCAAAGCCAACAAACGGTGAAACACGGGGTCCGTCATCCTGAGAAAGGTTCTGAACCGGCCTTTTCTAGTCTCATCGTACGTGGTGTACGTGACCGCGTGGTTGTCAATCGGAAATTCCGACAACTTTGTGCGACCATGTGTAAGCAAAACAAGTTTGAGCCAACATCCGTCGGAAAAAATCCTAGGATTTTGTTGTCGGAATGTCCGAACAAAGTCCGACCGTGTGTACGGGGCATAAGTCTTCAATCACTGAGCTCCCAGTCTTTCACTAGACTTCCAGATCCCAGTTGTCACTGGATCTTCTGAGCTCTTCCACAACTATCACACTGTATACTCCACAAGCGTCACCCCCGCTAACCTGCTGGGTCCCTGGCTTGGCACATGCTGAAGCTTTCTCACTTCTTCACCGTCCCCAGCTGGTGAGAAGACTACTTTGGTACTTGCTCAAGCTTACTCACTGTAGTCTCCGGTAATATGGTGGATGGTTCCTTAGTGGCGACTGCTTCCCCTTTACCTTTGACCACAACTGGTTCCCCGTCCGGCTGAACCTAAACAACTTTGAAAACTAACACCCTGAACACCCAATGCCCAGCATAAAGCATGGGGGTGGTAGCATCATGTTCTGTGGATGCTTTTCTTCAAGTGTGCCACTTTGTGTTTGTCTATCACATAAAATCCCAATAAAATACATTTACGTTTTTGGTTGTAACATGACAAAATGTTAAACATTTCAAGGGGTATTAATACTTTTTCAAGGCACTGTATGTGTCTAGAGATGGAGAATATGGTGCCCTGAGTCTGGTAAGAGATTAACAAGATAATCGAGAGTCTGAGAACTCCCCCTTCAAGCCAGGCTGCACGGCTACTGAAAATCTAGAAGCCTTGAGGGAGATTTACTAGAGAGTAAAGGACTGTTCCGAATTGGTTTACATGTTCCCACACACACCTATAAAAATCAGTGAGAGGAGTTGTCTGCTTATGTTATGCGAGTGGACAAGGTTCCACAACAGATTATTCTGAAGGTGGCATGGAGCCAGGCAATGTGAGCAAGGCTTTGTTGACACAGACTCTAAAATGGGCACTCCCATTAGATCACATATAGTTGAAACTTGAACCAGAGACCAGAATGACCTATTAACTGCCTTCAAACTGGGTAAGACTTATTGAGAAGAAGACACTCTGTGCAAGGCCAAGAAAGATTCACCAAATGCATCTATTGTGAAGATAAGAAGTATAGGCACAGTGGAGGTCCAGGTCAAAGTAGCTGCTTTAAAGACACAGATGTTGTAGATGATTAAGCTGATGACTCTACTGTCCCCCACACCTTCAGGGGAGAATGCATCAAGACCCACCCAGACAGGGGCACCACAGAATGCAACTATTGAAAAGCCATCCAGTTCAGTGGTCTACTGTAAGTGTGGGGGTTTTGGTCACTACCACTGTGATTGTCCCAGCCCAACAAGGTCACAGAGAGAATATTACAAGCCAACTGGGTGCCCAACTATTAGTCAGCCTGCTCTAGTTCCCAGATTCAAAGCAGATGGCAGATGAAGCTTTAACCATTACACTAAGGCTCATCTAAAGTCTTGATTATGCGGCGCAAATTACGCTCAGACTCAGGCCCCAGATTGAGATGGATAAGTGCATTCCAAACCCAAAACCAGTGGCCTAGATGGCAACAGAACCAACATCAGACCAAACGAGGCATTTGTGATCAAGCAGCAGAACAAGTCACCTCAGCTCCTCCAAGCAAGTTCCCTGACAAGCTGGTGGGCCCTTCTCTTTTAGTGCCTGTTCAAATGAAAGGTAAACACATAAGCCTTTCTGAATTCTGGGGCTCAAGTGACCTTGACCGTCTGACTTTTATGACAAACCCCTTAAATACCTGCCCCTTCGGAATTTACAAGATCTAGATATCTGGGGTATAGGTACTAGTAAGCTCCTCTATGATGGGTACCTCCCAGGCAGGCTTGCATTCAGTCCTCCAATGGTAGGCAAGGACTTCTGACACATTGGCCAACATGTGTCCCCATCCTCCAGTGGCTATTAACGTCAGCTACAACTCATAGAGGCTATGTGGACAGTCTCTGGAAGGAACTAAAGATTGCCTATCAGAAAAGTCACAAAGCTTTTAATGCCAGAGGTCAGCAGAACAGGAGAAGTTATGATCTGAAAGTCCGATTACATGACATACAACCAGAAGAGAAGGTGTTGCTAAGAAATAAATATGGGACCTTCTGAAAAGCATAAGTTAGCTGACCAGTTTTCTCCAATCCAGATAGCAAGGATAACTTGCCACAGATTTGTGGCAGTGTTGAACTGTAATGGCCCGTACACAAGGTCGGATTTTCTGACGGAAAATGTTCGTTGGTAGCTTGTTGTCGGAAATTCCGACCGTGTGTAGGCTCCATCAGACATTTTCCATCGGATTTTCCTTCACAACAAATTTGAGATCTGGAACTCAAATTTTCCGACAACAAAATCCATTCTCGTAAATTCCGATCGTGTGTAAACTATTCCGACGCACAAAGTTTGACGCATGCTCAGAATCAAGTACAAGATGGAAACGCTCGGTCTGGTAAAACTAACATTCGTAATGCAGATACACATTCGTCACGCTGCAATTTTTTAAATCTTTCTTTCTTTCTCTTTTTCTATAGAATGCTAAAATAATGAAGTTGTTTTGTTGCTCATATTCACACAGAGTTCTGAAAAAATTATTTCTTTATTATTTAGTGCTTATCTCTACTTGGGTGAACTTTTACCTAATAAACCAAGATTTATTTACAGACGTGCACCAAATTTTGGTGATCAGATTGTGAAGAAGATCTTGGATCCACCAAATAGATCAAGCCCATTATTGAGATACAATGTTTTTTTCTCCTGCAGAAAATGTGTTTGCTGCAGGTCTGTAATGGTATTAAACAGAGGGGTGACCAGCGTGACAAACGTAGATCTAGAAACATTTCAAATCGATAAGTTCATCACCTGCAATTCATTGTTTGTGGTGTATCTGCTCTGGTGCCCATGTGGTCTTTATTATGTTGGCAGAACAAAACGACAATTAAGTGTTCGCATAGCTGAACATATAGCCAACATAAAAAATGGCTTTAAATTTCATGGCGTTTCATTACACTTTAGAGAAACATGGCCAGGACCCAGCTGGGTTGCAATTTTGTGGTATTGATCAGGTCTTTCCATCATGGAGAGGATCCAACCGGGTCAGGGGTCTATCGCAGAGAGAGACTAAGTGGATCTTTCTTTTAAAAAGTCTTCACCCGAGAGGGTTAAATATCGAACTGGATCTGAACTGCTTTATCAGCAACTTCTAGTATTTTATGTATGAGGCCAGATGGGGCAATATATCCCAGTATATTTAGGAACCCTTTATGTCCATTGTTTTTGGGTTTTTTTTGTTTTTTTGTTTTTGTTTTCGTTGTTTTGTTGTTTTTGTTGCTTTTTTTTGCTTTTATTTTATTATTATTTGTATTATTATTTTAATTTTAATTTTATTTTAATTTTAATTTTATTTTTACTTCTATTTTTATTTTTATTTTCATTTTTATTTTTATTTTTTACTTAATTTTATCCAATAAACAATTTGTGACGTAACTGTCATGGACTTACCTGTGCGTACACACCCTAAGTAATTGTAGGTACACGGTCAGTTTTGGGTAGAGGGTGTTATGACTTAAATTACACTAGACTGGTCAGGGCTACACAGAATCAAGAGAATTTAGGAAAGGTAGGGGGATCAAAACTGATGCTATGTTATAGCACTCTTAAGTGTATGCTTATACATATTGCATATATCCATTGCCCATAGAATGCTTTGCCTTTGTTGATTATCTTTTTTAAGACCCACACATCTGTTATGTGGGATGTTGTGGATATTATGGAATTACAGGATGCTAATATATATATCTTTTAATCTATATTATCAATTTGCAAATTCTACTAATTAATATTACCCATGATGTTTTTATTTTTTATATAGGGATTAGTATATTCAATCATATATCTCCATACGATATGTGTTGTAATAGTAATAAGTATTATCTGTGAAGCTTTACCAGTTTACATTGCTACCCGTGCTGGTTGTGCTGTTAGGTCACTGTATCTTGGTTACGGGGACACGGGATGCGCGCAGGCAGGCGCTCTTGTGTCAGTCTACTTGGTATTCTATGCGATGAAGATAACGTTAACCCATCCTCTATATGAAGTGTGTGCTGACGTCTTTGCGTCATTTCCGCCAGTACTCTGAGTGGAGATGACAGCTTCTCCAGTATCTGTGCGGGGATTGAAAGGGAGGGGTTGCCGTGCCGTACAGCCAATCCTGTGAAGTCGATATGACGAAACATGACGGAGGCGTGGCTGTACGGCAACCCAGCATCTGCGTATGACGCTTGACTTATTTTGATGTGACTCTGGCTGGCTGATATCACCTCGTAGTGCTGTGGATCCGATGAGGGGAGGGGTGAGAGTACTAAGCTGCATACCCGGTCCGCCGTGACAATTAGAACACTGCCATCACTTATTACAAGGAATGTCTTGCTCATGCCGTTTTTAATGGTTAAGAATGTGAGTACAATGTTAGAAGACGTGTTTGATTTTATCTAATATATGTTTTAAAAAACTTTATTACACTATTGGAGGCAACATTTCTTTTGCGTGGTGATTTATCTCTACCTGATGAGGAGCGTTACCTATTAAGGATTTCCATCTGTGTGGGCCCATCTTTATCCAGCTCGTGTAACCCCTTGGGGGGATCTTTATAAAGCTTACAAGCCGCGCATGAGAATGCAAGGCATGTATATCTGGTGAGTGCGGCTCCATTAGAGTGATTCACAATCACAATCGGTGTGGTGGAGGAGATTGTCTACAATAAAGGAAGATTTCTATTGCTTATTCACCTGTTATGTTGCACCCCTTTGAGGCACCTTAATTTTTACTTAGATTGGACTTTCATTATTTATATATTTATTTTTTCGGTCTGGACTTTTTGCTCAGTTGAAATAATAGTGCATGAACTATTCACTGTGATATACTTAATCACTTATTTGTCATCCTCAGATTATTTATTCACTCAGTCATCATTATTATTATTACTTTTATGATAATTGTTTTGGGTTCATCACTTGCACTTTAGGTCATGTGTTTACATTAATGGTTAGTAACACTTATTTTTATGATTCACTTACAATATAATTTCTTACAGCACCACTATTTTACTGATTTTCTTTGAAATTTTTGTTTATATATATATTTTTTTAATCAAGATCTAGGAACAGCAGCAGATGACATATCTGTCCCCAGGCTGTGGTCATACAACAGCCTGCATCTTTTGTCAGACCAGACTGAACCCAGGCCATCACTTTCTTGTCTTACTTCCACTCTTCCTTCCCAGCTTGCTTACAGGCTGTGGCTGTGGTGTTGGAGGTATGGCAGAAGGTGGAGGAGGAGGATGGTCCAACTCACACAGGTGTGTTTTGGTGTGATTTGGCCCCTCAACCCTTTATTTAGGGTCATATACATAATTTCTTCACACAAGAGGCGTTGGCCCTCCTCCATTTCCTGCATTTGTTGGCAGTCATGCAGGCAAAGGCCTCTTGAAGAGTGGGGGTGGCTCTGAGGGCCGCCTAAAGCCCCGTACACACGAGCGGAATGTCCGACAGAAAAAGTCAGACGGAAGCTTTTCATTGTCTATTCCGATTGTGTGTATGCCTCATCTGACTTTTTTTTTTTTCGAAAATTCTGACGGACCTAGAAATGGAACATGTTCTAAATATTTCCGAAAGAGCCAATTCCTATCGGGAAAACCGCTTGTCTGTATGCTGTTCCGACAGACCAAAAACAACGCATGCTCTGAAGCAAGTACGAGACGGAAGCTATTGGCTACTGGCTATTGAACTTCCTTTTTCTAGTCCCGTCGTACGGTCGGACTTTGGTGTGACCGTGTGTATGCAAGACCGCTTGAGCGGAATTCCCTCAGAGTTCTGTCAGAGGAACCTTCGGAGTTTATTCCGACGGCAAAACCGGTCATGTGTACGCAGCATTAGCCTCCCAAATCAGCTGCCTCCTGCAAATTACTCCCCTTCCTGAGCCTTTTGGTTGGAAGGCAGAGGGGAGGGACCTGGGATTCTGTCAGGCTACTGGGCAGGGCCACCTCCTGACTGCCACTTACCCCTGCCACCTCCTGGCTGCCACATTCCACGCCCTCCTCCTGGCTGCCACATAACATACCCTCCTCCTGGCTGAGGCTTTCCTGTGTATGAAAAAAAAACATAGTTTTAGTTTTTTGTTCATCAATCACACACAATTTTCAGCTCATGACTGTTGCAAATTGAATGTTAACAAATAGAAAAGACTATCATTCTGACCCCTGCATTTTTCCTTCTTGTCCCAAACCTTTTTGGCCACTACTGTCTATTGATATATAGAACACTTTATTAAATCAGCAATTAGTGATCAATAATAACATCTAGTTAACATCATTAATTTTACGACCAGAAATCTGTTGAACAATGCTATACCTGACTCAAGCTGGGCTCCTCCACTTTTTCTTCCTGGGTAGAAGGCCCAGGTTGGACCTCGGAAGCCTCAGCTGGGGTGGAAGGCAGCATGGAAGGAAGAGTGGAAGGAAGGGTTGAGAGCGATTGCCTGACTACAGTCTGGTCTGACAGAAAACGCAGTCTGTCATAGTACCACAGCCTGGGGACATAAATGGCATCTGCTGCGGCTCCTGATCTCATGGAATCCTGGACCTTATTGCGCTCCCAATTATAAGTGCTCCTCAGCCCACCAATTTTTGCCTTCAAATAGGGGATGGTTGCCGCAGGGATCTGCGGCTTCACCAACTCCAGCAGTCTCTCCAGCGATGTCTGCCTCTTTTGTTTATGGTTATAATGCGGATGTTTCACCTGCCACAGACAGGGCAGCTCCCTGTACTTGTCTATGAATATGGGGAGAAAAACTCTCCTAATCTTGTCCCAATATAGGCCTCAATCTATAAGCAGTATAGACCACTGATGCCTCAGGTTCAAATTGTACCTTCGTTCTAATGATCGACGCTTCCGATACTCCTACCTCTGCTCACAGATCGTACGTACGACGCACATGTGTTAAGCTTTATATACACTGCGCATGCGTGAAACTCCGCCCGCCCCTGACCTTCTTTCTAGTCTATTCCCCCGCCCCTTCTCTTTCAGCACAGTGGGGAGACCACATGGTGGAGAAAGAGCAAGTGCATGCAGACAGCAGCAACAACAACGAAAGCCCGGAGCCATGAACGTCCCGATCCCGAGGAGATTTAAGGCCTCAAATATGTCCTTTGTAGAGATGGTGGACATCTTGAAGAGGGCCGACTATAATGGGAAGCATGGACGTTAGTCAAACCCAAATGTGAGAAAGCCCAAGATCATGACTAAAGTTGTAAAGAGTCTGCGCCGGAATTTTGGGGTACGGCGATCCAAGGATCAACTGAGGAAACGCTGGTCAGACCTGAAATTGAGGGAGCAGGATCAGTACAGAAGGATCAAGAGAGTTCTTCAAAAGTTGTTATCGTGTGTTTTCCCATTATTATTATTTACTTGCATGCTGCTCCATGTGCTTTTCTTTACTGTTGTACAGTTTAAAATGGCAACTTTCAGGTTCGTGGGCACAGTAATCGTTCATAGTAAACATCGTTCGTTCGCCCACTAATATGATGTTTTTGGCAGATGCGGGTTAACTACATTTGTTCAGGCCTATTTGGATTAAAAGAAGTTTAGTACATTGTTGTCTAGATGGGTTTGTATCTAGAATGAAATGTAAACTTGATTCAGTGCAAGGAGAGTACACTTAGCAGCTGTTTACACATTCTGGACTCAGGAGCACTAGTGTGGGACACCAGAACAAACTTTTTAGGATGTCCCACACAGGTGTTACAGTGGATACTAGGAGTATCTCCATGTGTGAAAATTGTACAAAAAAGGTAAGTATTCCAGCTTAACGCTCGATTCACATCTATGCATGTTGCTTTTGAGCGTTTCTGCAGTGCTTTTTGCGGTGCTTGCCGCGTTTTTGAACATGCGTTTTTGACGCGTTTTGCGTTTTTTTAAAATACTGTATACAGTGTAAAAAAAAAAGAAAGAAAAAACGCAGCAAAAACACGGTAAAAACACGGTACTTGCGTTTTTGGTTGTAGGTCCATTGAATTCTATTACATGCAAAACGCTGCATTTTGCATGAAAAAAAGTCCCCGACCCTTTCCAAAAATGCAGAGGCACAAAAATGCATTGATGTGAACATGTTCCATAGGAACCCATGTTAAAAAGTTCCCATGCATTTCTGCAAAATGCAAAATGCATAAAAAAACGCATTAGTGTGAATAGAGCCTTAGAAAGGGAAGATAAAATGTCTTCAGCTTGGAACTCTGCCCAAAAAGACAACTGTACGACACTTCCAAGCAATGTTTCATATTCCTATTTCTGGACTCAAATATCTGTGTGCTAAGTATACCTTTTTTTTATTCACATAGGGGAGAAAAAAGTTTGGGACATCTGAGGACACCAGGCCCCGACAACCTCCTAAAGAAGGCGAAATACCACCAACACAACCAGAGGATGAGGAGGAAGGAGAGGTTTTTGAAATTGGCGAAATTGTGACCAAAACAGGTAAGTGTCTGAGACCACAGCTTCAGGTAATATATGTATGCCTGCATATTTGCAATACATGGTGTTTTCATTTAACTTAAGGTGATGTGGATGTCGTGGAAGAAGAAACTAATTTCACAAGTGCAAGTGCACAGATCCTCATCGGGGAGATCATGGTCTGCAATTGTGATTTACAGAAGATCAAGGAAGACATTAATGATATTGAACAAAGACTCAAAATCATCATTGATGTTTTAGGCCGAATCTAAAAAACAACTAAAGTCTTCATTTTTTTGATATTTTTCACCAGTTTTTTAAGCATCTTGAAAGCCAAATTTTGAAGATGCACACAGTGTGTCAACATGTGCTATCTGCCATCATGGGATATCAAGGTATGCGTTTGGTGGGTGCAACCCCTTCCTCGCAACAAAAGTAGCTGAGAGGAAGGGGTTGCACCCCGAAACACGTCCATTGATCCCCCCTGATGGGAGCTTGACATTAGGCATAGGATCAGGAGAGAAATCACCATTTTGACTCTCAATTTGTGTGCATCTTCAAAATTTGGCTTTCACAGAGGTGACATCACCCCATCTGATGAAGGCAAGATCAACACAGTTTGGACATACTAATGTCTGATCTTGCCTTAATTTTTTCAAACTTGAACTTTGTAAGTTCCTGAGTTGGGTATTGTTTTATGGTTTTAAACATGCCTATTTAACACAAAAAAGGCTGTTTGTACTGTCTATACCAAAAATGTTATTCCTAAAATATGTTGGTTTGTTCAAAAACCCTTTTCTAACGCACATGTGAATGTGCACAGAGTAAAAATTTGAACACTCAACAATGTGTGGATTCTTCTTTCAATTCTCAATAGTAGTTTTTGGAGTAAGTTGTTGTTTACAGTGACAATGGGGCTTATTTCCTAAATGCAAATTCACTTTTCACTACTTTTGCAGTGCACTTGGAGTGCAAAGTGGATTTTCCTTTAGTAAATAACTCCCAGAGTGCTTTATAATTTGCCACAATCGTGCCATTTTTGTGACTCTCCAAAATTAATTCATGGTGCTGAAAATGATTAATCTTTTTATCATTAATGCATTACACACATTAACAACAAAAACAAGGTGTGTGTGTAGTAGACCCACGACATAATATTTCGCTGAATAAGAGATTGTCACCTCATGTATCAAATAAATTACGTTTGCACTATTGAAGAAAATGGCCATTAAAAAGGCCATTGGAAAACCTAGGAGACAGCTAAAAGAAACACAAGCAGTAAATCAAATGAAATATGAGTTCAGTTTATACCAAAAATATTTGTTTGATAAAAGTTTCACACATTGTCTGTTATATCAATGGCCCCCCTACCCGCAAAATACTCGAGATACTTCTGTCTAACTTCGTGGGCGCTTTGGGGGGGCAAGCCAGGACGGCCAGGTTCAAGTGTGGTCAAGGTAGTTGGATTTGGAACACCGGACTCAGTCCCAACTGAGGCCACATAGTTTATAGCATTTTTCAGTAGGAAATTGTGGAGAATGCAACAGGCAAAGACAATATGATTCAGTCTATATTCAGCCATATGGATCGCTGTCAGAAATAGGTGGAACCGGCTGGCCATTATTCCAAAGGCATGTTCAACCACTCTTCTAGCTCTGGCCAGCCGGTAATTAAAAACCCTCTGGTCCGGGGTGAGGATCCTCATCGGGAATGGCCGCAGAAGATGGTCCCCCAGCGCAAAAGCTTCATCTGTGACAAAGACAAACTGGAGTCCCACCACATTGTCTTCCGGAGGTGGCAAGCCCAGGCTGCCATTCTGGAGCTGTCTGTAAAACTCCGTCTGGGCAATGACTTCACCATCCGACATCCGGCCATTTTTCCCCACGTCCATATACAGAAACTTGTCGCCAACACCACCGCCAACAACACTATACTATTAAACCCCTTGTAATTATAATATGAGTATAATATAGTATGACCTAGGGATGCACCGATACTGATACCGGTATCGGTGCCGATCCTTGGCATTTTCGAGGGTATCGGTACTCATGAAAATGCACCGATACCAGAAACCGATACCGGAAGTGATGTCAGCTTGAGCAGAGCTCAGGAACCGGATAAGGTTGCTGCCTCTCCACACGGCGGTGAGTGCTGTTTCCTTCACAACATGTTTTCTGCTGCTGCTGCGCCTGCTACATTGCTGCTTCACATGGCGAGCGTCCTCCTTACACCATGTCCCCTCATGGCGGCCAGTGAGTGCTCTTCTCTATTTCTAACTGCTTGCTTTTTTCTTATGTGTCCCACGGCCGGTGATAGCTGTACAGTACTACTAGCTTACATCACTTGCCTAACATGGCGGCTGGCCTGTGTTATACTTAGTTTAGTTTGTCCCACATTGTCTCTCTCTCACTTGCCTAACATGGCGGACGGCCTGTGTTACACTTAAGTTAGTTTGTCCCACATTGTCTCTCTCTTGCCTAACATGGTGGCCGGCCTGTGTTACACTTAGTTTGTCCCACATTGTCTCTCTCTCTTGTCTAACATAATGTCCACTGTCCAGCATGGCGGCCGGCCTGTGTTTAGGTGTGTTACATAACTTAGTGTCCCACATTGTCTCTGTTGGCTAACATGTCCATCATGGCGGCAAATGACTGCTGCTGTTACATAAATCATCATTGTCTCTTGCCTGCATGTGCCTTTCTGAGACCATCCTCTGCTTTTTGTATTGTAGAGATACCGACCATTGTACCCGACAGATGGATTTCATCATCCCCGCCGCTGGTTTACTTGGCCATACCAAGATGCTGGATGCAGCAGGAACAAACAACAAGCACTGGTGAGAGCAGCTTCATTATTCTAAAATGTGTGAAAAAATCAGAAAACAAAACATCTGGGCTCAAAATTTTTTCCCCATTTTCCTAATTTTTTCCCCCCTTTTTCCCCCCTTAAGGTGGAGAGACTTACTTATTTCTGGCTTTAAGTGCAATGCAAACGAATGCCACTGCCAGCAAAACGTCAGCTGTCTGGAAGTTTTTTAAAATTGATGAAACCAACAAACGCATTGCAGACTGCAAACTCTGTTCTGCCAAATTATCCAGAGGAGGTTCAAAAGTTAGTTCTTATAATACCAGTAATCTCATAAAACACCTCAAAATGAAACACAAGACTGAGAATGGCGAATTGACAGCTGTCACTAGCTCTTGCACTCAGCAGCTGACACTGCAGCAAACCCTTGCAATTTCTAAGGTAGTTACCCAAGTCATCGTTCTTGATGATCAGCCACTATCAATAAAAAAATGTGTATGGTGGGGGGCGCTGAGTCTAAATTTACTGTTAGCTACTACGTATGAAAAATGTGGAACCCAACAGCGATATTTTAAATATACATCAATGTGCCATCGCATATGGATGTTTTCTTATATTTTTCTCACAAAGGACATTTATTTTTATTTTTCATACATGCTTAAATGGCACGGATGTCATCCTTTTCTTATACATTGTATTTGCACGCTAGTATATAGCTTTTTTGTATGGCACATTGATGTATATTTAAAATATCGCTGTTGGGTTCCACATTTTTCATACACAGTAGCTAACAGTAAATTTAGACTCAGCGCCCCCCACCATACACATTTTTTCATTTGCACTGGATTTCTCACCCAGTTTGGGGGTTAGCAGCTTTTGTTTAACTTTTAATTTTCAATTTATTCACATTAATTTTTTTGGCACGAGGTTTACACACATTTAGCCACTATCAATAGTTGACATTGTGGGTTTTCGGGGACTTATGAATCTGTTGGAGCCAAAGTACGAAATTCCCAGCTGCACAGATGTGATGTTGCCACAATTACACAACACAGTGAAAAAACACATTACCAACATGCTACAGGAGGACATAAAGGTTAACAGTTTCACCACGGACATTTGGAGCAGTAGCGTGAGTCTCGTGTCTGTAATTAGCTTAACTGCACAGTGGATTGATGCCAATTTCACTCTGCACCAAAGAAATTTCAAGGCTCTCACACAGGCCAAGCTATAAGAAGCATACTAGAAAAAATGCTTGACACTTGGGCGATTCCCAAAAGTTCTGTCCATGTGGTAGTCCGTGATAATGGCAGAAATATGATAAAAGATGTACAAGATGCTGGTCTTCAGAGTCTTTCATGTGTGGCACATACACTGCAGCTGGCTGTCTCAGAGGGGCTTTTATCACAGCGCAGGTGTGCAAAATAGTTGGGCACTTTAAACATTCAAACCTGGCATATTCTCGGCTGCAAGATATTCAGATCCAGCTTGGTCAACCCAGAAACGGTTCTCTGACATGGAGCAAAATCCACTTTACTGCATCGCTACCTTACTAGATCCAAGTTAATCAATTATTTATTGCTGGCTGCTATTTTGCATTGTTTTTATTTGAATATTGATGATATGATTTAGTTTTTTGTTTTTTGGGTGAAGGTGATATTTTACAGTGTTATCACTTGCTTGCATTAAAAAAAAAAATTGTAATGCAAGTGATAACACTGTAAATCTCACCTTCATAAAAAACACAAAACAAAATCTATAATGACAAACACACTTACCTGCTCTGCCTCTGTGTAATGGTTTTGCACAGAGCAGGCCAGACAACTGTTTTTGCTGTGTCCCCCCCATCACCTTTCTTTCTAGCAGTGCCCCCACAGCAAGCTTCCACAGTTGTTGCTTTGCTTGCATGACGTTGTCTAATGTCTTGTATTTTTCTTCTTCTAGATATAAAGATCGGTTCTTCTCAAATGCAGATGCTGGCAGGCTGGCCAAAGAGATGGTCGTGCTGGAAATGCAACAAATATCTTCTGTACAGGTACTACAGGCACAGGCAGCTACACCTGAGGTGCTTGAGAAACCAGCTACCAAAAGGCCTCACACTGAGCAACAGCCAGGTATCGGTGTGACTGTGGATAGTGTTTTTCAAGAGATTGCTTATTCATCTACATTTGAGAACAGTGCTCCCACAGCTGCTACCATACAACTAGAAGCATATCTTGGAGAGGTCACTGTGCCTCGTTCGGACAAACCTGTTGAGTAATGGGCAGTTAATAAACTGCGATTTCCCACTCTAGCCCAAATGGCACAAAAATATCTTTCAGCTCCTTGCAGTAGTGTGGAAAGTGAGAGATTGTTCAGTGCAGCGTTACACATTCTGACTGACACCAGAGACTGACTTCTAACTAAACATGCAGAGATTCTTCTGTTTCTTAAAAAAAACTTGCCACTTGCATTTGAATTGGAAAAGTAATCTACCGCCTGTTACTGTCCAACTGTAAGGCATCATGCACAGTTGCATGCTGCAGCTCAATGCAACTGCTCCACCTGGCAATTGAGTGTTTTTTTTAGCGTTTCCTCTGCCTGTTAACTCCCCTCCATGTTGGCCTTTAAAAAAAAAAATTTGCCTTTTTAACTCCATGCCACAAACTTTTTCCTTAAGTGAAAAAGTTAATCACTTATGGTGTGCAAATTGCACACCATAGGTGATTCAACGTGCAATGCATGGGGGACACATAGCCTAATATGGAGCGGCATAGAGTTAACACTACAGGCAAACAAAAGGCTCAAAGGCAGGGAGCTCTAACGCCTGTAGGAGCAGCTACTTTGAGCTTTATTGTGCATGTGGCCTTACTGCTGCTAAGTTCTTGCCTCCTTGGCCTTGCCATCATGGAATGAACCTAATTTTGGTATGTGAAAAATGTTTTTTCACGAGTTTCACTAAGAAGTTGAACTAGAAGCTAGCACTTTTTTTTAATTTAAAAAATGTTTACAAAATAATGTTAGTTTTGAGGTACTGTTCAGTTTCTCCTCCTCAGGCCTAATATTATTTAACTGTATTGCACTTGGGTTGGTTGATGTGATGACATGAACTTGTGATGTTTGTTTTATACATGGCGTCATCACCAATGATGATATTTCATGTTCTGTGTGATATTTGAGCTTTTCAAGGCATAATGCCTGTACAATGCAGCTAAAAGCATCTGCTCCTCAAGGAGTTTGAGCTTTTTTCCTGCCTGTTAAGGCCTCCCCTCCATGTCAGCCCATTGCACACTAGTTTCAGGAGTTTAGTGGCAGGAAAGTTTACAGGCAGGAAAAAAATCCAAAGATTTCCATTTCCAATTTCTTTGGATTTTTTTTTCTGCCTGCTGCTTGTAAGCTGCCCTGCCACTAAACTTCTGAAACCGCATAGTGTTCCTTGGCCAATGGCCATGAATGAACACATAGGCTAACATGGAGGGGGAGAGGTAACAGGTAGAGAAAAAAATAGCTCAAAAGAGCTAAAACACCTGGAGAAGCAGCTGCTTTAATCTGTGCATGAGGCCTTACTGCAGCCTACATGCCACCCGAATAAACACACTTCCTTGCCATCCTGGAATGTTCTGTCTGTGAAATGTGTTTCTCTTACACATGTGTAAAAAGTTGAACTGTGTTTTGTTTTTTTTTTGTTTTTGAAATTTTATAATGTCTTGTGTTGTGAGTTGACTGAGGTACTGTACTGTTCTTGCTTCTCCTCATGCCTAAACATTGTGAACTTGCAATGTACATGTCATTGATGACATTGACATTATTTTTTATATAACATGTTCTATGCAATTTGCGCTTTAACAGCTTTGTGACCAGCAAATAAACATGTTTTCTTTCATAATGTCTTTTGACTGCGTTTCAATTCCTCATATTATGACGAAAATGTGTAATTTTTCATTATTTAAAAAAAAAAATGGTCACATGACCAAAATCAGGTATCGGTAATTGGTATCGGCGAGTACATGATGTCAAGTATCGGTACTCGTACTCGGTGTAAAAAAAGTGGCATCGGTGCATCCCTAGTATGACCCAGAGTTGGAGGGTGGTACTATGTGGACGTGTTTCCCATATATTGCCCCTCCACGGTTGGGAAAGTCCCACCGCTGGGCAAACTGGGATGCCACAGTCTGCCATTCCTGTAGCGTTGAAGGAAACTGTGGAGTCAAACAAGAAAAAAACATTAGTAATTTTGCACATAAACATTGCAAGCAGATTAAACACAAACATTCTTGGCCAACATCAGTATAACATTTATTTGAAGGAGTAGTTAAAGACAAATATATAAAGTACACTTATCAGATTCCTCACCCCCTCTGATGGCCCATTGTAAAAATTATGGGGGGGGGGATGTTTTGGACAGGTAACTCTCTCCACTTCCATGAGAGCTGAATGCATAAATACTGTGTTTAACTTTGGCCCGCCCCTCCTTACATTACACTATTGGCAGCCCACTGGACAGGTAAGAAGTGTCATAATACAAAAATATGAATACACACTGTACAAATTGAAGCACATTTTTTCATTCTGCAATTACCTATCAAGATAATAAGAGAACAAAACTTTAAACAGTTCCATTTGAAGGTTTTCAGGCAGGCCCTTGGATTACATGCTTCGGTGAATTCATCCATAAATATGACCACAAAAGAGGTAGGTATAGTGTGTATGGGTTGGGCAAAGTCAGCAGATAGAGGATTGGTATCGGTTGACTTAGCGGTTGGGGGGAAGGAGGGATCCAAAAAAAAAGCCTCAGGCACTCTGCATGAATTTAGGGACACAAATAACATTTGTACACATTTTAGGGGGTGTTTAGGGTAAAGCACTACAATGGAGCTGACAAAATACATTGTTAAGTGACTAGGCTAGGTGTGTGTGGGCCCAGGATAGCATGCTGGGGAGGTTAGTGAAGGCAAATATGCATGAAGGACTAAAAAGGAACTTTAAAAAATTCCAGCATGCATGAGGAGAAAGGGGACATTCACAGCATATTACAATCATGGTAATTAGGGAATGATGAAAGAAATACAATACATTAGCAAAAATTAAATACATATAATGTGATGTTAAAGGAGTAATCTTACCTTAATATAGTCCTTCTGCAGGACCTCAATGATGACAGAACAGGTCTCTGGAATAATGATCCCCAAAGCCTGGGGGGAGATGCCTGTCGAGAACTTGATGTCCTGCAGACTTCTCCCTGTCGCCAAGTACCGCAACGTGGCGACTAGCCTCTGTTCGGGAGTGATGGCTTGCCACATGCAGGTGTCCTGCTTGGTAATATAAGGGGACAGCAAAGCCAACAGACGGTGAAAAACGGGGTCCGTCATCCGGAGATAATTCCTGAAATCTTTGGTATTATTCTCCTGGATCTCCTGCACAAAGGCATGTGCAAGAATTGGTGATGCTGGAGCAACCAATTCCTGGTCCGTGAACTCCTCCCCGCCCTGGGTGGTGAGCTCTAAACAGTAAATAGAAAAGACAAGTATGAGACATTATATTGGATCAATTAACAATGCAAGAGTCTAACCAATAGGGTTTCACAAAGTAGTAAATCATACATGCATAGAGTGATGGTAGTATATTGTTAAACAAAATATGTATAGAGGAAAAATGATAACGTATTGATATTGATAATCTTACCAGGCTGCCGTGTTCAGGTAATGCATTAAAATTGAATAGAATAAATTGCTACAGCATTTTCACAGTACAGGCTCTCATAACATGGATTCTTTTGTCTTGATATGGCCACAGAGGGATATAAAGTTTTGTATAATCCTTGAACAATGAAATGATCAAAAGTTAGCAAAAAATAGATGAAGCAGAGCACTTCAATTGGCCTACAATTAAGGAGGGAATTTATTACCTTAAATAGAATCAAAGGATGATTGCTCAAAGTGAAAGACACCTTCCAGCATAAAATGAGGGCAATACCAATGGTAGATCTATGAATAGTGAATGGGCCCCGGTGTAAGATAATAGGAATCAGACAGGGAAAGAAATTTTTCCCATGCAGCAACTTCTGAATAATGACAATGAGAAAAATAGCATCAATTAGGAGGGCTTAATGAGTGCAGCTCCTGTCACAAATTGACATGGCTGCACATGAAGCACTTACTTGTAAAAATCAGGAGGCAGATATGGTTGGGAGCGATCTACACACTCCCTGTAATGTGATGCCTGTAACAGAAAGATGTGCGGTGTTAAACCGCCTTTAGAGACCCTCCATCCTGGCGGCGTCTGACATCACCGCCAGGATGCGGACGTCTATTGAGAATGCCCAGGCGGCAGCTAATTGGGGGAACGCAGCGGCGTCATTACCCGACGTTTGCTGCATGCGTGGTAGGTAGTGCGCATGCACGCAACAGCGTCATGTTAAAGAGTCTAAAAAAGCCGGCGGTGCCATCTTGGAAGGGGGCAAATAGATAACAGACATAGCAGTGTCTATGTTGCAATGTTGGGTATGTTAAAATGCAATTGAGCACAAAGATGTAATGAACAAAAAATTAAATAGAAAACGGCTTTTGACAAAAAAAGAGAAAAAATACTTAAAGGCCCACCTTCCATTACTCAGAAATAGGCACAGCATTAAATGGGAATTAAAGTAATGCTCCCCAATACGTTGCAGACAGGACTGACATCTCTAGGGCTCCCAATGGAAGAGCGATTGATTATTCACTCGTGGGATTGGGTGCCCCGGGCGTCCATGTGGACCTAAATAGACAAAAGTAGCCATAGATGAGAAACACAATTTTATGATAAATTTCGTTAATTAGTGGTTATATGTAAATGCATTGTTGAGGTAAGGACAACCTGTAAGAATCATAATATTCACTTAGTGGGGAATTATTGCATAAGGAACCAAAATATACATATAGGTAAACCCAAGGGGTATATCTGCCATATATATATATATGTATTAAAAGAAAAACATAGAAAGGAGAAAAAAGGATGGCACAATGTTGGGAAATGGAGGAAAAATACATTTACAAAAAAGGTTTGAAGCTGAATGCATCATTCATGCCCGGGTATTTCAAGGCTGACAATTCGTGTATCCAGTGTGTTTCCTTTTATAGGAGTAGTTTATCATAGTCTCCTCCTCTGTCACCGGGGGGGGGATGTGTTCTAGGGCAAAAAAATGCAGACAGCTGCTATCAAAATTATAGTCCCCAGTTGAAGTCACGAGCGGTGACGTAACGCGTAGGGCGTGGCAGAGAGCAGACTTTACCGGAAGTCACGTAAGGAGGCGCCTCGGACGCCGCTCCTTCAGTGTTTATGCTTTTAACATTGCTTTTAATGTAAGAGACCACTTTTTCAGATACGAATAAACAAGTTTACTTAAAATACTACACTATTGGAGGCTTCCTCTCTCCTCCCCCTCCCCCCACCGGGCCGGGGCAGCCTAGGTGGAAAAATCCCTTCTTTTTTAATAGGTGCCTGTCAGATTGAGAGGATAATTCGGCCATCATCATACCAGTATGCTGTAACGCACAACACCACTTTAAAGCTACACATTGATGCCCGAATCCCCTTTTCTTAAGGTGAGAGTTTAGAGAGCCTGTTTAGGCCGGCAGTCTTTATATGAAGATTATTACCAGCATTATCACCGTATATGTGTATCTCTCTATCCATCTGATCCCAGCGGATATAATTCACTGTTTATGAACTTTTACCCCAATATTTATTCACTTGGACTTTTTTGGGGTCAATCACTTTGCTTTTGCACAATTTTGCACAATATTATACACAATATTGGATGTGAGGAATTTTCCTGATTTTCCTGATTTATGAACTTTTTATTCCAATATTTATTTACTTTTGGTTTTTTGGAGTTTATGATTTTGTTTTACACATTTGTGCACAAATATTATACACATTATTCAATGTGAGAATTTTTATGTGAGTTATTTTATTTAGTTTTATATGATAGATTTGATGCGCGAAATCCTTCTACTTTTATGCTATCAAAATTATGTTGTAAGCCAACATGGCGACTAATGGGGGTTTCCATTCCCTTTTTTTGTATTAAGGAAACATGATCCCTTATCCGGCAAAAAAAAGGGTCGCTTAGTCTTGCCAATGTAAAACTTTTTTTTTCTCTTTACTAGCTAGGGGTTCATAGAGGGATGAAGTAAAGTAATGGCCAACTATTGTGGAAATGCCTTTGAAGGCCTTATGGATCATATTCATAAATCGGTTTTTCTCGAGACTACAACGTATGATCAAGAAAAAATCAAGACTTTTTTGGAATAAATGGTATTTTTTAATACCATATACAGAAGAAAATATTACCCCTTGGGGCTTGAGAATCCAAATTTTTCCAACTATTACCCAGATGGAACCAGAATTCAAACTTGAATGGGAGGACAATTTGCTGAGTTGCTCCAAGAAAATGATGGAGCTCCTCTGTAAAAATTACACTATGGAACTCTCCCAATTAGACAAAGAAATTGAAAAACTATATCAGGATAATCTATTGATCACCACAGATGGGCTTTTCCCCATACATGAAAATGACCTTAAATCAAATTTAGAAATTTACGTCACAGAAATTCTAAAAACCAAAGAAAAAAGTACATCAGAGATAAATTAGCGTATGATAATAAACAAGCCTATAATTGGGCCCACAATAATTACAAAGGTAAAAAACAAAATAATAAAACACGCCAGTCTAGACAGGCAACTAGTGAACCTAATGACTCCGATTCATCTGTCTCTTCTGTGTCTTCATTACAGGCATAAGAATTCACCAGATATCAGGGATCGTCAAATCCCAAACACTTGAAAGAAAATGCACTCGCAGGCACTGCTAGGCGCACTCCTAACACTAAGGCATCTATGGTCACCCGAGCTGGTGCGACCAAAAATTCACTCACCAACGCACGCGGTACACTCCGAATCGATCACAAACACTTGTGCAACCACTAGCGCACTACCAATGGCTTTTATCACACAAGTAACCAACACTAATGCTATTTCTTCACAGCTGGATTTTCGTCCAGCTCTGATTTTCTCACAAGCAATATCGGAGTCCAAAAAAGTTGTAAGCCCGGATTTGGAGAACCCCAAACCTCCGAAAACCAATTCGAGGTGATCAATATGTCTTCCTATTCCCTTTCGGCAGAACAGATTGCTGTGTTGAATCTGGGCTTAACCTTCTGCCCTACGCATAAGGTGGACCAGTTTGAACTGATAAAAGACCTCAACTTATTTTACAGAAAGCTTATGTTTAAAATTCTATATGACAAGCCAGCTACTTCCACTCAGGATTCCACCTTGGACAATCCCTTATGGAAGGGCATGTCTATTAATGATATTAAGGCCATGGAGGACCTAATGGAGCTGTGGGAGGAGGGAGGCCTTGATGAAATGGACCTATTCGAGGCTCACACCCTTGAGTCGGACATCGACCCCTCTCCTCCCCCACCCCCATTTGGTTGTCCTCCCATTAACTCCAAACCTCAGAACTATAAACCTAAGTCTTGAAGGTTCCCTACGTTACAGGGAAACCCCAATGTATAGGCATTTACGAATCAAGTGACCAAAAAAATCATGGAGACTAAATGGAGGAATACCTCTGAGTCAAATTTGACTCCTTCTCAACTGGTGGCTTTAAAATCATTACAACACAATAAAAACATCACAAGTAAGCCTTCAGACAAAGGTGGGAATTTGGTGGTGATGGACAATAGCCAGTACGAGGCCATGGTGCTGCCTGTTGTCCAGAATCGTGAATGGTACCGTAAGGTATCACTTAACCACCTTACCTTAACGATTCATCGTTATCAGCATTTAATTGGCTCGGCTTATTGCAAAGGCCTTATAAATAAATCCACCTGGTAATTTTTAAATGTCACCTCCCCACGGACACCTACCTTGTATGCACTGCCTAAGATTCACAAAAACCCTATAAAACCTCCAGGCCATCCTATTGTCTCGGGCAACGGTAGTCTTACCGAAAATGCTAGCCAGTTAATTGATGGCTTCTTAAGACCCCACGTCGAGTGACTGGTGTCCTTCCTTCAGGACACCAATGACCTTTTATGTGCCCTCAATGGAATTTCTATTCCTGCGGGATCATGGTTAGTGGCCCTCGATGTGGAGCCCTTTATAATTCCACCCCCCACCATCTTGGTGTTAGCGTAGTGGAGGGCTTTATTTCTGAGAATCCAGAAGCATCTCACCAATATAACAGATTCATTCTGGACTTGTTGTTATTTATCCTTTCCAACAACATTTCTCTGTTTGGTGGCTCCCACTACCTCCAGATACAGGGAGTGGCAATGGGGACCAAATGTGCCCCCTCATATGCCAACCTGTATCTGGGGTGTGGGAGGTAAACTCTTGTATAGGGATGACATGCGAAACTATTTGGAACAAATTCCTGTATGGAGAAGATTCATAGACGATATCTTCTTCATCTGGACGGGTACCAAGGATTTACTTTTGTCCTTTTTGGAGAGTCTAAAGATTAACAACTTCAATCTTAAATTTACATTTGAGTGTAGCCAACAAAATCTTACCTTTCTTGACATTCTAATTTTAGTCAATCCTGATGGTAGCATAGGAACGACTCTATATCGTAAACCATCTGCAGGGAACTCCCTGCTTCACGCTACCAGCTCCCACCCCACTCCTCTCATCACAAGTGTGCCCTACGGACAGTACTTGTGAATCAGGCGCAATTGCAGTGCTGACTCTGATTTTGAAAGAGAAGCTGGTCTGCTGCGATTGCATCTTCTTAAACGCGGTTACAGCAAGAAATGCCTTAAGAAGGCTTATCTTAGAGCAAAAAACCACAATAGAGCTTCCCTTATACACGATTCGAAACCAAAAAGAGTCAATCTTGGCGTTTGACTTATCACTAGCTTTTCCAGCCAGCACCAGCACGGCTGTCTCCCACAGCGCAGGTGCGAGGTGGAGGAGCAGTGACATCACGAGCGGGCGCAATTTTCAAGCATGACATGTTGGGTATCAATTTACTTGGCGTAACATTATATTTCACAATATAAAAAAAAAATTGGGATAACTTTACTGTTGTTTTATTTTTTTATTCAAAAAAGTGAATTTTTTCCCAAAAAAGTGCGCTTATAAGACCGCTGCGCAAATACGGTGCAAAAAAAAGTATTGCAATGACCCCCATTGTATTCTCTAGGGTGTTAGAAGAAAAACCATATATAATGTTTGGGGGTTCTAAGTAATTTTCTAGCAGAAAAACCTGTTTTAAACATGTAAACACCTAAAATCCAAAACGAGGCTAGTCCTTAAGTGGTTAATTCCCATTTAATGCTGTGCCTATATAGGCCAATTGAAGTGCCCTGCTTCATCTATTTTTTGCTATCTTTTGATCATTTCATTGTTCAAGGAATATACAAAACTTTATATCCCTCTGTGGCCATATCAAGACAAAAGAATCCATGTTATGAGAGCCTGTACTGTGAAAATGCTGTAGCAATTTATTCTATTCAATTTTAATACATTACCTGAACACAACAGCCTGGTAAGATTATCAATATCAATACGTTATCATTTTTCCTTCATACATCCTTTATACATATTTTGTTTAACAATATACTACCATCACTCTATGCATGTATGATTTACTACTTTGTGAAACCTTATTGGTTAGACTCTCGCATCGTTAATTGATCCAATATAATGTCTCATACTTGTCTTTTCTATTTACTGTTTAGAGCTCACCACAAACTTTGCCATAAACTCCTGAAGAAGCTCGTACTAGAGCGAAACATGTCGAGCGGCAGATTGTTACTGAATTAAGTGGCTCTGTTTCTGTGTGCCCATGAATGGGTTAAATTATTGATCTATTTGTACCATTCTTTTATGATGATGTCTCACTTGTAGGGACATACGGTTTTAGAGTTAATTTCGAATAAAAATTATATATTTTTTATAAGTACAGTGTACATGTTTATCTACCTTTTTGCCTACCATACATTTCAAGCACCTTAAAAGTCCCTGGGCTGTTTGTTTAAAGTTTTATCCCTATTGTGGGGTTACCAGTATGGTATTTGTAAATTGAAATCATATCTCCTCTCAAGCGTCTCTTCTCCAGAGAGAATAAGTTCAGTGCTTGTAACCTTTCCTCATAACATGTCCTCCAGTCCCTTTATTCGTTTTGTTGCCCTTCTCTGTACTCGCTCCATTTCCAGCACATCCTTCCTGAGGATGGTGCCCAGAACTGGTCAGCATACTCCAGGTGAGGCCGGACCAGAGTCTTGTAGAGTGGGAGAATTATTGCTTTATCTCTTAGTTAATCCCCTTTTTAATGCATGCCAATATTCTGTTTGCTTTGTTAGCAGCAGCTTGGCATTACATGCGATTGCTGAGCATATGATCTACTTTTCCATCCTTGATTCCCCCAGAGGTTCTCCCCCCAGTGAGTAGATTGTATTTATATTTTTGCCACCCAAATGCATTATTTTACATTTTTCCACCTTAATCCTCATTTGCCATGTAGTTGCCCACCCCTTTAATTTGTTCAGATCTACTACCCTGCTTAGCTTAGTATCATCCGCAAATACAGAGATTGAACTGTTTACCCCATCCTCCAGGTCATTTATGAACAAATTAAATAGGATTGGTCCCAGGACAGAACCCTGGGGGACCCCACTTTCCACCCCTGATTATTCCAAGTACTCCCCATTTATCACTACCATCTGAACTCGCCCTTGTAGCCAGTTTTCAATCCATGTACTCAGCCTATGGTCCATGCCAACGGACCTCACTTTGTACAGTAAACGTTTATGGGGAACTGTGTCAAATGCTTTTGCAAAATCCAGATACACCACATCTATGGGCCTTCCTTTATCTAGATGGCAGCTCACCTCCTCATAGAAGGTTAATAGATTGGTTTGGCAAGAATGATTTTTCATGAGTCCATACTGATTACTGCTAATGATACTGTTTTCATTACTAAAATCTTGTATGCATACTATTGATGTTAGGCTAACTGGCCTGTAATTTCCAGGGATGTATTAAAATGAGTTAAAAGATGGGAATTTTCATTACATTTTTGTAAGGTATTTTTTTTTTATTTAACACTAAAGTTTTGAGTTACTAATGGCTATTCACTTTGCATGGGTGAAAATTCACTTTTCAAAGAAATCATAATCACGTGTAATGAAAATAAAACATATGAAAAAACTGTTTCCTGACAGACTCCATGGCAGCCTACGTGTGGGTTAACCCCGCCTCCTCTCCAATGCTATAGGACCCCCTACCCTATAAGATTGAGCTCACCTGTATAGACTGTGTTCCTTTTTTGTCCTCCTCCATGGACCTACATCACGATTGTTCCTGTTGGCGTCCGATCGGAGTATTTCCAGATTCCAGCATACCATCATACGGTGCAGCTCAGGGCCCAGCTATGAGCGGGCGAGTAGCTTTTCATGGCACTAGATTCCACAGTCGTGGAGGGGAGGATGCCTCGGTATGCCTGAAGGTGGACGCATCAACGGCTGGCAAGGTCTGAAATTTCCTACTACTTCCATGGCAGTCGTTTCTTTGTTATGCTGTGTTTGTCTCCTGTCTCCCTGGTGCTCCCCGGTTCCTCTGTGTCCCCTCATGGCGTTTGGAACGCTTCTGCGTTCCAGGCAGCCGCGGTGCTTCCGGGTTGCGGCTGCCGCTGTCGTTCTGCGCATGCGCGGGGCCATCGCGAAAGCGAGGCTTGGCTCGCGCGTGTGCGGAGTGGCGAATTCTCCAGCGGTCGCGCAGGCGCCGCACGGCTGTCTCCCACAGCGCAGGTGCGAGGTGGAGGAGCAGTGACATCACTCAGGCGGGGGATTCGATTGTCTGCCATCTCCTGTCAAAAACAGGATTTCACGCAGACAGTGAGTGGCATCTTCCCCCAGCCTGGTCTGCATTGGTCTACTGGGTTTTCTCCCCTTAAAGGGGAAAGTAAAGGTAAATAGCTAATGCATATATGTACATACATATTAAAAAAAAAAAAAAGAGAAGAAAAATGTGTGTAAATAAAAATATATATGTGTATATATAAATGAATAAATAAATAAAATGTGTATGTGTATATATGTGTATAGGTGTGTGTATGTATATATATATATATATATATATGTATACATATATTGGGTACATAATCTTTCTGATAGGCTCGGTATGTATAGCATTGTAGCATTTCCGGGTCATCTGCAGACCATCCATGTCATGATGACGTTCTGTCCAGCGGTTATGGACAGGTCACTGCCTTCATCCAGCCAGCCCTCATGCACAAAGTACGTGCAGGTGAGGAGAGGGGCAGAGGTTGCAGTCTCAAAGGTTTGAGACTTGCCTTTGGTGTTTCCCCCCCCCCAATCTTTTTCAGCCCTTTTCAGATCGGACCCGCAAGTCATGGTCCGGGATGGCAGAGACCTTGCCAGGCCACAAACATCTAAAGTGGAGATGTTACCATTCCTCCTCCAACTAGAGGAGATGTTGCCATTCCTCCTCCATCCAGAGGAGATGTTGCCATTCCTCCTCCAACTAGAGGAGATGTTGCCATTCCTCCTCCAACTTGAGGAGATGTTGCCATTCCTCCTCCAACTTGAGGAGATGTTGCCATTCCTCCTTCAACTAGAGGAGATGTTGCCATTCCTCCTCCATCCAGAGAAGATGTTGCCATTCCTCCTCCAACTAAAGGAGATGTTGCCATTCCTCCTCCAAATTGAGGAGATGTTGCCATTCCTCCTTCAACTAGAGGAGATGTTGCCATTCCTCCTCCATCTAGAGGAGATGTTGTCATTCCTCCTCCATCTAGAGGAGATGTTGCCATTCCTTCTCCATCTAGAGGAGATTTTGCCATTCCTCCTCCATCTAGAGGAGATGTTGCCATTTCTCCTCCATCTAGAGGAGATGTTGCCGTCCCTCCTCCAGTCAACGCACCCACCGCCCTACCAGCCGCTTGGATGGCAGAGCCTGCTGGAGATGTGAGACACGAGTCCTGGAGGGCAAGTCGTTATGTGACCACTGTTATGCCTGGGCGGTTGGGGATAGAAGGGACGGGAAACAAGAATATGGAGTCTCTTGTGAAATGTGTGAGGTAATAATCTCTAAACAAATGGGACACGTCCTACACATGGAGCCAATTGTCCATCCCACCCGGCTTCTTGGCCGACATAGCCCAGAGGGGTTTTTTTTGGGTCCTTCCCAGCCCTTCGCTGCTTCTCTGGATTCTTCAGACAGCAAGTTGGAAGGTGACGAATGTGTCAGAAGCCTTGTCGTATCTCTGGTTCCTCCACGAGTCAAAGCGATTAAGGAAGCCCTTAAGTTGGTAGACCCTTCCACCACCCCCCGTTGGCTAAGCAAAGTCGTTTTCTAAATGCCGGGGGAAAGGACGCTCTCTCTCTTTCTGCTCCTCACGGTTTAAAAGAATGAGGAGTGCAACTGAGTGGACAAGAATACTTCTACGTCAATCAATACCTCTAGATTGTGTCCCTTCAAGGCAGAAAAAGTGAAGTGTCTGGGAAACTCCCTTTATAGATGCAGCGTTGTGGCGTCTGACAAAACAGGTTACTCTAACTTAGAAGATGCCGTGTCTCGCAGGACAGGCTTGAGAGATGTTAGATCAAGGTCTCAAGGAAGCTTACGGGTTTGCCGGTATGGCTTGTAACCCTGCCCTGGATCTAGCAGCTATGTCTAAAGGTTATGGAAGCCTGGACAATGATTGTAGTCTTCGTACTCAGGAGAGCTTTGGAGGAGTTCTTCACAAGTTCAGCAGTTAAGGAGCTGAAGCTGGAATCAATCTGATCCACCTGTTGGCTTGGACTAAGTGGTCCTCGGTCATGGTTCATCGGGCCTTATAGTGACGCCTTCCCCAGGTTAGGCGTCTGTTCGGTCGGAAGAGTCCCCAGTACGGGAGGTGCTGAACGCTCATGAAAAGCTTGCTTTTAAAGGCCTGGCTGGGACTTCAGAAAGAATTGGAGTGTCCTTCCGAACCCGCTAAGAGTTAGGCGCCCGGTGGTTGTGAACCAGCTGAATCTTTTGGGTTGCGCCCGCCCAGGCAGGTCGGGCGGGGAGGCTCATCTGCTCCTCTTCCGGCACGTCTAGGTGGCCTCCATCACGGATTACTGGGCTGTCGAGATGATTTTATCGAGCCACACATGGTCCTTCACTAATACTCCATCCTCCAGATTTATTCCACTCTGCTAACTTGGTCGGAAGAACGGAAGCATGCGTTACTGTACATGTACCAAGGGACGAAAAATTCCAGGGGGTATACTTTCCCCTCTTCGTAATACAAAAGTAACAGTTTTGGTGACCAGTAATAGATCCAACTTACCTATACAAGTATAAAATTTGTACATACAATAGAAGGCTCTGTCGTCCTTCTATACGGCCGGGGGATTGGCTAATCTCAATCAACTTGAACATGCTTACCTCCGGTTACAAGTTGGGCAAGACCATCTACAGTTCTTCCTCCTCCTTTTCGGGCTGATAACCTCACCTGAGTCTTCCTGAGACTCCGTTGCCCCATCTCATGAGTCAAGGTCACGACCGATGCCAGCGGTACCGATTGGAGAGCCCTCTACAGTTCGGATCTTGCTTAAGGCACGTTGGGTACGCGTCTTCTCGCCCAGGGCTAGAATGTCCTGGATCTTCGGGTAGCCTAGTGTGCCCTTCAGTTCTTCTCCCATCTCTGGGAGGGAGAGTCAGTATTATAAGAATGGATGTTACAATGGCGATCTTCTGAGTGAAGATTCATAGGGGCACTCGAATATCCACACTATTCCGGGAGTTCAAGCCCATCATATCTTGGGCCCAGAAGAACCTAACCGGCTTTTCAATGGTCTATATCCCTGGAGTCCAGATCGTCTGATTGGATTCCTGTCGCACAGACACGAACGAATGGTCTTCTCGTGTGCAGACATTCAAGTGGATTCTGTTCCTGGGAGTCAATTCCAAAGTGGATCTTTTTTCTTCACAGGCAACCTCAAGCTGGTGAGGTGTTACAACTCGGAGCCATTGCAGCTAGGCCTCTGGAGTAGATGCCCTGACAGATCGATTGAGCTTCAAGAGGGCATATGCCTCTTTCATCACTCCCAATAATCCTCACATTCTTACGAAGATCTCATGCGGAAGCAGTCAAGAGTGCTGGCTGTAGCTCCTTACTGGCCAAACGAGCCTTGACTTCCTTTCCTGAGTCAGCTCAGCTTCCGGGATCCGTTGTCTCTTCCTCTCGGGCTGGGCCTTCTTTCTCAATGGGCAGTCCTGCTCCCTTGTCCGGCTCAGGTGCGCTTCAAGGATGTTTGCCACTCTCATGAACTCTACGGGGGTTAGCGCGAATTAAGTCGATAGGAGAATTCGGGCCAAGTCCGTTGAGTTCTCATTCTTTGGGCAGGTCATTAAGAAATCCAAAGCTCAGGATATCTTCAACTTTTTGGCCTAGATTTATTTCTATCAATCGGCTCTCTTAGAGTCCAAGTCTCTTGTCGGCCTTCTCCGGAACTTCGTGGGCTGTTCACCCTTTAGTCCACCAGTCGTTCCATGGGCAGTCAAAGCTTAGCCCTCAAAAAGGAGACCAAGATTTCCCAATTCAGACCCTCCCCTTATCATTGGCTCACTGTCTGAACTTAGTAACACGGGGTCCTCCCTGCTTCCTATTGGAGACCTTTTCAGCTAAAATCACTGTCCTAGTAGCCCTTACCTTGTCTAGAGGGTCTCGGAGGTCACGTTCCTAGGTTACGAAGAGCCTTTTTCTGTCTTTCTTTCCGGACCAGATGGTCCTTATTCCTATGCTCAGCTCAAATCCAAGAATTACCTCAAGGTTCCATAAGGTCCAGGGAATCGTCCTATCTACATTCAGGACCCAGGAGTCCACTAAAGTTGATCCTCTAGGACGAAGACGAAATTCTGAAGGTATACCTGCAAGCTACTTCCTTCCTTTAGACACTCTGCCTGTTCGTCCTGCACTTTGGCAGTAACAAACTGATTCAAGCCTCTACCAGAACGACTGCGGCCTGGATTGTCCAGTTTATCCATCAGCTTTATACAGCTAGGATCCTGACTCCCCTGGAGGCATGACGGCACGTTTCACCAAGAATATAGCAGCTTCATGGGCAGCAGCCCGGTACGCGTATCCAGACGTTATCTGCATGCGGCCTCATGGGCCCCTATTAAAACCTTAATGTCACATTACTTTTCTGAGCCTGCTTCGCTTGTTTCTGTGATCTTTGGTTTATAAATCCTGTCGGTTGACGGGTCAAATTAAATTTATTGCTGTTCAGCATACCCACCCGTGTGGAATGGCTAGTTATTTCCCACACGTAGGCTGCCATGGAGTCTGTCAGAAAAAAATTTATTATCAAATACTTACCGTAATTTTCCTTTCCTGATGGACTCCATGGCAGACGGAGTTCCCACCCATCGGTCAGAGAGTAAGCTAGTTACGGAACACAGTCTATACAGGTGAGCTCAATCTTATAGGGTAGGGGGTCCTATAGCATTGGAGAGGAGGCGGGGTTAACCCACACGTAGGCTGCCATGGAGTCCATCAGGAAAGAAAAATTACGGTAAGTATTTGATAATAAATTTTCCTTTATTTTTCCTTGCACATGATTGGATAACGGAAGTCTCACCTCATTTACTATGCTAAAGAAAAAAAATTCCCTTACAAAGTGAAACTTCCTTCGCAAGTTATATACATATTATATACATATTACACTCTAAAAATGATTTGTTGGACTTACTTAAAAAAATAATGCAGCACTTTGCATTTAGTTTTTTAATTAAACTACCATATATAACATACAATATCTCACAAAAATGAGTACACCCCTCACATTTTTGTAAATATTTTATTATATATTTTCATGTGACAACCCTGAAGAAATGACACTTTGCTACAATGTAAAGTAGTGAGTATACAGCTTGTATAACAGTGTAAATTTGCTGTCCCCTCAAAATAACTCAACACACAGCCATTATTGTCTAAACCGCTGTCAACAAAAGTGAGTACACCCCTAAGTGAAAATGTCCAAATTGGGTCCAATTAGCCATTTTCCCTCCCCGGTGTCATGTGACTCGTTATTGTTACAAGGTCTCAGGTTTGAATGGGGAGCAGGTGTTTTTGGTGTTATAGCTCTCACTCTCTCACACTGGTCACTGGAACATGGCACCTCATGGCAAAGAACTCTCTGAGGATCTGAAAAAAAGAATTGTTGCTCTACATAAAGATGGCCTAGGCTATAAGAAGATTGCCAAGACTCTGAAACTGAGCTGCAGAATGATGGTCAAGACCATACAGCGCTTTAACAGGACAGGTTCCACTCAGAACAGGCCTCACCATGGTCGACCAAAGAAGTTGAGTGCATGTGCTCAGCGTCATATCCAGTAGTTGTCTTTGGGAAATAGACATATGAGTGCTGCCAGCATTGCTGCAAAGGTTGAAGGAATGGGGGGGTCGGCCTGTCAGTCCTCAGACCATACGCCGCACACTGTATCAAATTGTTCTGCATGGCTGTCGTCCCCGAATGAAACCTCTTCTAAAGATGATGCTCAAGAAAGCCCACAAACACTTTTCTGAAGACAAGCAGACTAAGGGCATGGATTACTGGAACCATATCCTGTGGTCTGATGAGACCAAGATAAACTTATTTGGTTCAGATGGTGTCAAGCGTGTGTGGTGGCAACCAAGTGAGGACTACAAAGACAAGTGTGTCTTGCCTACAGTTATGGTGGTGGGAGTGTCATGGTGGTGGGAGTGTCATGGTCTGGGGCTGCATGAGTGCTGCTGGCACCGAGGAGCTACAGTTTATTGAGGGAACCATGAAACCAACATTTACTGTGACATACTGAAGCAGAGCCTGATCCGCTCCCTTCAGAGACTGGACCACAGGGCAGTATTTCAACATAACGACCCCAAGACACACCTCCAAGATGACCACTGCCTTGCTAAAAAAGCTTAGGGTAAAGGTGATGGACTGGCCAAGTATGTCTCCAGACCTAAGCCCTATTGAGCATCTGTGGGGCATCCTCAAATGTAAGGTGAATGAGCACAAGGTCTCTAACATGCACCAACTCTGTGATGTCGTCATGGAGGAGTGGAAAAGGACTCCAGTGGCAACCTGTGAAGCTCTGGTGAACTCCATGCCCAAGAGGGTTAAGACAGTGCTGGGAAAATAATGGTGGCCACACAAAATATGCACTGGTGAGAGACCATACTGGTAGGCATCACTATTATACCCATATCTATACATGTTACTTCACCAATGCACCCATTATTCATAGGTACACCTTGAATACATCACTTGCTACTTCTTTATTTCTGCTCACCTAATATAATATTTAATATTCTTTTCACTTCATTGTTTGTTTGTATCCCCTTCCACTTCACTTTTGCATTTTCTCTTGTCCCCTTTCTTTGCTAACTTCCCTCATTCTTCTTTTCTCCTCTCTTTTCTTATTTCTGTTTTCTTTCCCCCTTTCCCTTTTCTTCCATCTTCCCCCCCCCCCCCACTCTTTCTTTCTCACTTCCTTCCCCTTCACATTACACTTCCCCATGTTCTGCAGGACACTCCTGTATCTCTTGTACCCTAGCCTACTATGCTATACTTTCATTATAATGGAACATTAACCATTTAAATTCTTTAAATACACATATTCATGTACCTTAGTACTATATACATGCTACGTAGGACTTTCAGGTGATTAAGTAGACCTTAATTAATTACTATATTTACATCTATACATTTTATTATAGAGAGTTTGCCCTGCTAGATTCATGGGTCACACGTGGGCTGACATCATTTTTACTTTTCTTCTGTTTTTTGTTCTGTTTTTATTTTCTTCTTTCTTCCTTTTTATGCCCTGCTGTTCACCCAGCACCCACCATACTCAAGCAGATTACTGCATACATTTTTGGATACGGCTATTGCCATTATCTTAGATATATACATATTTTTGTTTATACTTCATTACAGTGGGTACGCTCTTCAACTATTATGGGTGCCAGTCGGGTCCATCTTTCCTTTCTTTTCTTCATGCACTTACCATGCCTGCCCTGTGCCTTATCCTGGACCTCCGCGTTGTGGTCTCCTCCCCCTCAGCTCCCGGGGGAGATGCATTCCCGCCGCCCCCTGCCTGGGGCCGCCCTCTTTGGGGTCAAGTACCTGACAAGTAGGTATCGGATTACTAGCTCTGACTTCATGTTATTGTTCAATTACATATTATACTTCAATATACTCTTTACTTGTTATTACAGACATCAGATATACACATCAGCCCCTGATGAAGCGAGGAGAGCTCGCGAAACGCGTCGGGTTAGAGATGTATCATGTATATCTGTACTCTTTATACTTTGATGTTATGTCATGATGGTCATGTTTTTTGGACCTTTTTATCATGTTGTTGTGTCTATGTAACTGTCACCTATGTGTATGATCTATACCGGATGTTATATATTCCAATAAATTTTGTTACTATTATACTCTTTTTATTCATATGTGATCACCATGGACACTTCATTTAAAGTCCCACGGGCAAAATTCTTTGTTTCTTTTCGCCACACAAAATATTGACATTTTGGGCCCAATTTGGACATTTTCACTTAGGGTTGTACTCACTTTTGTCTTCTCTATTACTGGCAAGCACCATTATAATCACAAGCAATATTGTGTGGAGCAGTATCATATATACACTCTTATGCCCTGTACACACGGTCGGATTTTCCGATGGAAAATGTGTGATAGGACCTTGTTGTCGGAAATTCTGACCGTGTGTAGGCTCCATCACACATTTTCCATCGGATTTTCCGACACACAAAGTTTGAGAGCAGGATATAAAATTTTCCGACAACAATATCCGTTATCGGAAATTCCGATCGTGTGTTCACAAATCCGACGGACAAAGTGCCACGCATGCTCAGAATAAATAAAGAGATGAAAGCTATTGGCAACTGCCCCGTTTATAGTCCCGATGTACGTGTTTTACGTCACCGCGTTTAGAACGATCGGATTTTCCAACAACTTTGTGTGACCGTGTGTATGCAAGACAAGTTTGAGCCAACATCCGTCGGAAAAAATCCTAGGATTTCGTTGTCGGAATGTCCGAACAAAGTCCGACCGTGTGTATGGGGCATAAGTGATTAATTGTGTAACAACTCCTTTTTTGTTTGATTTATATTTATATATGTACTTATTATGTCTCGTTATGTGTGTTTAAAATTCCTGTATTCTTAAAATCGCGTTCGGAGTATTTTGCTAATAAAAACATATTTTTTTACAAAACCCTTTTTCTGATGATTGCTGCTAAAAAAACCCATGGGGACTGTCCACAACTTTTCTGGTAAAATTTACTTCGGGATGTGCAGCCACACCAGCCTCTGTTTAAGTGTCAGGTAATGCTAAAGTACTCACTTTTGTTGCCAGCGGTTTAGACATTAATGGCTGTGTATTGAGTTATTTTGAGGGGACAGCAAATTTACACTGTTATACAAGCTGATTACTCACTACTTTACATTGTAGCAAAGTGTCATTTCTTCAGTGTTGTCACATAAAAAAAAAAAAAAATAAAATATTCACAAAAATGTGAGGGGTGTACTCACTTTTGTTAGATACTGTACATTAGCAAAACTTACTCTTTTGTTTTTAGTGAAAAACTAGTGAACAAAAACACGATTAACACCAACAATTTATTGTTAGTTATTGTGACGTAAAATTCTGTGTTTTCCAAGTTAAAGATATCTAGTTAGGAGTCATATGATTTTAGAATTTTAGATTTTATTAGCAAAACATTGGCTTACTTATTACAGGCATATACTCTATATAGCACTGCAAATTATATGCAACACCCTACATATTTTTGCAATAGTTCTTGCCCTCAAGGTACTTACATGCCAATTATCCTACCAACAAGATCTTTGGAAGGAAATCCAGGCAAGCATAGGAAGAACATGCATACTCCATGCGGATGGTATCCTGAGCAGGAATAAAAATGAGGACCCCACTTCTGCAAGACAGAACTGGCAATCACTAAGCCACTTAACCTTCATTTTTCTTGGCACTTCTGGTGTGTAATGTATTGTGAATGCAAAAAAAAATATTTCTGACAGAACTGTATTGCTACACAAATAGTTTTTTTATTACCATATATAACCAGATTTACATTAGGAATACAAGTTTAGGCTGCCTTAATTGTTTTCTTTGTTGTAAAATGTAACCACTTAAGTGACATTTATACAGTAATTAGTGTTTTTTTTAGCTCTGATTGCTGTATAAATGTCAATGGTCCCAAAAAAGTGTCAAAAGTGTCCGTTCTGTCCTCCTCATTGTCGAAGTCCCACTAAAATATGCTGATCGCCACCATTACTAGTAATTAAAAAAGAATAATAAAAATGCCATAAATATATCCCCTATTTTGTGGACTTGATAACTTTTAAGCAATCAATATACACTTATTGTGATTTTTTTTTACCAGAAATATGCAGAAGAATTCATATTGGCCTAAATTGATGACATTTTTTTTTTTTTACATTTTTGGATAAGTATTATAGCAAAAAGTAAAAAATATTGTTTTTTTTTTTCAAAATTATCAGCCTTTTTTTGTTTATAGCGCAAACAAATGGTGATCAAATACCACCAAAAGAAAGCTCTATTTGTGGAAAAAAAAGGACATCAAGTTTGTTTGGGTACAATGTTGTACAACCACAATAATTGTCAGTTAAAGCGATGCAGTGCCATATCGCAAAAAATGGCCTGGTCATTAAGGGGGCAAATACTTCTGGTCCTTAAGTGGTTAATAGTGATGCATTTTTATTCTTAAAGCTAATTTGCTTATATATGGTAATAGACATTTCACACTAGAAGCACTAGCATTAAAAATAATGACTTAGTGGTTAGCATTTCTGCCTTGCAGGAGTGGGGCCCTTAATTTGAATCCTGGCCAGGTCACTGTAGAAAATAAATAAAAACAGAGGGTGCACTGGCCTAGTGCATTATCCAACAACAAATTTATTGAAGATAAAATATAACTACAGTAATACCTCGGACTGTGAGTAACACGGTTTAGGTGCATTTTGCAATATGCTATTATTATTTTTTTTAATCCTGACTTGGTTTGCGAGCATTGTCTTGCAAGACGAGCAGGATTCAAGCCTCTGGGGTGTGCAGTACCCCATTTGGCCAGAGGTGCGGGGGCACTGGTGACACTCGGAGCCGTTGGGAGACACTCGGAAACACTCAGTTCCCGAGTGTCTCCGAGTGCTTTCGAGCAGCCTCCGTGTGGTTTCAAATGTCTCCGGCACCCCCTACCTCTGGCCACATGCAGTGCTGCATACACTAGTAGTGCCACTGGAACAAATTATTTAAGTTTCCATTGACTCCTATGGGGAAACTCGCTTTGATATACGAGTGCTTTGGATTACAAGCATTTTTCTGGAACGAACTATGCTCGTAATCCAAGGTACCACTGTACTTACAAATGTAGGTAGTAAAAGCGCTTATCAAGCCACTGCTTGGTATTATATGCTGTTCATACTTACTCAGTCACTATGGGATACACGTTCTGTATTTTTCAAAAAACCTGGTTGATCCTGCTGGTCGTTGTCCCTCCCTCCTTCTCTGTGTCCCCGCTGAAGCTTGAGATTGTGAAGACCAGCTGTTGCCAATTCTACTGAGAATGCTCCAGTTTCTGTTCCCTTCTAGGCTGTTAATTTCCTCCTTTTTCCTATCTGTACAGCCCACATGGTTATAGAGTCACACATGTGGGTGTATACACTCGATCACACAATGAGGGTGGTTTATTACATGTTGATTAATTGGAGCGTCACCTACCTGTGTGTTCTAAGCTCATACAAACAATAGACACAGGCTGGAGGGGTGTGAACAGGCTTTGAATGGCAGAACCTCCCCCTGGATAGCCCACACCATGTTTTTGCACAAAAAAAAATAATGCCGCGTACACACGGTCGGACTTTTCGTCTACAAAAGTCCGACAGCCTGTCCGACAGACTTTCGACGGACCTTTGGCTGACTTTTGGCGGACTTGCGGTGGACTTGCAGCAGACTTTCTTACGAACGGCCTTGCCTACATACGATCACACAAAAGTCCGACGGATTCGTACGTGATGACGTACACCGGACTAAAATAAGGAAGTTGATAGCCAGTAGCCAAAAGCTGCCCTAGCGTGGGTTTTTGTCCGTCGGACTAGCACACAGACGAGCGGATTTCTGGGTCCGGCGTAGTTACGACGTAAAGATTTGAAGCATGTTTCAAATCTAAAGTCCGTCAGATTTGAGGCTGGAAAAGTCCGCTGAAAGTCCACTGAAAGTCCGGGGAAGCCCACACACGATCAGATTGTCAGCCAGCTTTAGTCCGTCGGCGTCCGTCGGACTTTTGTAGACGAAAAGTCCGACCGTGTGTACGCGGCATAAGAATGTAAATTCAAATACATATTTGTATGCCCATTTAAAACATTTATTTGATATGAATTGTGTATTTTTCCTTTGTATCTTTTCTGAACATGTGACTGACAACATAGGACTGGAAGCTCTTCCCACTGATGTTTCCCTGCAGACACACTGGGAAATATATGGATACCCTGACAGCTGTATAATGATTATGAAAAAGGTACTTTTTTATTAAAATAAATGCAGTGCCCTTATTCATATACATAAAAAGAAGGGATAGTGTATATTAATTGTATGTTAAGTATCACTTTAACTTGTTTTCCTATCCAAATATCTTTAATTAAAAAAAAAAACAGAGTGTTAAGTTAGATTAGTTTACAATAAATTGTTGGTGTTAATTATGTTCTAGTTTTTTTAATTAAAACACAAATGTAAGTTTTGTTAAGATATATTTTATATTGTTATTTATTTTTAAAAAGCTGAATGCAAAATGCTACCTAATTTTTTTTAAGCAAATCCAACTAACCAGTTTGTAAATAGTAGTTTTATGTTTGAGTTCCCAAGGATGTACAGTAATGATGTAAAACATGTTCATGTGAACTCAGCACTCCTAAATTGTCTCTATCAGGTGTTAAGGTTTCAGGAAAAAGCCACCCCAAGGTTACATTGCTATACATGAAATGTTGATTAACAGTATTCTAGGAAACCTTGATAAACCAATCTATATATTCACAAAGAGGAAAAATACAGGCAGAAATTATTGTTACCAGGTGTTTTATTATATACACATGAGTATAATTATTTGGTATAATATGCTTGTAAAATATTGTATTACAATATTAAGGAAACATTTTTATTCTATTTTTTTTCATTTATATTTTAGGTGAGAACACATTTAACAATGTCATATTTCTATAGTATACCACTATAGCCAGTTATAAAACATTTCTGTAATACTTGCTAGTTAAAGATAAATACAGTATGTAAAAATCTCATACATACAGTAATGTTCTATGTCCAAAAAGAATTAGAAAATATAATTTAATAATTTGTTGAAATCAATCAATAAATCAATTACATTTTTCTTTCATAATTCATTGTACATATTTATGAAATCTAAATATTCTATAATTCAAATTTTAAATGTCCAGCTATATTGTTTTATATATATATTTTTTACATACTGTATTTATCTTTAACTAGCAAGTATTACAGTACTGGGCAAAAGTTTTAGGCAGGTGTGAAGAAATGCTATAAAGTAAGAAAGCTTTCAGAAATATATATTTAAATTGTTTATTTTTATCAATTTATGCAAAGTGAGCGAACAGAGGAAAAGTCTACTGCCCCGTACACACGGTCGGATTTTCCGATGGAAAATGTCCGATCAGAGTGTGTTGTCGGAAATTCCGACCGTGTGTGGGCTCCATCGGACATTTTCCATCGGATTTTCCGACACACAAAGTTGGAGAGCAGGAGATAAAATTTTCCGACAACAAAATCCGTTGTCGGAATTTCCGATCGTGTGTACACAAATCCGACGGACAAAGTGCCACGCATGCTCAGAATAAATAAAGAGATGAAAGCTATTGGCCACTGCCCCGTTTATAGTCCCGACGTACATGTTTTACGTCACCGCGTTTAAAACGATCGGATTTTCCGACAACTTTGTGTGACCGTGTGTATGCAAGACAAGTTTGAGCCAACATCCGTCGGAAAAAATCCTAGGATTTTGTTGTCGGAATGTCCGAACAAAGTCCGACCGTGTGTACGGGGCATAAGGCTCGGTTCACACTGCAGTAATGTGGGAACCCTGCAAATCCACTGTGGGTTCCCACAACGCATGTCTCCTGGTGGCCGTTCACACTACCCTATGCGAACTGCTGGGAGTGTCAATTGAAAGTTAATGACACCCCTAAATCAATTCGCATATCGCGTGCGAATTGCAAATTTGGACAGGAATCGAATCGCATGGGTGTGAACACCCATGTGATCTGATTTCTGCTGTGGACCAAAAAAAGGGTCCTGTGCGAGTTTGGTCCAAATGCGATCCGAATTCAGCCATACTATCTGTATGGCTGAAATCGCATCGCACAGAGATCGCATGTGATTTGCACTGCGGTGCGGTGCGAATCACATCCGATGTCGGACAGCGCACCAGTGGTAACCGGCCCTAAATCAAATCAATATTTGGTGAGACTAACCTTTGGCCTTAAACCATCATCAATTCTTCTAGGTACACTTCTACACAGTTTTTGAGAACTCAAAGTTTGATTGTTCCAAACATCTTGGAGAATGAACCACAGATCTTCTTCGTGGATGTAAGCTGTCTCAAATCCTTCTGTCTCCTTATGTATTCCCAGGACTCCTTGTTCTTCTTTACAGTTGAGGATAACTAATAATGACATATTCGGGGGTTGTTGTCCTGCTGCAGAATACATTTGGGGCCCATCACATGCCTCTCTGATGGTATGGCATGATGGTTAAAGGGGTTGTAAACCCTTGTGTTTTTTCCCCTTAATGCATCCTATGCATTAAGGGGAAAAAACACCTGTCAGTGAAAGGCCCCCAGCCAGCCCCTCCCAAGTTTTACTTACCTGAGCCCTGGAATTTCACACGCCTGAGACACGCTCTTCCTTTGCCCGGGGTTCTCAGCTCTTGATTGGATAGATTGATAGCAGAGCAGCCATTGGCTCCCGTTGCTGTCAATCAAATCCAATGATGCATGTGCCGGGGGGTGGGGCTGAGTCCAGCATTCGTGTCTATGGACGGCAAATGATGGACTCGGAAGCGCGCTCGCAAGGTAACCCCCCTGGGAGAACGCTTCTGCTAGGAGGTTATCTGATGCTGGGAGGAGCCGCGAGAGCCGTCGAGGGACCCCAGAAGAGGATGTTCAGGGCCACTCTGTACAAAATGAGCTGCACAGTGGAGGTAAGTATGACATGTTTGTTATTTAAAGAAAAAATAAAAAACTAACCTTTACAATCACTTTACATATCTGCCCATATTTCTCAGCATTGAGGACACCATTGATTGGGCAACATTGAGGACCATAGATGCAGTGGTTTGCTAAGGACACTTAATGCAACAGATGAAAGAAATATCATGCCTACTTCCCTTCAACATCGGAAGATGTCCAGCAGTACCATCAGCACAGAACTGGGGTAAACCAGTGGGACCAGCCCCAGGTACACCCATACAATCAAGGAGGTGTGTAATTGGCCCCAAATGTATTCTGCAGCAGGACAATGACCCCAAACATACAGCCAATGTCATTAAGAACTATCTTCAGCGAGAAAAAAGAACAAGGAATCCTGGATTCGATGGCTTGGCCCCCACAAAGCCCTGATCTCCACATCGTAAAGTCTGTTTAGGATTAAATGAAGAGACAGTAAGATCTGAGACAGCCTACATCCACAGAAGATTCATGGTTAATTCTCCAAGATGTTTGAAACAACCTACCTGCTGAGTTCCTTTAAAAACTGGGTGCCAGTGTGCCTAAAAAAATGGATGCTGTTTTGAAGGCAAGTGTGGTCACACCAAATATTGATTTGATTTGGATTTTTCTTGTGTTCATTTATGTAGCACTACCCCCGCAGGAGCCACCATTAGTTTTGAGTCCTCTGCTCTTGTCTAACCCTGTGCAAGTCCTCACCCTCTCTGACATTACCAGAATACCTTGTCTGGCAGACGCGAAAGAATTATACACACCTTTCTTTAAAAAGAGAGGCAGACTGTATTTTTAAGGTCACAAAATAGAACAAAGCAGATTGGCACATAAAAATCAGTACATAGAAACACAACAGTAAAGGGTACAGTGTGCTCCATAGAGGAACTTCTAGAGTCAAATACCAGCTTATTCTGTGATATAAGGAGAGTAAATAGTAGCTCTCCACATGAGATAATACACCTCCATTGACCAAATGAGAATTCCAAAGAGGTGGAATAGGCTAGGTCACTTGAGAGCTCTAAACAAAGCGGCTAGGCTTGGGCCTTCAAATTGAAACTCTGTAATATAAACCTAGCTCTACCCTCAGAAATAGTGTGACTCAGCCAAGTCTTTTATGACGAACTTCAGCTAGGTACACTGGGGCCCTTTAAGACCGTTGGCGCACAGGCTGATGAAAATGAATCAAAGGGTGGCGTTTAACAGCAGTATCTTATACAGAGTGGGCTTAGTAGTTATGGAACTCCTTTGTTGCAGCAGGAGTGAAGAGTGGAGCAAGTCCAAAGGTAGAAACTGGGGTATAAGAGTCAGGTAGGAAGCAGGACAAAGTCACCACTCTGGACTACTAATGTCCTTGTGATCTTTGCATGGCTCTGGCAGAAATGGATTAGCAAGGGATGCTGCAGCAGGTGTGATAAATCTCTAGGTGAAGAATATCAATGGATGGCAAATGGCTCTTTATTAAGTGTGGGCTGAAAAGCAGGTTAACAGGTGGTTATAACTGGAATATGGGTCAGAGACCCTCTCGCTGGATTCCTCTGTTGGCAGTCCTCTTGTAGCAGCAGGTGCACTGTATGGTGTGGGACCCATTATACAGCAAAGCGTCAGCCAATGCAATGGTGACTCTTACAGCGATTTTGGGCGCAGATATCCTGGATCACCAGTAGGGATGAGCCGAACACCCCCCGGTTCAGTTTGCACCAGAACCTGTGAACGGACTGAAAATTCACGTAAACTTTAGAACCCCATTGAAGTCTGTGGGACTCGAATATTGGAAATCAAAAGTGCTAAATTTAAAGGCTAATTTGCATGGTATTGTCCTAAAAAGGTTTTGGGGACCCGGGTCCTACCCCAGGGGACATGTATCAATGCAAAAGAAAGTTTTAAAAACTGACATTTTTTTGGGAGCAGTGATTTTAATGATGCTTAAAGTGAAAAAAAAAGTGAAATATTCCTTTAAATATCGTACCTGGGGGGTGTCTATAGTATGCCTGTAAAGTGGCGCATGTTTCCCATGCTTAGAACAGTCCCTGCACAAAATGACATTTTTAAAGGAATAAAAGTAATTTAAAACTGCTTGCGGCTTTAATGTAATGTCGGGTCCTGGCAATATGGATGAAAATCAGTGAGACAAACGGCATGGGTACCCCCCCAAGTCCATTACCAAGCCCTTGTATGGATATTAAGGGGAACCCCGCACCCAAATTAAAAAAAGGAAAGGTGTGGGGCCCCCGGGCCCTATATACTCTGAACAGCAGTATACAGGCGGTGCAAACAAGACAGGGACTGTAGGTTTGTTGTTAAGTAGAATCTGTTTGTAATTTTGAACTGGTACATTTTTAAAGTGTAGCTCCAGCCAAAAAATCTATTTTTAAGCTTTTTGGAAAACATAGGGAAGGGTTATCACCCCTGTGACATTTGTTTTGCTGTCTGTGCTCCTCTTCAGAAGATTTCACCTCACTTTCTGTCCCAATGACAAATGTTTTTTGACAATTTGGGGTTTTTAGTGAAACAAGGATTGGTGATAAAGCATCAGTGGAGAGGAGACACGTTTTTCCCATATTAACTCTTACAAGAGAGAATTTCCCTTCCTAGGGGTGGATTTCATCTCACTTCCTGTTGTCTCCTTCCGTTTGCAAGTAGGAGTCGTTTGTAAGTTGGATGTTTTAAAGTAGGGGCCTACCCTATATACTCTTCAGAAATTGTGGCCTTAGGTGTTGGTGTTGCCACAACACTGTAAGCCCTCACAGTTACTCTTGGTGGGTGCAGGAACAGGCTCTGCTGTGAAATATTAGATCAAGAATTGTAATTACATGCCCCTGTTGAACAGGGGCAGAAAAATTGGGCCTTTGGTGGTGGTGATGTTGCCACAACACTAAGTCCTCACAGTTACTCTTGGTGGAAGCTGGAACGGGCCCTGCTGTGAAATATTAGATCAAGAATTATAATTACATGCACCTGTTGAACAGGGTCAGAAAAATTGGGCCTTTGGTGGTGGTGATGGTGGTGCTGGTGCCACAACACTGTAAGTCCTCACAGTTACTCTTGGTGGGTGCAGAAACGGGCCCTGCTGTGAAATATTATATCAAGAATTGTAATTACATGATCCTGTTGAACAGGGGCAGAAAAATTGGGCCTTAGGCACTGGTGCCACAACACTGCAACCCCTCACAGATACTCTAGTTGGAGCGCAGGAACGAGCCCTGCTGCAAAGTATTACATCAAAAATTGTAATTACACGCTCCTGTTAAACAGGGGCTGCAAAATTGGGCCTTAGGCACTGGTGCTGGTGCCACAACACTGCAACCCCTCACAAATACTCTAATTGAGCGCAGCAACGAACCCTCCTTGCAAAATATTGCATCAAAAATTGTAATTACACGCCCCTGTTAAACAGGGGCTGAAAAATTGGGCCTTAGGCACTGGTGCCACAACACTGCACCCCCTCACAAATACTCTAGTTGAGCGCAGCAACGAACCCTCCTTGCAAAATATTGCATCAAAAATTGTAATTACACGCCCCTGTTAAACGGGGGCAGAAAAATTGGGCCTTAGGCACTGGTGTTGGTGCCACAACACTGCAACCCCTCACAGATACTCTAGTTGGAGCGCAGCAACAAACCCTCCTTGCAAAATATTGCATCAAAAATTGTAATTACACGCCCCTGTTAAACAGGGGCTGAAAAATTGGGCCTTAGCCACTGGTGGCAGCGCCCAGAACCAAAAATATTCTTACAAGCTATCAGCATGATCATTGAGGAGGAAGAAGATAGTCACTCAGCATAACAGGATAGTCACTCAGCATCAGCATAAGCAGTCTAGAAGGGATCTGACATTTAAAAAAAAATGATTTGGTTACATCAGCATCAGGTGCTTGGTAGCTGGTGGTGATCCAAGACTATGATTAAAGTCCATAAACTCCTTTAAGAAGTATGTAATAAAGTCCATTCATAAACAAAACAAGGAAAGCTTGATGAAAATGAGCAAGTCCAGTGGGGAAGGGTCACACATCCAGATTTCATCCACCTTAACCCGCATGAGAGGAGAGGGGAAGAGGGAAGTGTGAAGGAAAAATCCAGGCTGAAGGTGAATCCAGATGAAAATAAGATTATGCCCGTACCGGAACTGGTGGACCTCCTTTAGAGCAAGGTCATAAGCACAGGCAGATACAGCCTCTGTGGGGACAGATGGACTCCCACGTCTGGATCCTCAGATGTCTGTGATGTTCCAGGAGCGAGCAAATCCGGAGTGTCAGTCTAGGAAAAAGCACTCACTGGTCCGAAAGGCTGTGAGTTTCGATAAGGGCATAATCTTATTTTCATCTGGATTCACCTTCAGCCTAGATTTTTCCTTCAGACTTCCCTCTTCCCCTCTCCTCTCCTCTCATGCAGGTTAAGGTGGATGAAATCTGGATGTGTGACCCTTCCCCACTGGACTTGCTCATTTTCATCAAGCTTTCGTTGTTTTGTTTATGAATGGACCTTATCACATACTTCTTAAAGGAATTTAAGAACTTTAATCATAATTTTTTTTTGATCATTTTTTGTCACACATTATTTATGATCACTGATTTATATCACTTTATTGCAAGCGCACTTATATTTTCTTTCTAGTTTTCACTACATTGATATTTGTGTTTTTTTGTTGCAGCTGCAGCTCCTTTTGTTATAATTTTTTGCTTTTTAGCTCGGTTTTTTCTTTTATAATTTAGGTGATCCAAGACTGATTCATTTTTATGAAGGTCAGTCGATCGACCGAGTCGGTGGACAGGTGCACCCTGTGATCGATTACAAAGCCTCCAGCAGCACTGAATGTGCTCTCTGAAAGAATGCCGGATGCAGGACAGGCCAGTAGCTCAATTGCATACTGTGCAAGCTCTGGCCAGTGACCATCCTCAAGACCCAGTAATCCAGAGGATTTTTGGTGGGAAAGGTGTCCAAGTCAGATCTTGCCCCTAGGTATTCCTGCACCATGTAAAACAGACGCTGGCGATGGTTGCTGGAACCGATCATACCTTGGGGCTGCGGACTAAAAAATTGTCTGAATTACCTTCTCCACCGCTCCTTCTTTGACTGACCGAAGCCTCAGCAACAAGTTGTCCAGGAACAGGAGTTTGTAACCTCCCAGTCTCTGAGAACGCATTGCACAGACCTTTCTGCAAGGCCTCCCAAAGATGTTTCATCCTCTGCTCCCTCTGCGACGGCAAGATAAGGTCCGCAACCTTACCCTTGTAACGTGGATCAAGGAGGATTGCCAGCCAGTATTGATCCCTCTCCTTAATACCACGAATACGAGGATCCTTCTGCAGGCTTTGCAGGATCAGGGAAGCCATGCAGCGTAGGTTTGCTGAGGCATTCGGTCCAGAGTCCTCTGGATCGCTAAGGACGACATGATCCGCAGCCACCTCCTTCCAGCCACGTACAAGTTCATGGGTTTCTTGAGACTGTAAATGATCCCTTAAAGACTGCTGCTGATGCTGAGTGCCAGGCCCCACCTCCATGCTGACACAATCCTCCTCTTCCTCCTCCTCCTCGCCCTCTTCCTGTGTGATCGGCGGGCATGCAGGAACACTGTCTGGATAAAGGGAGCCTTGAGAGCTAAGGAAGTCCTCCTCTCCCTGCCTCTGTTCTGCCTCAAGTGCCCTGTCCATTATTCCACGCAGCATGTGCTCCAACAGGTGGACAAGGGGGACAGTGTCACTGATGCATGCACTGTCACTGCTCACCATCCTCGTGGCCTCCTCAAATGTTGACAGGACGGTGCATGCATCCCTGATCATGGCCCACTGGCGTGGGGAAAAAAAAAACAAGCTGCCCTGACCCTGTCCTGGAGCCATAGTCGCACAGGTACTCATTGATGGCCCTCTGCTGCATGTGCAGCTGCTGCAGCATGGCCAACGTTGAGTTCCACCTGGTGGGCATGTCACAGATTAGGCGGTTCTTGGGCAGGTTAAATTCCTTTTGGAGGTCAGCCAGCCGAGCACTGGCATTATATGACCTGCGGAAATGCACACATACTTTCCTGGCCTGCCTCAGGACATCCTGTAAGCCCAGGTACCTGCCCAAGAACCGCTGCACCACCAAGTTAAGGATGTGAGCCAAAGAGGGCACATGGGTCAGTTGTCCCTGTCAGAGAGTGGAGAGGAGGTTGATGCCATTGTCGCAAACTACCATACCTGGCTTAAGCTGGCATGGCGTCAAACACCTCTAAACCTGCCCCTGCAGAGCTAACAGAATCTCTGCCCCAGTGTGGCTCCTGTCCCCCAAGCACACCAGCTCAAGCACCGCATGTCATCTTTTTGCCTGCGTGTTTGCGTAGCTCCTTGAAGTTGGCATTCAACTGCTGGGCATGTGGATGGCTGGGAGTGAACTTCTTTCGGCAGTGCAGCAGCTGGAGCAGGGAAATTTGCCTGGTAAAATCTGACGTCAGTGTACCGATAGCAGATTGCCCCCAAGTACTTGGCTGTGACACACCTAATTCTACACCTTCATTCCTCTCAGTGCAGGTCTCAGGGAGGACTGAAGGTATAGTGGGGTTGGAGATCCCAGCTGATGAGGAGCAAGGAGAGATCCTCTTTGTTCTTTGGTGTGGGTCTTTTAGGTGCACTTGCCAACGAACTGCATGGCAGGTCGACATATGTCTGGTCAAGCATATGGTGCCCAAGCAGGTAATGTTTTGGCCACGCGAGATACGCTTGAGACATATGTTGCAAATAGCAGTGGTGGGATCTGATGCACTCGTCTCAAAAAAAGCCCACACCAAAGAACTTTTGGAATAACGCGCAGAGACAGCAGCGCCCTGCACATGCGGGGCTCTGTGGTGTGATGCAGTGTTCTGCCCTTAAGCTGCCCCCTGGAAGGCATCCTGCCTCGTTGGTGTTGTGCCACCTCCTCCTCCTCCTCTCTCCTATTAGGCACCCACGTGGAGTCAGTGACCTCATCATCCCCTCCCTCCTCATCACTGGAGCAAACCTGGCAGTCTGCTGCAGCTGGGGGAATATGACTGCCAGATTGCTGTCCTTCTTGGGCACCCCCTCTCCCCCTCTCTCTGGGCTCATGTTACTGCCTTCCTCTAGATGGGTACCATCATCGGAGCCTTTAAAATGCTGGTAATCCTCCTGGGGCATGTATCCAACACTGTGGTCAAACAGTTCGGGGGACTCCTCAGGAGGACATGGTGGGGCTAGGGAAGGAGTGACTGATGTAATTGAGCCGAGGGAAAAGGCCGCATTGGCAGCTGCTTTACAAGACAAAGTACCCTGAGCCTGGGTGAGAGAGGATGAGGAGGATGTGGACGGCTTGGTCATCCACTCTACCAAGTCTTCCGCATGTTGTGGTTCAGCACGGCCATATGCCGAAAAAAAGGACAAGCGTGTCCCACGGCCACGTGCTGATGAGGATGCACCATTTCCACGGCCAGCACTGTTGCCTCTAGACACAGAGCCTGCATGCCCTCTTTTAATGGTTTGTGACTATCTGCCTCTCCTTGTTGGCCTTCCAGACATACTAATGGCCTGCAGTGAGATGTAGATGCACAAAGCTGGGATATATATACATATATATATATATATATATATATATATATATATATATATATATATATATATATATATATATATATATATATATATATATATATATATATATATATATATATATATGCCTGTAGTATTATTAGTATGAGAACACCAGCAACTGTCTTCAGGTAGTTTTAGGTGCACACTGTGCAGAGGACGCGGTACACTAACTGTAAATACTGTAGTTGCCTGCCTGTGGTATTAATTGGAGCAGAACAACAGCAATTGTCTTCAGGTAGCTTTAGGTGCACACTGTGCAGAGGACACAGTACACTAACTGTAAATACTGTAGCTGCCTGCCTGTGGTATTAATAGGAACAGAAGAAAAACACCAATTTTATTCAGGTAGCTTTAGGAGCACACTGTGCAGAGGACACAGTACACTAACTGTAAATACTGTAGCTGCCTGTCTGTGGTATTAATAGGAGCAGAACAACAGCAATTGTCTTCAGGTAGCTTTGGGTGCACACTGCAGAGGACACAGTAGACTAACTGTAAATAGTGTAGCTACCTGCTTGTGGTATTAATAGGATCAGAATAACACCACCAATTTTATTCAGGTAGCTTTAGCTGCACACTATGCAGAGGACACAGTGCACTAACTGTAAATACTGTAGCTGCCTGTCTGTGGTATTAATAGGAGCAGAACAACAGCAATTGTCTTCAGGTAGCTTTAGGTGCACACTGTGCAGAGGACACAGTACACTAACTGTAAATACTGTAGCTGCCTGCCTGTGGTATTAATAGGATCAGAATAACACCACCAATTTTATTCAGGTAGCTTTAGGTGCACACTGTGCAGAGGACACAGTACACTAACTGTAAATACTGTAGCTGCCTGTCTGTGGTATTAATAGGAGCAGAACAACAGCAATTGTCTTCAGGTAGCTTTAGGTGCACACTGTGCAGAGGACGCAATACAATAACTTGTAAATACTGCAGCTGCCTGCGATACTAATAGGATCAGAAGAACACCACCAATTTTCTTCAGGTAGCTTTGGGTGCACACTGTGCAGAGGACGCACTACACTAATTTGTAATACTGCAGCTGCCTGCGGTACTGTACTAATAGGATCAGAAGAACACCACCAATTTTCTTCAGGTAGCTTTAGGTGCACACTGTGCAGAGGACGCACTACACTAACTTGTAAATACTACAGCTGCCTGCGGTACTACTAGGATCAGAAGAACACCACCAATTTTCATCAGGTAGTTTTAGGTGCACACTGTGCAGAGAACGTACTACACTAACTTGTAAATACTGCAGCTGCCTGCGGTACTGTACTAATAGGATCAGAAGAACACCACTAATTTTCTTCCGGTAGCTTTAGGTGCACACTGTGCAGAGGATAAACTACACTAATTTGCAAATACTACAGCTGCCTGCGCTACTAATAGGATCCAAAGAACACCACCAATTATCTTCAGGTAGCTTTAGGTGCACACTGTGCAGAGAACGCACTACACTAATTTGTAAATACTGAAGCTGCCTGCGGTACTGTACTAATAGGATCAGAAGAACGCCACCAATTTTCTTTAGGTAGCTTTAGGTGCGCACTGTGCAGAGAACACACAACACTAACTTGTAAATACTACAGCTGCCTGCGGTGCTAATAGGATCAGAAGAACACCACCAATTTTCTTCAGGTAGCTTTATATGCACAATGTGCAGAGGACTCACTACACTAATTTGTAAATATTGCCACTGCTTGCGGTACTGTACTAATAGGATCAGAAGAACACCACTAATTTTCTTCAGGTAGCTTTAGGTGAACACTGTGCAGAGGACGCACTACACTAACTTGTAAATACTACAGCTGCCTGCAATACTAATAGGATCAGAAGAACACCACCAATTGTCTTCATGTAGCTTTAGGTGCACACTGTGCAGAGGACGCACTACACTAACTGTAAATATTGTAGCTAATAGGACTAATAGGATCAGAAGAACACCACCAATTTCATTCAGGTAGCTTTAGGTGCACACTGTGCAGAGGACAGAGTACACCAACTGTAAATACTGTAGCTGCCTGTCTGTGGTATTATTAAGAGCAGAACAACAGCAATTGTCTTCAGGTAGCTTTAGATGCACACTGTGCAGAGGACACACTTCACTAACTTGTAAATACTACAGCTGCCTGCGGTGCTAATGGGATCAGAAGAACACCACCAATTTTCTTTAGTTAACTTTAGGTGCGCACTGTGCAGAGAACGCACTACACTAATTTGTAAATACAGCAGCTGCCTGCAGTACTGTACTAATAGGATCAGAAGAACACAACCAATTTTATTCATGTAACTTTAGGTGCACACTGTGCAGAGGACGCACTACATTAACTTTTAAATACTACAGCTGCCTGCGATACTAATAGGATCAGAAGAACACCACCAATTTTCTTCAGGTAGCTTTAGGTGCACAATGTGCAGAGGACTCACTACACTAATGTGTAATTACTGCAGCTGCTTGCGGTACTGTACTAATAGGATCAGAAGAGCACCACTAATTGTCTTCAGGTATCTTTAGGTGCACACTGTGCAGAGGATGCACTACACTAACTTGTAAATACTACTGCTGCCTGTGATACTAACTGGATCAGAAGAACACCACCAATTTTCTTCAGTTAGCTTTAGGTGCGCATTGTGCAGAGGACGCAATACACTAATTTATATATACTGCAGCTGCTTGCGGTACTGTACTAATAGAATCAGAAGAACACCACCAATTTTCTTCAGGTAGCTTTAGGTGCACACCGTGCAGAGGACACACTACACTAACTTGTAAATACTGCAGCTGCCTGCGGTATTGAGCCAATAGGATCAGAAGAACACCACCAATTTTCTTCAGGTAGCTTTAGGTGCACACTGTGCAGAGGATGCACTACACTAACTTGTAAATACTACAGCTGCCTGTGATACTAATAGGATCACAAGAACACCACCAATTTTCTTCAGGTAGCTTTAGGTGCACACTGTGCAGAGGACGCACTACACTAACTTGTAAATACTACAGCTGCCTGTGATACTGCACCAATAGGATCAGTAGAACACCACTAATTTTCTTCAGGGAGCTTTAGGTGCACACTTTGCAGAGGACGCACTGCACTAACTTGTAAATACTACAGCTGCCTGCGATACTAATAGGATCAGAAGAACACCACCAATTTTCTTCAAGTATCTTTAGATGCACACTGTGCAGAGAACGCACTACACTAACTTATAAATACTACTGCTGCCTGTGATACGAACTGGATCAGAAGAACACCACCAATTTTCTTCAGGTAGCTTTAGGTGCGCACTGTGCAGAGGATGCACTACACTAACTTGTAAATACTACAGCTGCCTGTGGTGCTGATAGGATCAGAAGAACACCACCAATTTTCTTCAGGTAAATTTAGGTGCACACTGTGCAGAGGACGCACTACACTGATTTTTAAATACTGCAGCTGCCTGCGGTATTGTACTAATAGGATCAGAAGAACAACACTAATTATCTTCAGGTAGCTTTAGGTGCACACTGTGCAGAGGTCGCACTACTCTAATTTGTAAATACTGCAGCTGCCTGTAATACTGTACCAATAGGATCAGAAGAACACCACCAATTTTCTTCAGGTAGCTTTAGGTGCACACTGTGCAGAGGATGCAGTACACTGACTGTAAATACTGTAGTTGCCTGCCTGCTGTATTAATAGGAGCAGAACAACAGCAATTGTCTTCAGCTAGCTTTAGGTGCACACTGTGCAGAGGACACAGTACACTAACTGAAAATACTGTAGCTGCCTGCCTCTGGTATTAATAGGAACAGAAGAAAACCACCAATTTTATTCAGGTAGCTTTAGGTGCACGCTGTGCAGAGGAAACAGTACACTAACTGTAAATACTGTAGCTGTCTGTCTGTGGTATTAATAGGAGCAGAACAACAGCAATTGTTTTCAGGTAGCTTTGGGTGCACAATGCAGATGACACAGTACACTAACTGTAAATACTGTAGCTGCCTGCCTGTGGTGTTAATAGGATCAGAATAACACCACCAATTTTATTCAGGTAGCTTTAGGTGCACACTGTGCAGAGGACACAGTACTCTAACTGTAAATACTGTAGCTGCCTGTCTGTGGTATTAATAGGAGCAGAACAACAGCAATTGTCTTCAGGTAGGTTTAGGTGCACACTGTGCAGAGGACGCAATACACTAACTTGTAAATACTGCAGCTGCCTGCGATACTAATAGGATCAGAAGAACACCACCAATTTTCTTCAGGTAGCTTTGGATGCACACTGTGCAGAGGACTCAGTAAACGAACTTGTAAATACTACAGCTGCCTGCGATACTAATAGGATCAGAAGAACACCACCAATTTTCTTCAGGGAGCTTTAGGTGCACACTGTGCAGAGAACGCACTAAAGTAACTTGTAAATAGTGCAGCTGCCTGCGGTACTGTGCTAATAGGATCAGAAGAACACCACCAATTTTCCTCAGGTAGCTTTAGGTGCACACTGTGCATTGGATGCACTACACTAACTCATAAATACTGCAGCTGCCTGTGATACTAGTAGGATCAGAAGAACACCACCAATTTTCTTCAGCACTGTGCAGAGGACACACTGCACTAATTTGTAAATACTGCAGCTGCTTGCAGCTGCTTGCTGTACTATACTAATAGTATCAGAAGAACACCACTAATTTTCTTCAGGTAGCTTCTGGTGCACACTGTGCAGAGGACGCACTACACTAATTTGTAAATACTACAGCTGCCTGCGATACTAATAGGATCAGAAGAACGTCACCAATTTTCTTCAGGCAGCTTTAGGTGCACACTGTGCAGAGAATGCACTACACTGATTTGTAAATACTGCAGCTGCCTGCGGTACTGTACTAATAGGATCAGGAGAACACCACAAATTTTTTTCAGGTAGCTTTAGGTACACACTGTGCAGAGGACGCACTACACTAACTTGTAAGTACTACAGCTGCCTGCGGTACTGTACTAATAGGATCAGAAGAACCACCAATTTTCTTCAGGGAGCTTTAGGTGCACACTGTGCAGAGGACGCACTACACTAACTTGTAAATACTACAGCTGCCGGCGATACTGTACTAATAGGATCAGAAGAACACTACCAATTTTCTTCACGGAGCTTTAGGTGCACACTGTGCAGTGGATGCACTGCACGAACTTATAAATACTACAGCTGCCTGCGATACTAATAGGATCAGAAGAACACCACCAATTTTCTTCAGGTATCTTTAGGTGCACACTGTGCAGAGGACGCACTACACTAACTTGTAAATACTACTGCTGCCTGTGATACTAACTGGAACAGAAGAACACCACCAATTCTCTTCAGGTAGCTTTAGGTGCGCACTGTGCAGAGGACGCACTACACTAATTTGTAAATACTACAGCTAATAGGATCAGAAGAACGTCACCAATTTTCTTCAGGCAGCTTTAGGTGCACACTGTGCAGAGGACGCACTACACTGATTTGTAAATACTGCAGCTGCTTGCGGTACTGTACTAATAGGATCAGGAGAACACCACAAATTTTTTTCAGGTAGCTTTAGGTACACACTGTGCAGAGGACGCACTACACTAACTTGTAAATACTACAGCTGCCTGTGGTACTGTACTAATAGGATCAGAAGAACCACCAATTTTCTTCAGGGAGCTTTAGGTGCACACTGTGCAGAGGACGCACTACATTAACTAGTAAATACTACAGCTGCCTGCGGTGCTAATAGGATCAGAAGAACACCACCAATTTTCTTTAGTTAACTTAAGGTGCGCACTGTGCAGAGGACGCACTACACTAACGTGTAAATACTACAGCTGCCTGCAGTAATAGTAGGATCAGAAGAGCAGCACCAATTTTCTTCAGGTGTCTTTAGGTGCACACTGTGCAGAGGACACACTACACTAATTTGTAAATACCTCAGCTGCCTGCAGTACTGTACTAATAGGATCAGACGAACACCACCAATTTTCTTCAGGTAGCTATAGGTGCGCACTGTGCAGAGGACGCACTACACTAACTTGTAAATACTACAGCTGCCTGAGATACTAATAGGATCAGAAGAACATCACCAATTTTCTTCAGGTAGCTTTAGGTGCACACTGTGCAGAGAACGCACTGCACTAACTTGTAAATACTACAGCTGCCTGCGATACTAATAGGATCAGAAGAACACCACCAATTTTCTTCAGGTATCTTTAGGTGCACACTGTTCAGAGGACGCACTACACTAACTTGTAAATACTACTGCTGCCTGTGATACTAACTGGAACAGAAGAACATCACCAATTCTCTTCAGGTAGCTTTAGGTGCGCACTGTACAGAGGACGCACTACACTAATTTGTAAATACTACAGCTAATAGGATCAGAAGAACGTCACCAATTTTCTTCAGGCAGCTTTATAGGTACACACTGTGCAGAGGACGCACTACACTGATTTGTAACTACTGCAGCTGCCTGCGGTACTGTACTAATAGGATCAGGAGAACACCACAAATTTTTTTCAGGTAGCTTTAGGTACACACTGTGCAGAGGACGCACTACACTAACTTGTAAATACTACAGCTGCCTGTGGTACTGTACTAATAGGATCAGAAAAACCACCAATTTTCTTCAGGGAGCTTTAGGTGCACACTGTGCAGAGGACGCACTACATTAACTAGTAAATACTACAGCTGCCTGTGGTGCTAATGGGATCAGAAGAACACCACCAATTTTCTTTAGTTAACTTAAGGTGCGCACTGTGTAGAGGACGCACTACACTAATGTGTAAATACTACAGCTGCCTGCAGTAATAGTAGGATCAGAAGAGCAGCACCAATTTTCTTCAGGTGTCTTTAGGTGCACACTGTGCAGAGGACACACTACACTAATTTGTAAATACCTCAGCTGCCTGCAGTACTGTACTAATAGGATCAGACGAACACCACCAATTTTCTTCAGGTAGCTATAGGTGCGCACTGTGCAGAGGACGCACTACACTAACTTGTAAATACTACAGCTGCCTGAGATACTAATAGGATCAGAAGAACATCACCAATTTTCTTCAGGTAGCTTTAGGTGCACACTGTGCAGAGAACGCACTGCACTAACTTGTAAATACTACAGCTGCCTGCGATACTAATAGGATCAGAAGAACACCACCAATTTTCTTCAGGTATCTTTAGGTGCACACTGTTCAGAGGACGCACTACACTAACTTGTAAATACTACTGCTGCCTGTGATACTAACTGGAACAGAAGAACATCACCAATTCTCTTTAGGTAGCTTTAGGTGCGCACTGTACAGAGGACGCACTACACTAATTTGTAAATACTACAGCTAATAGGATCAGAAGAACGTCTCCAATTTTCTTCAGGCAGCTTTGTAGGTGCACACTGTGCAGAGGACGCACTACACTGATTTGTAAATACTGCAGCTGCCTGTGGTACTGTACTAATAGGACCAGGAGAACACCACAAATTTTTTTCAGGTAGCTTTAGGTACACACTGTGCAGAGGACGCACTACACTAACTTGTAAATACTACAGCTGCCTGTGGTACTGTACTAATAGGATCAGAAAAACCACCAATTTTCTTCAGGGAGCTTTAGGTGCACACTGTGCAGAGGACGCACTACATTAACTAGTAAATACTACAGCTGCCTGCGGTGCTAATGGGATCAGAAGAACACCACCAATTTTCTTTAGTTAACTTAAGGTGCGCACTGTGTAGAGGACGCACTACACTAATGTGTAAATACTACAGCTGCCTGCAGTAATAGTAGGATCAGAAGAGCAGCACCAATTTTCTTCAGGTGTCTTTAGGTGCACACTGTGCAGAGGACACACTACATTAATTTGTAAATACTGCATCTGCTTGCTGTACTGTACTAATAGTATAAGAAGAACACCACTAATTTTCTTCAGGTAGCTTTTGGTGCACACTGTGCAGAGGACGCACTACACTAATTTGTAAATACTACAGCTGCCTGCAATACTAATAGGATAAGAAGAACGTCACCAATTTTGTTCAGGCAGCTTTAGGTGCACACTGTGCAGAGGACGCACTACACTGATTTGTAAATACTGCAGCTGCCTGCAGTACTGTACTAATAGGATCAGGAGAACACCACAAATTTTTTTCAGGTAGCTTTTGGTACACACTGTGCAGTGGACGCACTACACTAACTTGTAAATACTACAGCTGCTTGCGGTACTGTACTAAAAGGATCAGAAGAACCACCAATTTTGTTCAGGCAGCTTTAGGTGCACACTGTGCAGAGGACGCACTACACTGATTTGTAAATACTGCAGCTGCCTGCGGTACTGTACTAATAGGATCAGGAGAACACCACAAATTTTTTTCAGGTAGCTTTTGGTACACACTGTGCAGAGGACGCACTACACTAATTTGTAAATACCTCAGCTGCCTGCAGTACTGTACTAATAGGATCAGACGAACACCACCAATTTTCTTCAGGTAGCTATAGGTGCGCACTGTGCAGAGGACGCACTACACTAACTTGTAAATACTACAGCTGCCTGAGATACTAATAGGATCAGAAGAACATCACCAATTTTCTTCAGGTAGCTTTAGGTGCACACTGTGCAGAGAACGCACTGCACTAACTTGTAAATACTACAGCTGCCTGCGATACTAATAGGATCAGAAGAACACCACCAATTTTCTTCAGGTATCTTTAGGTGCACACTGTTCAGAGGACGCACTACACTAACTTGTAAATACTACTGCTGCCTGTGATACTAACTGGAACAGAAGAACATCACCAATTCTCTTCAGGTAGCTTTAGGTGCGCACTGTACAGAGGACGCACTACACTAATTTGTAAATACTACAGCTAATAGGATCAGAAGAACGTCACCAATTTTCTTCAGGCAGCTTTATAGGTACACACTGTGCAGAGGACGCACTACACTGATTTGTAACTACTGCAGCTGCCTGCGGTACTGTACTAATAGGATCAGGAGAACACCACAAATTTTTTTCAGGTAGCTTTAGGTACACACTGTGCAGAGGACGCACTACACTAACTTGTAAATACTACAGCTGCCTGTGGTACTGTACTAATAGGATCAGAAAAACCACCAATTTTCTTCAGGGAGCTTTAGGTGCACACTGTGCAGAGGACGCACTACATTAACTAGTAAATACTACAGCTGCCTGTGGTGCTAATGGGATCAGAAGAACACCACCAATTTTCTTTAGTTAACTTAAGGTGCGCACTGTGTAGAGGACGCACTACACTAATGTGTAAATACTACAGCTGCCTGCAGTAATAGTAGGATCAGAAGAGCAGCACCAATTTTCTTCAGGTGTCTTTAGGTGCACACTGTGCAGAGGACACACTACACTAATTTGTAAATACCTCAGCTGCCTGCAGTACTGTACTAATAGGATCAGACGAACACCACCAATTTTCTTCAGGTAGCTATAGGTGCGCACTGTGCAGAGGACGCACTACACTAACTTGTAAATACTACAGCTGCCTGAGATACTAATAGGATCAGAAGAACATCACCAATTTTCTTCAGGTAGCTTTAGGTGCACACTGTGCAGAGAACGCACTGCACTAACTTGTAAATACTACAGCTGCCTGCGATACTAATAGGATCAGAAGAACACCACCAATTTTCTTCAGGTATCTTTAGGTGCACACTGTTCAGAGGACGCACTACACTAACTTGTAAATACTACTGCTGCCTGTGATACTAACTGGAACAGAAGAACATCACCAATTCTCTTTAGGTAGCTTTAGGTGCGCACTGTACAGAGGACGCACTACACTAATTTGTAAATACTACAGCTAATAGGATCAGAAGAACGTCTCCAATTTTCTTCAGGCAGCTTTGTAGGTGCACACTGTGCAGAGGACGCACTACACTGATTTGTAAATACTGCAGCTGCCTGTGGTACTGTACTAATAGGACCAGGAGAACACCACAAATTTTTTTCAGGTAGCTTTAGGTACACACTGTGCAGAGGACGCACTACACTAACTTGTAAATACTACAGCTGCCTGTGGTACTGTACTAATAGGATCAGAAAAACCACCAATTTTCTTCAGGGAGCTTTAGGTGCACACTGTGCAGAGGACGCACTACATTAACTAGTAAATACTACAGCTGCCTGCGGTGCTAATGGGATCAGAAGAACACCACCAATTTTCTTTAGTTAACTTAAGGTGCGCACTGTGTAGAGGACGCACTACACTAATGTGTAAATACTACAGCTGCCTGCAGTAATAGTAGGATCAGAAGAGCAGCACCAATTTTCTTCAGGTGTCTTTAGGTGCACACTGTGCAGAGGACACACTACATTAATTTGTAAATACTGCATCTGCTTGCTGTACTGTACTAATAGTATAAGAAGAACACCACTAATTTTCTTCAGGTAGCTTTTGGTGCACACTGTGCAGAGGACGCACTACACTAATTTGTAAATACTACAGCTGCCTGCAATACTAATAGGATAAGAAGAACGTCACCAATTTTGTTCAGGCAGCTTTAGGTGCACACTGTGCAGAGGACGCACTACACTGATTTGTAAATACTGCAGCTGCCTGCAGTACTGTACTAATAGGATCAGGAGAACACCACAAATTTTTTTCAGGTAGCTTTTGGTACACACTGTGCAGTGGACGCACTACACTAACTTGTAAATACTACAGCTGCTTGCGGTACTGTACTAAAAGGATCAGAAGAACCACCAATTTTGTTCAGGCAGCTTTAGGTGCACACTGTGCAGAGGACGCACTACACTGATTTGTAAATACTGCAGCTGCCTGCGGTACTGTACTAATAGGATCAGGAGAACACCACAAATTTTTTTCAGGTAGCTTTTGGTACACACTGTGCAGAGGACGCACTACACTAACTTGTAAATACTACAGCTGCTTGCGGTACTGTACTAATAGGATCAGAAGAACACCACCAATTTTCTTCAGGTAGCGTTAGGTGCACACTGTGCAGAGGACTCAGTACACGAACTTGTAAATACTACAGCTGCCTGCGATACTAATAGGATCAGAAGAACACCACCAATTTTCTTCAGGGAGTTTTAGGTGCATACTGTGCAGAGGACGCACTACAGTAATTTGTAAATACTGCAGCAGCCTGCGGTACTGTGCTAATAGGATCAGAAGAACATCACCAATTTTCCTCAGGTAGCTTTAGGTGCACACTGTGCATTGGATGCACTACACTAACTCGTAAATACTACTGCTGCCTGAGATACTAATAGGATCAGAAGAACACCACCAATTTTCTTCAGGTAACTTTAGGTGCACACTGTGCAGAGGACGCACTACACTAACTTGTAAATACTGCAGCTGCCTGCAGTACTGTACTAATAGTATCAGAAGAACACCACCAATTTTCTTCAGGTAGCTATAGGTGCGCACTGTGCAGAGGACGCACTACACTAACTTGTAAATACTACAGCTGCCTGCAGTAATAATAGGATAAGAAGAACACCACCAATTTTCTTCAGGGGTCTTTAGGTGCACACTGTGTAGAGGACGCACTACACTAATTTGTAAATACTGCAGCTGACTGCAGTACTGTACTAATAGGATCAGTAGAACACCGCCAATTTTCTTCAGGTAGCGTTAAGTGCAGACTGTGCAGAGGACGCACGACACCAACTTGTAAATATTACAGCTGCCTGCGACACTAATAGGATCAGAAAAACACCACCAATTTTCTTCAGGGAGCTTTAGGTGCACACTGTACAGAGGACGCACTACACTAATTTGTAAATACTGCAGCTGCCTGCGGTACTGTGCTGATAGCATCAGAAGTACACCACTAATTTTCTTCAGGTAGCTTTTGGTGCACACTGTGCAGAGGACGCACTACACTAGTTTGTAAATACTACAGCTGCCTGCGATACTAATAGGATCAGAAGAACGTCACCAATTTTCTTCAGACAGCTTTAGGTGCACACTGTGCAGAGGACGCACTACACTGATTTGTAAATACTGCAGCTGCCTGCGGTACTGTACTAATAGGATCAGGAGAACAAAACTAATTTTTTTCAGGTAGCTTTAGGTACACACTTTGCAGAGGACGCACTACACTAACTTGTAAATACTACAGTTGCCTGCAGTACTGTAGTAATAGGATCAGAAGAACCACCAATTTTCTTCAGGGAGCTTTAGGTGCACACTGTGCAGAGGACGCACTACACTAACTTGTAAATACTACAGCTGTCTGCGATACTGTACTAATAGGATCAGAAGAACACTATCAATTTTCTTCAGGGAGCTTTAGGTGCACACTGTGCTGTGGACGCACTGCACGAATTTATAAATACTACAGCTGCCTGTGATACTAATAGGATCAGAAGAACACCACCAATTTTCTTCAGGTATCTTTAGGTGCACACTGTGCAGAGGACACACTACACTAACTTGTAAATACTACTGCTGCCTGTGATACTAACTGGATTAGAAGAACACCACCAATTCTCTTCAGGTAGCTTTAAGCGCCCCCTGTGCAGAGGACGCACTACACTAACTTGTAAATTCTACAGCTGCCTGCGATGCTAATAGGATCAGAAGAACATCACCAATTTTCTTCAGGTAGCTTTAGGTGCACACTGTGTAGAGGACGCACTACACTAACTTGTAAATACTGCAGCTACCTGCAGTACTGTACTAATAGGATCAGAAGAATACCACCAATTAACTTCAGGTAGCTTTAGGTACACACTGTGCAGAATACGCACTAGACTAATTTGTAAATACTGCAGCTGCTTGTGGTACTGTACTAATAGGATCAGAAGAACACCACTAATTTTCTTTAGGTAGCTTTAGGTGCACACTGTGCAGAGGATGCACTGCACTAACTTGTAAATACTACAGCTGCCTGCGATACTAATAGGATCAGAAGAACACCACCAATTTTATTCAGGTATCTTTAGATGCACACTGTGCAGAGGACGCACTACACTAACTTGTAAATACTACTGCTGCCTACGGTACTAATAAGATCCGAAGAACACCATCAATTATCTTCAGGTAGCTTTAAGTGCACAGTCTTCAGAGGATGCACTACACTAATTTGTAAATACTGCAGCTGCCTGCGGTACTGTACTAATAGGATTAGAACAACACCACTAATTTTCTTCAGGTAGCTTTAGTTGCACACTGTGCAGAGGACGCACTATACTAACGTGTAAATACTACAGCTGTCTGCAATACTAATAGGATTAGAAGAACACCACTGAAATTCTTCAGGTAGCTTTAGGTGCACACTGTGCAGAGGACGCACTACACTAATTTGTAAAGAATGCCCATGAAGATAACGGCATAACTAGGGGCAAACCTTGCCCCCATAGCTGTGCCCCTAGTTTGCAGATAATATTCGCCCATAAAAGACAAATAGTTATGTGTAAGGGAAAACCTGACAAAGTCCAACAAAAATTTGGCTTGTGAGGGATTGAATTTATCATCCTCTAGTAGAAAGTGATTCATGGCTCTAAGGCCATGTGTATGGTCAATGGATGTGTACAAGGAAGCCACATCTAGGGAAAGCCATCTATAGCCAGGTTGCCATTTGTAATTGGACAGAATCTCAAGCATGTGACTAGAGTCTCTTACGAAGGATGGTAAATTAGTTACAGTGTCTTGTAAAAAGTAGTCAATGTAAGAGCCCAGATTACTAGAGAGACTATCCATCCCAGCTATTATTGGCCTGCCCGGGGGGTTAGTTAGGCTTTTGTGTATCTTAGGTATATGGTAAAAATGCGGGGTCACCGCATGCCTATTATACAAAAAGTAGTACTCATTCTTTGTAATCACTTTCTCCAATAGTGCCTCATCTAAAAGTATTTTAAGCTCTTTCGTATATTCCACTGTAGGATCTTTGCTGAGTTTAGTGTAGGTATACTAATAGGATCAGAAGAACACCACCAATTTTCTTCAGGTATCTTTAGATGCGCACTGTGCAGAGGACGCACTACACTAACTTGTAAATACTACAGCTGCCTGTGGTGCTGATAGCATCAGAAGAACACCACCAATTTTCTTCAGGTAACTTTAGGTGCACATTGTGCAGAGGACGCACTACACTAATTTGCAAATACTGCAGCTGGTTGCGGTACTGTACTAATAGGATCAGAAGAACACAACTAATTTTCTTCAGGTAGCTTTAGGTGCACACTGTGCAGAGGACGCACTACACTGATTTGTAAATACTGCAGCTGTCTGCAGTATTGTACCAATAGGATCATAAGAACAACACTAATTATCTTCAGGTAGCTTTAGGTGCACACTGTGCAGAGGACGCACTACTCTAATTTGCAAATACTGCATCTGCCTGCAGTACTGTACTAATAGGATCAGAAGAACATCACCAATTTTCTTCAGGTATCTTTAGATGCACACTGTGCAGAGGACGCGCTTCACTAACTTGTAAATACTACTGCTGCCTGCGATACTAACTGGATCAGAAGAACACCACCAATTTTCTTCAGGTAGCTTTAGGTGCGCACTGTGCAGAGGACGCACTACACTAACTTTTAAATACTACTGCTGCCCGCGGTGCTGATAGGATCAGAAGAACACCACCAATTTTCTTCAGGTAACTTTAGGTGTACATTGTGCAGAGGACGCACTACACTGATTTGTAAATACTGCAGCTGCTTGTGGTACTGTACTAATAGGATCAGAAGAACACCACTGATTTTCTTCAGGTAGCTTTAGGTGCACAATGTGCAGAGGACGCACTACATTAACTTGTAAATTGCACAGCTACCTGTGGAGCTAATAGGATCAGAAGAACACCACCAATTTTCTTCAGGTAGCTACAGGTGCGCACTGTGCAGAGGACGCACTACATTAACTTGTAAATACTGCAGCTGCCTGTGATACTAATAAGATCAGAAAAACACCACCAATTTTCTTCAGGTAACTTTAGCTGCACACTGTGCAGAGGACGCACTACACTAACTTGTAAATACTGCAGCTGCCTGCAGTACTGTACTAATAGGATCAGAAGAACACCACCAATTTTCTTCAGGTAGCTATAGGTGCGCACTGTGCAGAGGACGCACTACACTAACTTGTAAATACTACAGCTGCCTGCAGTAATAATAGGATCAGAAGAACACCACCAAATTTCTTCAGGTGTCTTTACGTGCACACTGTGCAGAGGACGCACTACACTAATTTGTAAATACTGCAGCTGTCTGCAGTACTGTACTAATAGGATCAGAAGAACACCACCAATTTTCTTCAAGTAGCGGTAGGTGCAGACTGTGCAGAGGACGCACGACACTAACTTGTAAATACTACAGCTGCCTGCGACACTAATAGGATGAGAAGAACACCACCAATTTTCTTCAGGGAGCTTTATGCACACACTGTGCAGAGGACGCACTGCACTAACTTGTAAATACTACAGCTGCCTGCGATACTAATAGGATCAGAAGAACACCACCAATTTTCTTCAGGTATCTTTAGATGCACACTGTGCAGAGGACGCGCTTCACTAACTTGTAAATACTACTGCTGCCTGCGATACTAACTGGATCAGAAGAACACCACCAATTTTCTTCAGGTAGCTTTAGGTGCGCACTGTGCAGAGGACGCACTACACTAACTTTTAAATACTACTGCTGCCTGCGGTGCTGATAGGATCAGAAGAACACCACCAATTTTCTTCAGGTAACTTTAGGTGTACATTGTGCAGAGGACGCACTACACTAATTTGTAAATACTGCAGCTGCTTGTGGTACTGTACTAATAGGATCAGAAGAACACCACTGATTTTCTTCAGGTAGCTTTAGGTGCACACTGTGTAGAGGATGCACTACACTAACTTGTAAATGCTACAGCTGCCTGCGGTACTAATAGGATCCGAAGAACACCACAAATTATCTTCAGGTAGCTTTAGGTGCATACTGTGCAGAGGACGCACTACACTGATTTGTAAATACTATAGCTGCCTGCGGTATTGTACTAATAGGATCAGAAGTACAACACTAATTATCTTCAGGTAGATTTAGGTGCACACTTTACAGAGGATGCAATACACTTATTTGTAAATACTGCAGCTGCCTGCAGTACTGTACTAATAGGATCAGAAGAACACCACCAATTTTCTTCAGGCAGCATTAGGTGCACATTGTGCAGAGGACGCACTACACTAACTTGTAAATACTACAGCTGCCTGCGATACTAATAGGATCAGAAGAACACCACCAATTTTCTACAGGTAGCTTTAGGTGCACACTGTGCCGAGAACGCACTACACTAACTTGTAAATACTGCAGCTGCCTGCAGTACTGTACTAATAGGATCAGAAGAATACCACCAATTAACTTCGGGTAGCTTTAGGTGCACACTGTGCAGAGGACACACTACATTAACTAGTAAATACTACAGATGCCCGCGGTGCTAAAAGGATCAGAAGAACACCACCAATTTTCCTCAGGTAACTTTAGGTGCACACTGTGCAGAGGATGCACTACACTAACTCGTAAATACTGCAGCTGCCTGTGATACTAATAGGATCAGAAGAACACCATCAATTTTCTTCAGGTAACTTTAGATGCACACTGTGCAGAGGACGCACTACACTAACTTGTAAATACTGCAGCTGCCTGCAGTACTGTACTAATAGGATCAGAAGAACACCACCAATTTTTTTCAGGTAGCTATAGGTGCGCACTGTGCAGAGGACGCACTACACTAACTTGTAAATACTACAGCTGCCTGCAGTAATAATAGGATCAGAAGAACACCACCAATTTTCTTCAGGTGTCTTTAGGTGCACACTGTGCAGAGGACGCACTACACTAATTTGTAAATACTGCAGCTGTCTGCAGTAGTGTACTAATAGGATCAGAAGAACACCACCAATTTTCTTCAAGTAGCGGTAGGTGCAGACTGTGCAGAGGACGCACGACACTAACTTGTAAATACTACAGCTGCCTGCGACACTAATAGGATGAGAAGAACACCACCAATTTTCTTCAAGGAGCTTCAGGTGCACACTGTGCAGAGGACGCACTGCACTAACTTGTAAATACTACAGCTGCCTGTGATACTAATAGGATCAGAAGAACACCACCAATTTTCTTCAGGTGTCTTTAGGTGCACACTGTGCAGAGGACGCACTACACTAATTTGTAAATACTGCAGCTGTCTGCAGTAGTGTACTAATAGGATCAGAAGAACACCACCAATTTTCTTCAAGTAGCGGTAGGTGCAGACTGTGCAGAGGACGCACGACACTAACTTGTAAATACTACAGCTGCCTGCGACACTAATAGGATGAGAAGAACACCACCAATTTTCTTCAAGGAGCTTCAGGTGCACACTGTGCAGAGGACGCACTGCACTAACTTGTAAATACTACAGCTGCCTGTGATACTAATAGGATCAGAAGAACACCACCAATTTTCTTCAGGTATCTTTAGATGCACACTGTGCAGAGGACGCACTTCACTAACTTGTAAATACTACTGCTGCCTGCGATACTAACTGGATCAGAAGAACACCACCAATTTTCTTCAGGTAGCTTTAGGTGCGCACTGTGCAGAGGACGCACTACACTAACTTTTAAATACTACCGCTGCCTGCGGTGCTGATAGGATCAGAAGAACACCACCAATTTTCTTCAGGTAACTTTAGGTGCACATTGTGCAGAGGACGCACTACACTAATTTGTAAATACTACTACTGCCTGCGATACTAATAGGATCAGAAGAACACCACCAAATTTCTTCAGGTAGCTTTAGGTGCACACTGTGCAGAGGACACACTACACTAACTTGTAAATACTGCAGCTGCCTGCAGTACTGTTCTAATAGGATTAGAAGAATACCACCAATTAACTTCAGGTAGCTTTAGGTGCACACTGTGCAGAGGACACACTACATTAACTAGTAAATACTACAGCTGCCTGTGGTGCTAAAAGGATCAGAAGAACACCACCAATTTTCTTTAGGTAACTTTAGGTGCGCACTGTGCAGAGGACGCACTATACTAACTCGTAAATACTGCAGCTACCTGCAGTACTGTACTAATATGATCAGAAGAATACCACCAATTAACTTCAGGTAGCTTTAGGTGCACACTGTGCAGAGGACGCACTACACTAATTTGTAAATACTGCAGCTGCCTATGGTACTGTAAAAATAGGATCAGAAGAACACCACCAATTTTCTTCAGGTATCTTTAGATGCACACTGTGCAGAGGACGCACTACACTAACTTGTAAATACTGCAGCTGCCTGCAGTACTGTACTAATAGGATCAGAAGAACACCACCAATTTTCTTCAGGTAGCTATTGGTGCGCACTATGCAGAGGACGCACTACACTAACTTGTAAATACTACAGCTGCCTGCAGTAATAATAGGATCAGAAGAACACCACCAATTTTCTTCAGGTGTCTTTAGGTGCACACTGTGCAGAGGACGCACTACACTAATTTGTAAATACTGCAGCTGTCTGCAGTACTGTACTAGTAGGATCAGAAGAACACCACCAATTTTATTCAATTAGCGGTAGGTGCAGACTGTGCAGAGGACGCACGACACTAACTTGTAAAGACTACAGCTGCCTGCGACACTAATAGGATGAGAAGAACACCACCAATTTTCTTCAAGGAGCTTTAGGTGCACACTGTGCAGAGGACGCACTGCACTAACTTGTAAATACTACAGCTGCCTGCGATACTAATAGGATCAGAAGAACACCACCAATTTTCTTCAGGTATCTTTAGATGCACACTGTGCAGAGGACGCACTTTACTAACTTGTAAATACTACTGTTGCCTGCGATACTAACTGGATCAGAAGAACACCACAAATTATCTTCAGGTAGCTTTAGGTGCATACTGTGCAGAGGACGCACTACACTGATTTGTAAATACGGTAGCTGCCTGGGGTATTGTACTAATAGGTTCAGAAGTACAACACTAATTATCTTCAGGTAGATTTAGGTGCACACTGTGCAGAGGACGCAATACACTTATTTGTAAATACTGCAGCTGCCTGCAGTACTGTACTAATAGGATCAAAAGAACACCACCAATTTTCTTCAGATAGCGTTAGGTGCACATTGTGTAGAGGACGCTCTACACTAACTTGTAAATACTACTACTGCCTGCGATACTAATAGGATCACAGAGAACACCACCAATTTCCTTCAGGTAGCTTTAGGTGCACACTGTGCAGAGGACGCACTACACTAACTTGTAAATACTGCAGCTGCCTGCAGTACTGTTCTAATAGGATCAGAAGAATACCACCAATTAACTTCAGTTAGCTTTAGGTGCACACTGTGCAGAGGACACACTACATTAACTAGTAAATACTACAGCTGCCTGTGGTGCTAAAAGGATCAGAAGAACACCACCAATTTTCTTTAGGTAACTTTAGGGGCCCACTGTGCAGAGGACGCACTACACTAACTTGTAAATACTGCAGCTACCTGCAGTACTGTACTAATATGATCAGAAGAATACCACCAATTAACTGCAGGTAGCTTTAGGTGCACACTGTGCAGAGGACGCACTAGACTAATTTGTAAATACTGCAGCTGCTTGCGGTACTGTACTAATAGGATCAGAAGAACACCACTAATTATCTTTAGGTAGCTTTAGGTGCACACTGTGCAGAGGACGCACCACACTAACTTGTAAATACTACAGCTGCCTGCGATACTAAAACGATCAGAAGAACATCACCAATTTTCTTTAGGTAGCTTTAGGTGCACACTGTGCAGAGGACGCACTACACTAATTTGTAAATACTGCAGCTGCCTGTGGTACTGTACAAATAGGATCAGAAGAACACCACCAATTTTCTTCAGGTAGCTTTAGGTGCACACTGTGCAGAGGACGCACTGTCTAACTTATAAATACTACAGCTATCTGCTATACTAATAGGATCAGAAGAACACCACCAATTTTCTTCAAGTATCTTTAGATGCACACTGTGCAGAGGACGCACTACACTAACTTGTAAATATTACTGCTGCCTGCGATACTAACTGGATCAGAAGAACACCACCAATTTTCTTCAGGTAGCTTTAGGTGTGCACTGTACAGAGGACGCACTACACTAACTTGTAAATACTACAGCTGCCTGCGGTGCTGATAGGATCAGAAGAACACCACCAATTTTCTTCAGGTAACTTTAGGTGCACATTGTGCAGAGGACGCACTACACTAATTTGTAAATACTGCAGCTGCTTGTGGTACTGTACTAATAGGATCAGAAGAACACCACTCATTTTCTTCAGGTAGCTTTAGGTGCATACTGTGCAGAGGACGCACTACACTGATTTGTAAATACTGCAGCTGCCTGCGGTATTGTACTATAGGATCAGAAGAACAACACAAATTATCTTCAGGTAGCTTTAGGTGAATACTGTGCAGAGGACGCACTACTCTAATTTGTAAATACTGCAGCTGTCTGCAGTACTGTACTAATAGGATCAGAAGAACACCACCAATTTTCTTCAAGTAGCGGTAGGTGCAGACTGTGCAGAGGACGCACGACACTAACTTGTAAATACTACAGCTGCTTGCGGTACTGTACTAATAGGATCAGAAGAACCACCAATTTTGTTCAGGCAGCTTTAGGTGCACACTGTGCAGAGGACGCACTACACTGATTTGTAAATACTGCAGCTGCCTGCGGTACTGTACTAATAGGATCAGGAGAACAGCACAAATTTTTTTCAGGTAGCTTTTGGTACACACTGTGCAGAGGACGCACTACACTAACTTGTAAATACTACAGCTGCTTGCGGTACTGTACTAATAGGATCAGAAGAACACCACCAATTTTCTTCAGGTAGCGTTAGGTGCACACTGTGCAGAGGACTCAGTACACGAACTTGTAAATACTACAGCTGCCTGCGATACTAATAGGATCAGAAGAACACCACCAATTTTCTTCAGGGAGTTTTAGGTGCATACTGTGCAGAGGACGCACTACAGTAATTTGTAAATACTGCAGCAGCCTGCGGTACTGTGCTAATAGGATCAGAAGAACATCACCAATTTTCCTCAGGTAGCTTTAGGTGCACACTGTGCATTGGATGCACTACACTAACTCGTAAATACTACTGCTGCCTGAGATACTAATAGGATCAGAAGAACACCACCAATTTTCTTCAGGTAACTTTAGGTGCACACTGTGCAGAGGACGCACTACACTAACTTGTAAATACTGCAGCTGCCTGCAGTACTGTACTAATAGTATCAGAAGAACACCACCAATTTTCTTCAGGTAGCTATAGGTGCGCACTGTGCAGAGGACGCACTACACTAACTTGTAAATACTACAGCTGCCTGCAGTAATAATAGGATAAGAAGAACACCACCAATTTTCTTCAGGGGTCTTTAGGTGCACACTGTGTAGAGGACGCACTACACTAATTTGTAAATACTGCAGCTGACTGCAGTACTGTACTAATAGGATCAGTAGAACACCGCCAATTTTCTTCAGGTAGCGTTAAGTGCAGACTGTGCAGAGGACGCACGACACTAACTTGTAAATATTACAGCTGCCTGCGACACTAATAGGATCAGAAAAACACCACCAATTTTCTTCAGGGAGCTTTAGGTGCACACTGTACAGAGGACGCACTACACTAATTTGTAAATACTGCAGCTGCCTGCGGTACTGTGCTGATAGCATCAGAAGTACACCACTAATTTTCTTCAGGTAGCTTTTGGTGCACACTGTGCAGAGGACGCACTACACTAGTTTGTAAATACTACAGCTGCCTGCGATACTAATAGGATCAGAAGAACGTCACCAATTTTCTTCAGGCAGCTTTAGGTGCACACTGTGCAGAGGACGCACTACACTGATTTGTAAATACTGCAGCTGCCTGCGGTACTGTACTAATAGGATCAGGAGAACAAAACTAATTTTTTTCAGGTAGCTTTAGGTACACACTTTGCAGAGGACGCACTACACTAACTTGTAAATACTACAGTTGCCTGCAGTACTGTAGTAATAGGATCAGAAGAACCACCAATTTTCTTCAGGGAGCTTTAGGTGCACACTGTGCAGAGAACGCACTACACTAACTTGTAAATACTACAGCTGTCTGCGATACTGTACTAATAGGATCAGAAGAACACTATCAATTTTCTTCAGGGAGCTTTAGGTGCACACTGTGCTGTGGACGCACTGCACGAATTTATAAATACTACAGCTGCCTGTGATACTAATAGGATCAGAAGAACACCACCAATTTTCTTCAGGTATCTTTAGGTGCAAACTGTGCAGAGGACACACTACACTAACTTGTAAATACTACTGCTGCCTGTGATACTAACTGGATTAGAAGAACACCACCAATTCTCTTCAGGTAGCTTTAAGCGCCCCCTGTGCAGAGGACGCACTACACTAACTTGTAAATTCTACAGCTGCCTGCGATGCTAATAGGATCAGAAGAACATCACCAATTTTCTTCAGGTAGCTTTAGGTGCACACTGTGTAGAGGACGCACTACACTAACTTGTAAATACTGCAGCTACCTGCAGTACTGTACTAATAGGATCAGAAGAATACCACCAATTAACTTCAGGTAGCTTTAGGTACACACTGTGCAGAATACGCACTAGACTAAATTGTAAATACTGCAGCTGCTTGTGGTACTGTACTAATAGGATCAGAAGAACACCACTAATTTTCTTTAGGTAGCTTTAGGTGCACACTGTGCAGAGGATGCACTGCACTAACTTGTAAATACTACAGCTGCCTGCGATACTAATAGGATCAGAAGAACACCACCAATTTTATTCGGGTATCTTTAGATGCACACTGTGCAGAGGACGCACTACACTAACTTGTAAATACTACTGCTGCCTACGGTACTAATAAGATCCGAAGAACACCATCAATTATCTTCAGGTAGCTTTAAGTGCACAGTCTTCAGAGGATGCACTACACTAATTTGTAAATACTGCAGCTGCCTGCGGTACTGTACTAATAGGATTAGAACAACACCACTAATTTTCTTCAGGTAGCTTTAGTTGCACACTGTGCAGAGGACGCACTATACTAACGTGTAAATACTACAGCTGTCTGCAATACTAATAGGATTAGAAGAACACCACTGAAATTCTTCAGGTAGCTTTAGGTGCACACTGTGCAGAGGACGCACTACACTAATTTGTAAAGAATGCCCATGAAGATAACGGCATAACTAGGGTCAAACCTTGCCCCCATAGCTGTGCCCCTAGTTTGCAGATAATATTCGCCCATAAAAGACAAATAGTTATGTGTAAGGGAAAACCTGACAAAGTCCAACAAAAATTTGGCTTGTGAGGGATTGAATTTATCATCCTCTAGTAGAAAGTGATTCATGGCTCTAAGGCCATGTGTATGGTCAATGGATGTGTACAAGGAAGCCACATCTAGGGAAAGCCATCTATAGCCAGGTTGCCATTTGTAATTGGACAGAATCTCAAGCATGTGACTAGAGTCTCTTACGAAGGATGGTAAATTAGTTACAGTGTCTTGTAAAAAGTAGTCAATGTAAGAGCCCAGATTACTAGAGAGACTATCCATCCCAGCTATTATTGGCCTGCCCGGGGGGTTAGTTAGGCTTTTGTGTATCTTAGGTATATGGTAAAAATGCGGGGTCACCGCATGCCTATTATACAAAAAGTAGTACTCATTCTTTGTAATCACTTTCTCCAATAGTGCCTCATCTAAAAGTATTTTAAGCTCTTTCGTATATTCCACTGTAGGATCTTTGCTGAGTTTAGTGTAGGTATACTAATAGGATCAGAAGAACACCACCAATTTTCTTCAGGTATCTTTAGATGCGCACTGTGCAGAGGACGCACTACACTAACTTGTAAATACTACAGCTGCCTGTGGTGCTGATAGCATCAGAAGAACACCACCAATTTTCTTCAGGTAACTTTAGGTGCACATTGTGCAGAGGACGCACTACACTAATTTGCAAATACTGCAGCTGGTTGCGGTACTGTACTAATAGGATCAGAAGAACACAACTAATTTTCTTCAGGTAGCTTTAGGTGCACACTGTGCAGAGGACGCACTACACTGATTTGTAAATACTGCAGCTGTCTGCAGTATTGTACCAATAGGATCATAAGAACAACACTAATTATCTTCAGGTAGCTTTAGGTGCACACTGTGCAGAGGACGCACTACTCTAATTTGCAAATACTGCATCTGCCTGCAGTACTGTACTAATAGGATCAGAAGAACATCACCAATTTTCTTCAGGTATCTTTAGATGCACACTGTGCAGAGGACGCGCTTCACTAACTTGTAAATACTACTGCTGCCTGCGATACTAACTGGATCAGAAGAACACCACCAATTTTCTTCAGGTAGCTTTAGGTGCGCACTGTGCAGAGGACGCACTACACTAACTTTTAAATACTACTGCTGCCCGCGGTGCTGATAGGATCAGAAGAACACCACCAATTTTCTTCAGGTAACTTTAGGTGTACATTGTGCAGAGGACGCACTACACTGATTTGTAAATACTGCAGCTGCTTGTGGTACTGTACTAATAGGATCAGAAGAACACCACTGATTTTCTTCAGGTAGCTTTAGGTGCACAATGTGCAGAGGACGCACTACATTAACTTGTAAATTGCACAGCTACCTGTGGAGCTAATAGGATCAGAAGAACACCACCAATTTTCTTCAGGTAGCTACAGGTGCGCACTGTGCAGAGGACGCACTACATTAACTTGTAAATACTGCAGCTGCCTGTGATACTAATAAGATCAGAAAAACACCACCAATTTTCTTCAGGTAACTTTAGCTGCACACTGTGCAGAGGACGCACTACACTAACTTGTAAATACTGCAGCTGCCTGCAGTACTGTACTAATAGGATCAGAAGAACACCACCAATTTTCTTCAGGTAGCTATAGGTGCGCACTGTGCAGAGGACGCACTACACTAACTTGTAAATACTACAGCTGCCTGCAGTAATAATAGGATCAGAAGAACACCACCAAATTTCTTCAGGTGTCTTTACGTGCACACTGTGCAGAGGACGCACTACACTAATTTGTAAATACTGCAGCTGTCTGCAGTACTGTACTAATAGGATCAGAAGAACACCACCAATTTTCTTCAAGTAGCGGTAGGTGCAGACTGTGCAGAGGACGCACGACACTAACTTGTAAATACTACAGCTGCCTGCGACACTAATAGGATGAGAAGAACACCACCAATTTTCTTCAGGGAGCTTTATGCACACACTGTGCAGAGGACGCACTGCACTAACTTGTAAATACTACAGCTGCCTGCGATACTAATAGGATCAGAAGAACACCACCAATTTTCTTCAGGTATCTTTAGATGCACACTGTGCAGAGGACGCGCTTCACTAACTTGTAAATACTACTGCTGCCTGCGATACTAACTGGATCAGAAGAACACCACCAATTTTCTTCAGGTAGCTTTAGGTGCGCACTGTGCAGAGGACGCACTACACTAACTTTTAAATACTACTGCTGCCTGCGGTGCTGATAGGATCAGAAGAACACCACCAATTTTCTTCAGGTAACTTTAGGTGTACATTGTGCAGAGGACGCACTACACTAATTTGTAAATACTGCAGCTGCTTGTGGTACTGTACTAATAGGATCAGAAGAACACCACTGATTTTCTTCAGGTAGCTTTAGGTGCACACTGTGTAGAGGATGCACTACACTAACTTGTAAATGCTACAGCTGCCTGCGGTACTAATAGGATCCGAAGAACACCACAAATTATCTTCAGGTAGCTTTAGGTGCATACTGTGCAGAGGACGCACTACACTGATTTGTAAATACTATAGCTGCCTGCGGTATTGTACTAATAGGATCAGAAGTACAACACTAATTATCTTCAGGTAGATTTAGGTGCACACTTTACAGAGGATGCAATACACTTATTTGTAAATACTGCAGCTGCCTGCAGTACTGTACTAATAGGATCAGAAGAACACCACCAATTTTCTTCAGGCAGCATTAGGTGCACATTGTGCAGAGGACGCACTACACTAACTTGTAAATACTACAGCTGCCTGCGATACTAATAGGATCAGAAGAACACCACCAATTTTCTACAGGTAGCTTTAGGTGCACACTGTGCCGAGAACGCACTACACTAACTTGTAAATACTGCAGCTGCCTGCAGTACTGTACTAATAGGATCAGAAGAATACCACCAATTAACTTCGGGTAGCTTTAGGTGCACACTGTGCAGAGGACACACTACATTAACTAGTAAATACTACAGATGCCCGCGGTGCTAAAAGGATCAGAAGAACACCACCAATTTTCCTCAGGTAACTTTAGGTGCACACTGTGCAGAGGATGCACTACACTAACTCGTAAATACTGCAGCTGCCTGTGATACTAATAGGATCAGAAGAACACCATCAATTTTCTTCAGGTAACTTTAGATGCACACTGTGCAGAGGACGCACTACACTAACTTGTAAATACTGCAGCTGCCTGCAGTACTGTACTAATAGGATCAGAAGAACACCACCAATTTTTTTCAGGTAGCTATAGGTGCGCACTGTGCAGAGGACGCACTACACTAACTTGTAAATACTACAACTGCCTGCAGTAATAATAGGATCAGAAGAACACCACCAATTTTCTTCAGGTGTCTTTAGGTGCACACTGTGCAGAGGACGCACTACACTAATTTGTAAATACTGCAGCTGTCTGCAGTAGTGTACTAATAGGATCAGAAGAACACCACCAATTTTCTTCAAGTAGCGGTAGGTGCAGACTGTGCAGAGGACGCACGACACTAACTTGTAAATACTACAGCTGCCTGCGACACTAATAGGATGAGAAGAACACCACCAATTTTCTTCAAGGAGCTTCAGGTGCACACTGTGCAGAGGACGCACTGCACTAACTTGTAAATACTACAGCTGCCTGTGATACTAATAGGATCAGAAGAACACCACCAATTTTCTTCAGGTGTCTTTAGGTGCACACTGTGCAGAGGACGCACTACACTAATTTGTAAATACTGCAGCTGTCTGCAGTAGTGTACTAATAGGATCAGAAGAACACCACCAATTTTCTTCAAGTAGCGGTAGGTGCAGACTGTGCAGAGGACGCACGACACTAACTTGTAAATACTACAGCTGCCTGCGACACTAATAGGATGAGAAGAACACCACCAATTTTCTTCAAGGAGCTTCAGGTGCACACTGTGCAGAGGACGCACTGCACTAACTTGTAAATACTACAGCTGCCTGTGATACTAATAGGATCAGAAGAACACCACCAATTTTCTTCAGGTATCTTTAGATGCACACTGTGCAGAGGACGCACTTCACTAACTTGTAAATACTACTGCTGCCTGCGATACTAACTGGATCAGAAGAACACCACCAATTTTCTTCAGGTAGCTTCAGGTGCGCACTGTGCAGAGGACGCACTACACTAACTTTTAATTACTACCGCTGCCTGCGGTGCTGATAGGATCAGAAGAACACCACCAATTTTCTTCAGGTAACTTTAGGTGCACATTGTGCAGAGGACGCACTACACTAATTTGTAAATACTACTACTGCCTGCGATACTAATAGGATCAGAAGAACACCACCAAATTTCTTCAGGTAGCTTTAGGTGCACACTGTGCAGAGGACACACTACACTAACTTGTAAATACTGCAGCTGCCTGCAGTACTGTTCTAATAGGATTAGAAGAATACCACCAATTAACGTCAGGTAGCTTTAGGTGCACACTGTGCAGAGGACACACTACATTAACTAGTAAATACTACAGCTGCCTGTGGTGCTAAAAGGATCAGAAGAACACCACCAATTTTCTTTAGGTAACTTTAGGTGCGCACTGTGCAGAGGACGCACTATACTAACTCGTAAATACTGCAGCTACCTGCAGTACTGTACTAATATGATCAGAAGAATACCACCAATTAACTTCAGGTAGCTTTAGGTGCACACTGTGCAGAGGACGCACTACACTAATTTGTAAATACTGCAGCTGCCTATGGTACTGTAAAAATAGGATCAGAAGAACACCACCAATTTTCTTCAGGTATCTTTAGATGCACACTGTGCAGAGGACGCACTACACTAACTTGTAAATACTGCAGCTGCCTGCAGTACTGTACTAATAGGATCAGAAGAACACCACCAATTTTCTTCAGGTAGCTATTGGTGCGCACTATGCAGAGGACGCACTACACTAACTTGTAAATACTACAGCTGCCTGCAGTAATAATAGGATCAGAAGAACACCACCAATTTTCTTCAGGTGTCTTTAGGTGCACACTGTGCAGAGGACGCACTACACTAATTTGTAAATACTGCAGCTGTCTGCAGTACTGTACTAGTAGGATCAGAAGAACACCACCAATTTTATTCAAGTAGCGGTAGGTGCAGACTGTGCAGAGGACGCACGACACTAACTTGTAAAGACTACAGCTGCCTGCGACACTAATAGGATGAGAAGAACACCACCAATTTTCTTCAAGGAGCTTTAGGTGCACACTGTGCAGAGGACGCACTGCACTAACTTGTAAATACTACAGCTGCCTGCGATACTAATAGGATCAGAAGAACACCACCAATTTTCTTCAGGTATCTTTAGATGCACACTGTGCAGAGGACGCACTTTACTAACTTGTAAATACTACTGTTGCCTGCGATACTAACTGGATCAGAAGAACACCACAAATTATCTTCAGGTAGCTTTAGGTGCATACTGTGCAGAGGACGCACTACACTGATTTGTAAATACGGTAGCTGCCTGGGGTATTGTACTAATAGGTTCAGAAGTACAACACTAATTATCTTCAGGTAGATTTAGGTGCACACTGTGCAGAGGACGCAATACACTTATTTGTAAATACTGCAGCTGCCTGCAGTACTGTACTAATAGGATCAAAAGAACACCACCAATTTTCTTCAGATAGCGTTAGGTGCACATTGTGTAGAGGACACTCTACACTAACTTGTAAATACTACTACTGCCTGCGATACTAATAGGATCACAGAGAACACCACCAATTTCCTTCAGGTAGCTTTAGGTGCACACTGTGCAGAGGACGCACTACACTAACTTGTAAATACTGCAGCTGCCTGCAGTACTGTTCTAATAGGATCAGAAGAATACCACCAATTAACTTCAGTTAGCTTTAGGTGCACACTGTGCAGAGGACACACTACATTAACTAGTAAATACTACAGCTGCCTGTGGTGCTAAAAGGATCAGAAGAACACCACCAATTTTCTTTAGGTAACTTTAGGGGCGCACTGTGCAGAGGACGCACTACACTAACTTGTAAATACTGCAGCTACCTGCAGTACTGTACTAATATGATCAGAAGAATACCACCAATTAACTGCAGGTAGCTTTAGGTGCACACTGTGCAGAAGACGCACTAGACTAATTTGTAAATACTGCAGCTGCTTGCGGTACTGTACTAATAGGATCAGAAGAACACCACTAATTATCTTTAGGTAGCTTTAGGTGCACACTGTGCAGAGGACGCACCACACTAACTTGTAAATACTACAGCTGCCTGCGATACTAATACGATCAGAAGAACATCACCAATTTTCTTTAGGTAGCTTTGGTGCACACTGTGCAGAGGACGCACTACACTAATTTGTAAATACTGCAGCTGCCTGTGGTACTGTACAAATAGGATCAGAAGAACACCACCAATTTTCTTCAGGTAGCTTTAGGTGCACACTGTGCAGAGGACGCACTGTCTAACTTATAAATACTACAGCTGCCTGCGATACTAATAGGATCAGAAGAACACCACCAATTTTCTTCAAGTATCTTTAGATGCACACTGTGCAGAGGACGCACTACACTAACTTGTAAATATTACTGCTGCCTGCGATACTAACTGGATCAGAAGAACACCACCAATTTTCTTCAGGTAGCTTTAGGTGTGCACTGTACAGAGGACGCACTACACTAACTTGTAAATACTACAGCTGCCTGCGGTGCTGATAGGATCAGAAGAACACCACCAATTTTCTTCAGGTAACTTTAGGTGCACATTGTGCAGAGGACGCACTACACTAATTTGTAAATACTGCAGCTGCTTGTGGTACTGTACTAATAGGATCAGAAGAACACCACTCATTTTCTTCAGGTAGCTTTAGGTGCATACTGTGCAGAGGACGCACTACACTGATTTGTAAATACTGCAGCTGCCTGCGGTATTGTACTATAGGATCAGAAGAACAACACAAATTATCTTCAGGTAGCTTTAGGTGAATACTGTGCAGAGGACGCACTACTCTAATTTGTAAATACTGCAGCTGTCTGCAGTACTGTACTAATAGGATCAGAAGAACACCACCAATTTTCTTCAAGTAGCGGTAGGTGCAGACTGTGCAGAGGACGCACGACACTAACTTGTAAATACTACAGCTGCCTGCGACACTAATAGGATGAGAAGAAGACCACCAATTTTCCTCAGGGAGCTTTATGCACACACTGTGCAGAGGACGCACTGCACTAACTTGTAAATACTACAGCTGCCTGCGATACTAATAGGATCAGAAGAACACCACCAATTTTCTTCAGGTATCTTTAGATGCACACTGTGCAGAGGACGCGCTTCACTAACTTGTAAATACTACTGCTGCCTGCGATACTAACTGGATCAGAAGAACACCACCAATTTTCTTCAGGTAGCTTTAGGTGCGCACTGTGCAGAGGACGCACTACACTAACTTTTAAATACTACTGCTGCCTGCGGTGCTGATAGGATCAGAAGAACACCACCAATTTTCTTCAGGTAACTTTAGGTGTACATTGTGCAGAGGACGCACTACACTAATTTGTAAATACTGCAGCTGCTTGTGGTACTGTACTAATAGGATCAGAAGAACACCACTGATTTTCTTCAGGTAGCTTTAGGTGCACACTGTGTAGAGGATGCACTACACTAACTTGTAAATGCTACAGCTGCCTGCGGTACTAATAGGATCCGAAGAACACCACAAATTATCTTCAGGTAGCTTTAGGTGCATACTGTGCAGAGGACGCACTACACTGATTTGTAAATACTATAGCTGCCTGCGGTATTGTACTAATAGGATCAGAAGTACAACACTAATTATCTTCAGGTAGATTTAGGTGCACACTTTACAGAGGATGCAATACACTTATTTGTAAATACTGCAGCTGCCTGCAGTACTGTACTAATAGGATCAGAAGAACACCACCAATTTTCTTCAGGCAGCATTAGGTGCACATTGTGCAGAGGACGCACTACACTAACTTGTAAATACTACAGCTGCCTGCGATACTAATAGGATCAGAAGAACACCACCAATTTTCTACAGGTAGCTTTAGGTGCACACTGTGCCGAGAACGCACTACACTAACTTGTAAATACTGCAGCTGCCTGCAGTACTGTACTAATAGGATCAGAAGAATACCACCAATTAACTTCAGGTAGCTTTAGGTGCACACTGTGCAGAGGACACACTACATTAACTAGTAAATACTACAGATGCCTGCGGTGCTAAAAGGATCAGAAGAACACCACCAATTTTCCTCAGGTAACTTCAGGTGCACACTGTGCAGAGGATGCACTACGCTAACTCGTAAATACTGCAGCTGCCTGTGATACTAATAGGATCAGAAGAACATCATCAATTTTCTTCAGGTAACTTTAGATGCACACTGTGCAGAGGACGCACTACACTAACTTGTAAATACTGCAGCTGCCTGCAGTACTGTACTAATAGGATCAGAAGAACACCACCAATTTTTTTCAGGTAGCTATAGGTGCGCACTGTGCAGAGGACGCACTACACTAACTTGTAAATACTACAGCTGCCTGCAGTAATAATAGGATCAGAAGAACACCACCAATTTTCTTCAGGTGTCTTTAGGTGCACACTGTGCAGAGGACGCACTACACTAATTTGTAAATACTGCAGCTGTCTGCAGTAGTGTACTAATAGGATCAGAAGAACACCACCAATTTTCTTCAAGTAGCGGTAGGTGCAGACTGTGCAGAGGACGCACGACACTAACTTGTAAATACTACAGCTGCCTGCGACACTAATAGGATGAGAAGAACACCACCAATTTTCTTCAAGGAGCTTCAGGTGCACACTGTGCAGAGGACGCACTGCACTAACTTGTAAATACTACAGCTGCCTGTGATACTAATAGGATCAGAAGAACACCACCAATTTTCTTCAGGTATCTTTAGATGCACACTGTGCAGAGGACGCACTTCACTAACTTGTAAATACTACTGCTGCCTGCGATACTAACTGGATCAGAAGAACACCACCAATTTTCTTCAGGTAGCTTTAGGTGCGCACTGTGCAGAGGACGCACTACACTAACTTTTAAATACTACCGCTGCCTGCGGTGCTGATAGGATCAGAAGAACACCACCAATTTTCTTCAGGTAACTTTAGGTGCACATTGTGCAGAGGACGCACTACACTAATTTGTAAATACTACTACTGCCTGCGATACTAATAGGATCAGAAGAACACCACCAAATTTCTTCAGGTAGCTTTAGGTGCACACTGTGCAGAGGATGCACTACACTAACTTGTAAATACTGCAGCTGCCTGCAGTACTGTTCTAATAGGATTAGAAGAATACCACCAATTAACTTCAGGTAGCTTTAGGTGCACACTGTGCAGAGGACACACTACATTAACTAGTAAATACTACAGCTGCCTGTGGTGCTAAAAGGATCAGAAGAACACCACCAATTTTCTTTAGGTAACTTTAGGTGCGCACTGTGCAGAGGACGCACTATACTAACTCGTAAATACTGCAGCTACCTGCAGTACTGTACTAATATGATCAGAAGAATACCACCAATTAACTTCAGGTAGCTTTAGGTGCACACTGTGCAGAGGACGCACTACACTAATTTGTAAATACTGCAGCTGCCTATGGTACTGTAAAAATAGGATCAGAAGAACACCACCAATTTTCTTCAGGTATCTTTAGATGCACACTGTGCAGAGGACGCACTACACTAACTTGTAAATACTGCAGCTGCCTGCAGTACTGTACTAATAGGATCAGAAGAACACCACCAATTTTCTTCAGGTAGCTATTGGTGCGCACTATGCAGAGGACGCACTACACTAACTTGTAAATACTACAGCTGCCTGCAGTAATAATAGGATCAGAAGAACACCACCAATTTTCTTCAGGTGTCTTTAGGTGCACACTGTGCAGAGGACGCACTACACTAATTTGTAAATACTGCAGCTGTCTGCAGTACTGTACTAGTAGGATCAGAAGAACACCACCAATTTTATTCAAGTAGCGGTAGGTGCAGACTGTGCAGAGGACGCACGACACTAACTTGTAAAGACTACAGCTGCCTGCGACACTAATAGGATGAGAAGAACACCACCAATTTTCTTCAAGGAGCTTTAGGTGCACACTGTGCAGAGGACGCACTGCACTAACTTGTAAATACTACAGCTGCCTGCGATACTAATAGGATCAGAAGAACACCACCAATTTTCTTCAGGTATCTTTAGATGCACACTGTGCAGAGGACGCACTTTACTAACTTGTAAATACTACTGTTACCTGCGATACTAACTGGATCAGAAGAACACCACAAATTATCTTCAGGTAGCTTTAGGTGCATACTGTGCAGAGGACGCACTACACTGATTTGTAAATACGGTAGCTGCCTGGGGTATTGTACTAATAGGTTCAGAAGTACAACACTAATTATCTTCAGGTAGATTTAGGTGCACACTGTGCAGAGGACGCAATACACTTATTTGTAAATACTGCAGCTGCCTGCAGTACTGTACTAATAGGATCAAAAGAACACCACCAATTTTCTTCAGATAGCGTTAGGTGCACATTGTGTAGAGGACGCTCTACACTAACTTGTAAATACTACTACTGCCTGCGATACTAATAGGATCACAGAGAACACCACCAATTTCCTTCAGGTAGCTTTAGGTGCACACTGTGCAGAGGACGCACTACACTAACTTGTAAATACTGCAGCTGCCTGCAGTACTGTTCTAATAGGATCAGAAGAATACCACCAATTAACTTCAGTTAGCTTTAGGTGCACACTGTGCAGAGGACACACTACATTAACTAGTAAATACTACAGCTGCCTGTGGTGCTAAAAGGATCAGAAGAACACCACCAATTTTCTTTAGGTAACTTTAGGGGCGCACTGTGCAGAGGACGCACTACACTAACTTGTAAATACTGCAGCTACCTGCAGTACTGTACTAATATGATCAGAAGAATACCACCAATTAACTGCAGGTAGCTTTAGGTGCACACTGTGCAGAGGACGCACTAGACTAATTTGTAAATACTGCAGCTGCTTGCGGTACTGTACTAATAGGATCAGAAGAACACCACTAATTATCTTTAGGTAGCTTTAGGTGCACACTGTGCAGAGGACGCACCACACTAACTTGTAAATACTACAGCTGCCTGCGATACTAATACGATCAGAAGAACATCACCAATTTTCTTTAGGTAGCTTTAGGTGCACACTGTGCAGAGGACGCACTACACTAATTTGTAAATACTGCAGCTGCCTGCGGTACTGTACAAATAGGATCAGAAGAACACCACCAATTTTCTTCAGGTAGCTTTAGGTGCACACTGTGCAGAGGACGCACTGCTTTAACTTATAAATACTACAGCTGCCTGCGATACTAATAGGATCAGAAGAACACCACCAATTTTCTTCAAGTATCTTTAGATGCACACTGTGCAGAGGACGCACTACACTAACTTGTAAATATTACTGCTGCCTGCGATACTAACTGGATCAGAAGAACACCACCAATTTTCTTCAGGTAGCTTTAGGTGTGCACTGTACAGAGGACGCACTACACTAACTTGTAAATACTACAGCTGCCTGCGGTGCTGATAGGATCAGAAGAACACCACCAATTTTCTTCAGGTAACTTTAGGTGCACATTGTGCAGAGGACGCACTACACTAATTTGTAAATACTGCAGCTGCTTGTGGTACTGTACTAATAGGATCAGAAGAACACCACTCATTTTCTTCAGGTAGCTTTAAGTGCATACTGTGCAGAGGACGCACTACACTGATTTGTAAATACTGCAGCTGCCTGCGGTATTGTACTATAGGATCAGAAGAACAACACAAATTATCTTCAGGTAGCTTTAGGTGAATACTGTGCAGAGGACGCACTACTCTAATTTGTAAATACTGCAGCTGCCTGCAGTACTGTACTAATAGGATCAGAAGAACACCACTAATTTTCTTCAGGTAGCTTTAGGTGCACACTGTGCAGAGGATGCACTACACTAACTTGTAAATGCTACAGCTGCCTGCGGTACTAATAGGATCCGAAGAACACCACAAATTATCTTCAGGTAGCTTTAGGTGCATACTGTGCAGAGGACACACTACACTGATTTGTAAATACTGTAGCTGCCCTATGGTATTATACTAATAGGTTCAGAAGTACAACACTAATTATCTTCAGGTAGATTTAGGTGCACATTGTGTAGAGGACGCTCTACACTAACTTGTAAATACTACTACTGCCTGCGATACTAATAGGATCAGAAGAACACCACCAATTTTCTTCAGGTAGCTTTAGGTGCACACTGTGCAGAGGACGCACTACACTAACTTGTAAATACTGCAGCTGCCTGCAGTACTGTTCTAATAGGATCAGAAGAATACCACCAATTAACTTCAGGTAGCTTTAGGTGCACACTGTGCAGAGGACACACTACATTAACTACTAAATACTACAGCTGCCTGTGGTGCTAAAAGGATCAGAAGAACACCACCAATTTTCTTTAGGTAACTTTAGGTGTGCACTGTGCAGAGGACGCACTACACTAACTTGTAAATACTGCAGCTACCTGCAGTACTGTACTAATATGATCAGAAGAATACCACCAATTAACTTCAGGTAGCTTTAGGTGCACACTGTGCAGAAGACACACTAGACTAATTTGTAAATATTGCATCTGCTTGCGGTACTGTACTAATAGGATCAGAATAACACCACTAATTTTCTTTAGGTAGCTTTAGGTGCACACTGTGCAGAGGACGCACCATACTAACTTGTAAATACTACAGCTGCCTGCGATACTAATATGATCAGAAGAACATCACCAATTTTCTTTAGGTAGCTTTAGGTGCACACTGTGCAGAGGACGCACTACACTAATTTGTAGATACTGCAGCTGCCTGCGGTACTGTACAAATAGGATCAGAAGAACACCACCAATTTTCTTCAGGTAGCTTTAGGTGCACACTGTGCAGAGGACGCACTGCACTAATTTATAAATACTACAGCTGCCTGCGATACTAATAGGATCAGAAGAACACCACCAATTTTCTTCAGGTATCTTTAGATGCACACTGTGCAGAGGACGCACTACACTAACTTGTAAATATTACTGCTGCCTGCGATACTAACTGGATCAGAAGAACACCACCAATTTTCTTCAGGTAGCTTTAGGTGTGCACTGTACAGAGGACGCACTACACTAATTTGTAAATATTGCAGCTGCTTGTGGTACTGTACTAATAAGATCAGAAGAACACCACTGATTTTCTTCAGGTAGTTTTAGGTGCACACTGTGCAGAGGACGCACTACCCTAATTTGTAAATACTGCAGCTGCCTGCAGTACTGTACTAATAGGATCAGAACACCACAAATTTTCTTCAGGTAGCTTTAGGTGCACACTGTGCAGAGGACGCACTACACTAACTTGTAAATACTACAGCTGCCTGCGATACTAATAGGATCAGAAGAACACCACCAATTTTCTTCAGGTATCTTTAGATGCACACTGTACAGAGGACGCACTTCACTAACTTGTAAATACTACTGCTGCCTGCGATACTAACTGGATCAGAAGAACACCACCAATTTTCTTCAGGTAGCTTTAGGTGCGCACTGTGCAGAGGACGCACTACACTAACTTTTAAATACTACAGCTGCCTGCGGTGCTGATAGGATCAGAAGAACACCACCAATTTCTTCAGTTAACTTTAGGTGCACATTGTGCAGAGGATGCACTGCACTAATTTGTAAATACTGCAGCTGCTTGTGGTACTGTACTAATAAGATCAGAAGAACACCACTGATTTTCTTCAGGTAGTTTTAGGTGCACACTGTGCAGAGGACGCACTACCCTAATTTGTAAATACTGCAGCTGCCTGCAGAACAGTACTAATAGGATCAGAACACCACAAATTTTTTTCAGGTAGCTTTAGGTGCACACTGTGCAGAGGATGCACTACACTAACTTGTAAATGCTACAGCTGCCTGCGTTACTAATAGGATCCGAAGAACACCACAAATTATCTTCAGGTAGCTTTAGGTGCATACTGTGCAGAGGACGCACTACACTGATTTGTAAATACTGTAGCTGCCTGCGGTATTGTACTAATAGGATCAGAAGTACAACACTAATTATCTTCAGGTAGATTTAGGTGCACACTGTGCAGAGGATGCAATACACTAATTTGTAAATACTGCAGCTGCCTGCAGTACTGTACTAATAGGATCAGAAGAACACCACCATTTTTCTTCAGGTAGCGTTAGGTGCACATTGTGCAGAGGACGCACTACACTAACTTGTAAATACTACAGCTGCCTGCAATACTAATAGGATCAGAAGAACACCACCAATTTTCTTCAGGTAGCTTTAGGTGCACACTGTGCAGAGGACGCACTACACTAACTTGTAAATACTGCAGCTGCCTGCAGTACTGTACTAATAAGTTCAGAAGAATACCACCAATTAACTTCAGGTAGCTTTAGGTGCACACTGTGCAGAGGACACACTACATTAACAAGTAAATACTACAGCTGCCTGCAGTGCTAAAAGGATCAGAAGAACACCACCAATTTTCCTCAGGTAACTTTAGGTGCACACTGTGCAGAGGATGCACTACACTAACTCGTAAACACTGCAGCTGCCTGTGATACTAATAGGATCAGAAGAACACCACCAATTTTCTTCAGGTAAATTTAGATGCACACTGTGCAGAGGACGCACTACACTAACTTGTAAATACTACAGCTGCCTGCGGTGCTGATAGGATGAGAAGAACACCACCAATTTTCTTCAGGTAACTTTAGGTGCACATTGTGCAGAGGACGCACTACACTAATTTGTAAATATTGCAGCTGCTTGTGGTACTGTACTAATAGGATCAGAAGAACACCACTCATTTTCTTCAGGTAGCTTTAGGTGCACACTGTGCAGAGGACGCACTACACTAATTTGTAAATATTGCAGCTGCTTGCGGTACTGTACTAATAGGATCAGAAGAACACCATTAATTTTCTTTAGGTAGCTTTAGGTGCACACTGTGCAGAGGACGCACTACACTAACTTGTAAATACTACAGCTGCCTGCGATACTAAGAGGATCAGAAGAACACCACCAATTTTCTTGAGGTATCTTTAGATGCACACTGTGCAGAGGACGCACTTCACTAACTTGTAAATACTACTGCTGCCTGCGATACTAACTGGATCAGGAGAACAACACCAATTTTCTTCAGGTAGCATTAGGTGCGCACTGTGCAGAGGACGCACTACACTAACTTTTAAATACTACCGCTGCCTGCGGTGCTGATAGGATCAGAAGAACACCACCAATTTTCATCAGGTAACTTTAGGTGCACATTGTGCAGAGGACGCACTACACTAACTTGTAAATACTGCAGCTGCTTGTGGTACTGTACTAATAGGATCAGAGGAACACCACTGATTTTCTTCAGGTAGCTTTAGGTGCACACTGTGCAGAGGACGCACTACACTGATTTGTAAATACTGCAGCTGCTTGTGGTACTGTACTAATAGGATCAGAAGAACACCACTAATTTTCTTCAGGTAGCTTTATATGCACACTGTGCAGAGGATGCACTACACTAACTTGTAAATGCTACAGCTGCCTGCGGTACTAATAGGATCCGAAGAACACCACAAATTATCTTCAGGTAGCTTTAGGTGCATACTGTGCAGAGGACGCACTACACTGATTTGTAAATACTGTAGCTGCCTGCGTTATTGTACTAATAGGTTCAGAAGTACAACACTAATTATCTTCAGGTAGATTTAGGTGCACACTGTGCAGAGGACGCAATACACTTATTTGTAAATATGGCAGCTGCCTGCAGTACTGTTGTAATAGGATCAGAAGAACACCCCCAATTTTCTTCAGATAGCGTTAGGTGCACACTGTGCAGAGGACGCACTACACTAATTTGTAAATATTGCAGCTGCTTGCGGTACTGTACTAATAGGATCAGAAGAACACCATTAATTTTCTTTAGGTAGCTTTAGGTGCACACTGTGCAGAGGACGCACTACACTAACTTGTAAATACTACAGCTGCCTGCGATAATAAGAGGATCAGAAGAACACCACCAATTTTCTTCAGGTATCTTTAGATGCACACTGTGCAGAGGACGCACTTCACTAACTTGTAAATACTACTGCTGCCTGCGATACTAACTGGATCAGGAGAACAACACCAATTTTCTTCAGGTAGCTTTAGGTGCGCACTGTGCAGAGGACGCACTACACTAACTTTTAAATACTACCGCTGCCTGCGGTGCTGATAGGATCAGAAGAACACCACCAATTTTCATCAGGTAACTTTAGGTGCACATTGTGCAGAGGACGCACTACACTAACTTGTAAATACTGCAGCTGCTTGTGGTACTGTACTAATAGGATCAGAGGAACACCACTGATTTTCTTCAGGTAGTTTTAGGTGCACACTGTGCAGAGGACGCACTACACTGATTTGTAAATACTGCAGCTGCTTGCGGTACTCTACTAATAGGATCAGAAGAACACCACTAATTTTCTTTAGGTAGCTTTAGGTGCACACTGTGCAGAGGACGCACCACACTAACTTGTAAATACTACAGCTGCCTGCGATACTAATAGGATCAGAAGAGCATCACCAATTTTCTTTAGGTAGCTTTAGGTGCACACTGTGCAGAGGACGCACTGCACTAACTTGTAAATACTACTGCTGCCTGCGATACTAATAGGATCAGAAGAACACCACCAATTTTCTTCAGGTATCTTTAGATGCACACTGTACAGAGGACGCACTACACTAACTTGTAAATACTACTGCTGCCTGTGATGCTAACTGGATCATAAGAACACCACCAATTTTCTTCAGGTAGCTTTAGGTGCGCACTGTGCAGAGGACGCACTACACTAACTTTTAAATACTACCGCTGCCTGCGGTACTGATATGATCAGAAGAACACCACCAATTTTCTTCAATTAACTTTAGGTGCACATTGTGCAGAGGACGCACTACACTAATTTGTAAATACTGCAGCTGCTTGTGGTACTGTACTAATAGGATCAGAGGAACACCACTGATTTTCTTTAGGTAGCTTTAGGTGCACAATGTGCAGAGGATGCACTACACTAACTTGGAAATGCTACAGCTGCCTGCGGTACTAATAGGATCCGAAGAACACCACAAATTATCTTCAGGTAGCTTTAGGTGCATACTGTGCAGAGGACACACTACACTGATTTGTAAATACTGTAGCTGCCTGCGGTATTGTACTAATAGGTTCAGAAGTACAACACTAATTATCTTCAGGTAGATTTAGGTGCACACTGTGCAGAGGACGCAATACACTTATTTGTAAATACTGCAGCTGCCTGCAGTACTGTACTAATAGGATCAGAAGAACACCACCAATTTTCTTCAGATAGCGTTAGGTGCACATTGTGCAGAGGACGCACTACACTAACTTGTAAATACGACTACTGCCTGCGATACTAATAGGATCAGAAGAACACCACTCATTTTCTTCAGGTAGCTTTAGGTGCACACTGTGCAGAGGACGCACTACACTAACTTGTAAATACTGCAGCTGCCTACAGTACTGTACTAATAGGATCAGAAGAATACCGCCAATTAACTTCAGGTAGCTTTAGGTGCACACTGTGCAGAGGACACACTACATTAACTAGTAAATACTACAGCTGCCTGTGGTGCTAAAAGGATCAGAAGAACACCACCAATTTTCTTTAGGTAACTTTAGGTGCGCACTGTGCAGAGGACGCACTACACTAACTTGTAAATACTGCAGCTACCTGCAGTACTGTACTAATATGATCTGAAGAATACCACCAATTAACTTCAGGTTGCTTTAGGTGCACACTGTGCAGAGGACGCACTACACTAATTTGTAAATCCTGCAGCTGCTTGTGGTACTGTACTAATAAGATCAGAAGAACACCACTCATTTTCTTCAGGTAGCATTAGGTGCACACTGTACAGAGGACGCACTACACTGAATTTGTAAATACTGTAGCTGCCTGCGGTATTGTACTAATAGGATCAGAAGAACACCACCAATTTTCTTCAGGTAGCTTAACGTGAACACTGTGCAGAGGACACACTACACTAACTTGTAAATACTACAGCTGTCTGCGGTACTAATAGGATCTGAAGAACACCACCAATTATCTTCAGGTAGCTTTAGGTGCACACTGTGCACAGGACGCACTACACTGATTTGTAAATACTGCAGCTGCCTGCGGTACTGTACGACTAGAATCAGAAGAACAACAGTAATTTTCTTCAGGTAGCTTTAGGTGCACACTGTGCGGAGGACGCATTAGACTAACTTGTAAATACTAAAGCTGCCTGCGATACTAATAGGATCACAAGAACACCACCAATTTTCTTTAGGTATCTTTAGGTGCACACTGTGCACAGGATGCACTACACTAACTTGAAAATACTACAGCTGACTGCGATACTAATAGGATCAGAAGAACATCCCCAATTTTCTTCAGTTAGCCTTAGATGCACACAGTGCAGAGGACGCACTGCACTAATTTGTAAATACTGCAGCTGTCTGCGGTACTGTACTAATAGGATCAGAAGAACACCACTAATTTTCTTCAGGTAGCTTTAGGTGCACACTGTGCAGAGGACGCACTAGACTAACTTGTAAATAGTATAGCTGCCTGCGATACTAATAGGATCAGAAGAACACCACTAATTTTCTACAGGTAGCTTGAGGTGCACACTGTGCATAGGACGCACTACACAAACTTGTAAATACTGCAGCTGCCTGCGGTACTGTACTGATAGGATCAGAAGAACACCACCAATTTTCTTCAGGTAGCTTTAGATGCAAACTGTGCAGAGGACACACTACACTAACTTGTAAATACTACAGCTGCCTGTAGTACTGTACTAATAGGATCAGAAGAACACCACAATTTTTTTTCAGGTAGCTTTAGCTGCACACTGTGCAGAGGACGCACTGCACTAACTTGTAAATACTACAGCTGCCTACGGTACTAATAGGATCCGAAGAACACCACCAATTATCTTCAGGTAGCTTTAGGTGCACATTGTGCAGAGGACGCACTACACTAATTTGTAAATACTGCAGCCGCTTGTGGTACTGTAATAATAGGAATAGAACAACACCACTAATTTTCTTTAGGTAGCATTAGATGCACACTGTGTAGAGGACGCACTACACTAACGTGTAAATACTACAGCTGCCTGCGATACTAATAGGATTAGAAGAACACCACTGATATTCTTCAGGTAGCTTTAGGTGCACACTGTGCAGAGGACGCACTACACTAATTTGTAAATACTACAGCTGCCTGCAGTGCTAATAGCATCAGAAGAACACCACCAATTTTCTTCAGATAGCTTCAGGTGCGCACTGTGCAGAGGACACACTTCACTAACTTGTAAATACTATGACTGCCTGCGATACTAATAAGATCAGAAGAACACCACCAATGATAATTAATCTTTCCTCATATGACTTAAATGAATATGAAGAACAAGTCCTTAAACTGGGTCTCACGTTTTGCCCTGACTCCCAGTTTGATAAATTCCACCTTATCAAGGACCTCCATCTGTTTGCCCGCAGACTCCTCTATAAAGTCATTTTTGATAAACCCCAACCAGGCACATGTCCTAATGATGAAACATCCAATCTTCGGATTAACATAGAAGAACAAAGAGCCTACGAGGACTTGATGGCACTTTGGGAGGAGGGGCACACGGACGGCGACGCCTCCGGTTGTTTGCACCAGCCGGGGCTGTCGGTCGCCGGTGTGTCCTTCCCCCCCCCACAGTCCTATAAACCAAAGTCCAAAAACTTTCCCCTTTTAAATACGAACCCCAATATCTGGGCATTTGTCACACAAACCTCACGAGCAATTGAAGAGTCTAAATTTCGTCCCTCTGCATCATCTAATTTAAATGCAAATCAAAAAGCTGCCATTCGATCCCTTGAATCGAATCAAAATATAATAATTAAACCTGCCGATAAAGGCGGCAATCTAGTTATTATGGAAACATCCCAATACATTAATATGTGCAATAGAATCCTATCCAATCAAGAGTGGTATCGTCCCATCTCTAAAACACTAATACAAAATTTCAATACCGAATATTACAATATTATTTTCAAGGCATACCATAGAGGCATCATAGACAAAAATACGTGGGAAGAACACCACCAATTAGCTTCAGGTAGCTTTAGGTGCACATTGTGCAGAGGACGCACTACACTAATTTGTAAATACTGCAGCTGCTTGTGGTACTGTAATAATAGGAATAGAACAACACCACTAATTTTCTTTAGGTAGCATTAGATGCACACTGTGTAGAGGACGCACTACACTAACGTGTAAATACTACAGCTGCCTGCGATACTAATAGGATTAGAAGAACACCACTGATATTCTTCAGGTAGCTTTAGGTGCACACTGTGCAGAGGACGCACTACACTAATTTGTAAATACTACAGCTGCCTGCAGTGCTAATAGCATCAGAAGAACACCACCAATTTTCTTCAGATAGCTTCAGGTGCGCACTGTGCAGAGGACACACTTCACTAACTTGTAAATACTATGACTGCCTGCGATACTAATAAGATCAGAAGAACACCACCAATTTTCTACAGTTAGCTTTAGGTGCACACTGTGCTGAGGACGCACTACACTAACCTGTAAATACTGCAGCTGCCTGCGGTACTGTACTAATAGGATCCGAAGAACACCACCAATTATCTTCAGGTAGCTTTAGGTGCACACTGTGCAGAGGATGCACTAAACAAATTTGTAAATACTGAAGCTGCCTGCTGTACTGTACTAATAGGATCAGAAGAACACCACCAATTTTCTTTAGGTAGCTTTAGGTGCGCACTGTGCAGAGAACACACTACACTATCTTTTAAATACTACAGCTTCCTGTGGTGTTAATAGGATCAGAAGAACACCACCAATTTTCTTCAGGAAGCTTTATATGCACAATGTGCAGAGGACTCAATACACTAATTTGTAAATGTTTTGTGTAGGTTTAGATTTAGTGTTTCAATACACATTCACCCAGGGTTCCGTTATGGGTAACACAACAACTAACAAAATGTGAGATACTTGGTATCATATCTACAATTTTTCTTTTTCCTTTTGTTGCTTATTATTATTATCATTAACTTTACTTGTGTTAGAGGGATTGGTTTTGTCTTTCCCCTCTCCTCCCTATTGCTCTTTCCTTCTTTTCTGCCATACCCTTTTTCCCTCCCACCTCCCCCCACCCTACCCCCTCCCCCATGGCAGCCTTCAGTGGTGAGGCTTGGCTAGGCCTCATGGATAAAATCCAACAAACTCATAGTTCGGGAGAATTGAGTGATAAAGACCTAGAACATATTTTCCTAAGACTTCAACGTCTTTTGGAACGCAAAGCAAGAATATATTGGCATAAGAAATACTTTGTTAAATACATTGACAATAAAATCGTACCCTGGGGATTGAGAATTCAAATCTTCCCCAATGTACGTAAGGCTGATGACCTTCTGAAGGCCCAATGGGAAGACAACCTGCAGACTTGTTCCTTTGGGATGATGCATTTATTGTGTAAACAATATGAACAAGAACTTATCAGTCTAGATGGATCCATTTTACAATGGTATAATGATCACAAACATATATCAAATAATGCAAAATTTAAGAAAAAAGAAAATGATTTAAAGACTTACCTAGAAAGGTACACCCTAGACATCATCCGAACAAAGGAAAACAAGTTTGCACGTGACACCAATGCCCATTCAAATGGGTCAGCCTATAAATGGACACACAATGCCAATACGAGATCTTACAGATCCACTAGCCAACGTAATACCAGAAATGGCAATGATATGACTAACCTCTCACCTTCTTCTTCCTTATCATCCAGCCAATCGACGGTCTACCGGGACCTGTCTGGAGACAGATTGCCAAAGCGACGAAAAAGTAACTCAGACACGGCTTCTTTGGAATCCCTTAAAAACCAAACCGGCACTCCTGCACCTCGTCGGTCACAGCCCACTTACCCTAAAGTGGCACCACCTCGCACTTCTAGTATTCCTTACTCTTCGTCACAAACGTCACGTGGTCCGCAGTTGTCGACCACTCACACCATTGTGTCCACAGCACCCTCCACGGCGGTCACCGCCCCCCCTCTTAACCTAAACACGGCTACTAAGGTAAGCAACACCAACACTGTTATCTCTCCTTCAGGTACACCTGTAACAGCGGACATGAAGCTAGCACCCATTTTTTTAGGGAAAGACCAAGAAGTGGCATAAACTCAGAATCTAATTTAACTCCCTGTACCTCTGATTCCACATCTAACCCTTCTGAACTATCCATCATTAATCTTTCCTCATATGACTTAAATGAATATGAAGAACAAGTCCTTAAACTGGGTCTCACGTTTTGCCCTGACTCCCAGTTTGATAAATTCCACCTTATCAAGGACCTCCATCTGTTTGCCCGCAGACTCCTCTATAAAGTCATTTTTGATAAACCCCAACCAGGCACATGTCCTAATGATGAAACATCCAATCTTCGGATTAACATAGAAGAACAAAGAGCCTACGAGGACTTGATGGCACTTTGGGAGGAGGGGCACACGGACGGCGACGCCTCCGGTTGTTTGCACCAGCCGGGGCTGTCGGTCGCCGGTGTGTCCTTCCCCCCCCCACAGTCCTATAAACCAAAGTCCAAAAACTTTCCCCTTTTAAATACGAACCCCAATATCTGGGCATTTGTCACACAAACCTCACGAGCAATTGAAGAGTCTAAATTTCGTCCCTCTGCATCATCTAATTTAAATGCAAATCAAAAAGCTGCCATTCGATCCCTTGAATCGAATCAAAATATAATAATTAAACCTGCCGATAAAGGCGGCAATCTAGTTATTATGGAAACATCCCAATACATTAATATGTGCAATAGAATCCTATCCAATCAAGAGTGGTATCGTCCCATCTCTAAAACACTAATACAAAATTTCAATACCGAATATTACAATATTATTTTCAAGGCATACCATAGAGGCATCATAGACAAAAATACGTGGGATTACCTCAATGTGAGGGACCCACGAATCCCTACGTTCTATGCCCTACCAAAGGTACATAAATCCATGGTGGACCCTCCAGGACGCCCCATAATATCGGGCTGCCTGTGTCTTACAGAAAATGCCAGCTGTCTAGTAGACAACTATTTATATCCTCACGTCATTTCCCTTTTTTCCTACATCAAGGATACTATAGATCTATTAAAAACTATTGAAGATATCTCTCTTCCACCAGGCACCTATCTAGTAGCATTGGACATCGAAAGTCTTTATAACACGATCCCCCATAACAAGGGCATTGAAATTATAAGTAATCATTTGCAAGAGAGAGGCCCCTCATTTGAAAAATATAATAATTTTGTCTTAGAACTTCTCAACTATATACTGAGACACAATGTCTTCATATTTAATTCTTCCCACTACCTCCAGGTGCAGGGGGTTGCGATGGGGACTAAATGTGCCCCATCGTATGCCAACCTGTACCTGGGGGGGTGGGAAAAAGACCTTTTTTCCAGGGACGACCTGACCCATCTTTTGGAGAAGGTCCTCTCCTGGCATCGCTACATAGACGATGTCTTACTATTTTGGTCTGGGTCAGAAAGAGAACTGTTTGAATTCCTTGGTTTGATCTCCGTTAACAACTTTAACCTACGTTTCACTATGGAACATAGCTTAACTGCAATTAATTTCTTGGATCTCACCATCTCAATTGATACTACTGGCAAACTAAACTCGTCACTTTTCAGAAAACTCTCGGCAGGGAACACCATTCTCCACGCAGATAGTGCACACCCTGGCCCTTTATTGAGGAGCATTCCGTATAGTCAGTACTTACGTTTAAGACGCAATTGCAGCAAAGACAGAGATTTTCAACTAGCAGCCAAAGATCTATATAAAAGACTATTGTCCCGTGGATACAGCCATGCATGCCTCAAAAGGGCATACAATAGGGTCAAAATACAGAATAGAGATTCCCTACTGTTCTCAAAAAAGCCTTTTAAAAAATCTGAAACGGTAAGATTGATTACTAGCTACTCTAACCAACACAAAGAAATCAGAAATATTATAGCAAAATTTTGGCCTCTTCTTTCTGCCGACTCAGCAGTCAGCAAACACATTAACTCTTTCCCTGAAATAACCTACAGACGTGTCCCTTCTTTGAAGGACCGTCTGGTTCACAGTCATTTCCAAGATACCCTAAAAAACAAAAATCCCCGCCACATAGGCATTTCCCCGTGTGGTAAGTGTGACGTCTGCCCCTATGTAGAAAATACATCACAATTTTTACTTCCCAATGGACAGTGGTACTCAATAAAATTCAAGGCCACATGCCAAACTCCCGGCATAATTTATTTAGCTCAGTGTGTTTGTGGCGGTTTTTATGTGGGCAAAACAAAACGACCATTCTACAAACGAATTAGAGACCACATAAAGCCAATTTTGAAAAAACAAATGGATACAGCCATTGCCAGGCATGTGGGACTGTATCACAACTTTAACCCTAGAACTATAAAGTTCCTTGTTCTGGAACATGTACCATTGGACGAAAGAGGGGGCAGTGCCGATCGGACACTGCTCCAGCTTGAAGCCCGCTGGATTTATAGTCTCCAAGCTACCCATTTTCCAGGCTTTAATGAAAGCCTTAGCTACAGACCCTTCCTCTGAATATAGCTGCCTGTATCAGGTTGGTGTTAATTAACATCTTACACCTTCTCAATTTGCCCTTCCCCCCTTTTTCGTCCCTGTTTACTCCCCTTCTTCTTTCCCCCCCCCCATACCTTTACCTTCCCTCTCCTCAAGCTATTGTACCAAATGATCCGTTCTTATTACATTTCAGTATGTAATTATGTTAGTGAAATGTTATATTTTGCCTTGTAAATCTTGATTAATATTTAATTGCTGTTTAATGTTGCTTTATCATGGAATTATATGTTCATTGTAACTGTAAATCATGTAATCACGTTGTGCGTTGTCCCTCTTTAGCACCGATCGGGATCGGTGGGTCTATGGTCCCCCCCGACTCGACCGGTTACTCCCCTGACCCATCTCGGTCAGGCCGCTCCAGTCCGGTCTAGCCACAACAGCGTTGAGGGGGCTGTCGCATCCACACGGACGCCCGGGGCACATCCCTGTTGATGTGCCCATTTCGCGCCGTGCATCCCATCCAAACCAGCTTCACTGCTGGTTACCACCGCAACCTTCCCCGCCTCCTTTGTCCCTTGACGCGGTCGCTGAATGGGAGGAGCGGCCGAGCATAGCAGTGCGCATGTCGGCCGTCTCCACCGGCGCGGTCACTCATGGGATTTGAAGTCTTGGCGAGGCTCGGTCTCCTGGGCTTGCGCAGTGGCGCCATCACGTCCGCATCGAGCCGGCAACGTCACACGCCGTCTCGATGGGGAGCAGTATTTAAACCGGCTGATCTGACAGCTATGTCTGCCAGCGCCGGAGGATGTAAGCCAAGATCTTAGCCAGGTAATGTGACTGGTGATGCTCACCATACCTTGCTCTATACTTTACACTCATGTCCATATGCTTTTTGTCCTGCATATACATTGAACTCTTGTTGAGTCTCTATTTTATGTATATATCCTCTGTGCATCAACTTCAAACCCTTACACCTTGAGCATATCCAGATCACTTTGCTGATCGAAAAACATCATTTTCAATACCTTTTATTAAGTACACTCCTACCTCTGTCTACTCTCCTCCACTCTTTCTGTGAGGAAGCAACATCTTCTATCTTTATTATTTATTTTTATCCCATTTTCGTTCTAGTTGTAACGTATACACCATCCATCTACTCTCTGGCTATTATCACTTTACCACCTCCGCTGTTTAACTGCACCTCCCAGACAGCAGCTTCAATTAACCATAGGCGTAAGTGATACGTACCCGATTTTTATGCTTTCTACAGATTCAATTAACCTTTGGTAGAACGAGATTTCTTTTGTTTTGATACTAAATATTTTCATATATACAACAGCTTCTCCTTACTGCTCCCTGTGGTTGCAAATTAAGCCCTCCTGCTGTTCCGCTTGGCTGTGTCTGCTTTTGCTGGTTTTAATGAGATTACCTAGGGTCAACCTTTTTTTGGGGGTAAGCTTTTTTAGATGCTTTGGAGTGACAACACACACCTCATTATGTTTTTCTTTTTCTTTTGTTGTATTACTATGGTAACAATGTATATTTATGCATATAAAACCCCTTTTTTTTCTCCCCCTTCCCATTTTTCTTTGTAGAATTACTAAAAGTGTTGGATGACGCGCTACTTAATTGCATACCCCTTGATAAAGCGACAAATGCGAAACATGTCGGGCTAGTATGCAATGACCACTATTTATGAATATGTAGTGTATATCCTACCTGCCATTCCCTATTTTTTGACCACTTTTGCTTTGTTTTAATTGTATTGTCATATTTGATGAGTATATGTGCTTGTTTTTAATGTTAACAATAAAATTGTTTTTTTAAGAAAAAGAGATAAGATATCATAATCATTTTCTATATGTAACTAACTTGCACCGTTAAAATCCCTCCTCTCCCTTTACTTATAAACTAATTTGTAAATATTGCCGCTGCTTGCACTACTGTACTAATAGGATTAGAAGAAAACCACTCTTTTTCTTCAGGTAGATTTAGGTGCACACTGTGCACAGGACGCACTACACTAACTTGTAAATGCTACAGCTGCCTGCGATACTAATAGGATCAGAAGAACACCACCAATTCACTTCAGGTATCTTTAGATGCACACTGTGTAGAGGACGCACTACACTAACTTGTACATACTACAGCTGCCTGCGGTGCTGATAGGATCAGAAGAACACCACCAATTTTCTTCAGGTAACTTTAGGTGCACATTGTGCAGAGGACGCACTACACTAATTTGCAAATACTGCAGCTGGTTGCGGTACTGTACTAATAGGATCAGAAGAACACAACTAATTTTCTTCAGGTAGCTTTAGGTGCACACTGTGCAGAGGACGCACTACACTGATTTGTAAATACTGCAGCTGTCTGCGGTATTGTACCAATAGGATCATAAGAACAACACTAATTATCTTCAGGTAGCTTTAGGTGCACACTGTGCAGAGGACGCACTACTCTAATTTGCAAATACTGCAGCTGCCTGCAGTACTGTACTAATAGGATCAGAAGAACACCACTAATTTTTTTCAGGTAGCGTTAGGTGCACACTGTGCAGAGAACGCACTACACTAAATTGTAAATACTGCAGCTGCCTGCGGTACTGTACTGATAGGATCAGAAGAACACCACCAATTTTCTTTAGGGAGTTTTAGGTGCACACTGTGCAGAGGACGCACTACACTAACTGTATATAATGTAGCTAATAGGACTAATAGGATCAGAAGAACACCACCAATTTGATTAAGGTAGCTTTAGGTGCACACTGTGCAGAGGACACAGTACACTAACTGTAAATACTGTAGCTGCCTGTCTGTGGTATTAATAAGAGCAGAACAACAGCAATTGTCTTCAGGTAGATTTAGGTGCACACTGTGCAGAGGACACACTTCACTAACTTGTAAATACTACAACTGCCTGCGATACTAATAGGATCAGAAGAACACCACCAATTTTCTTCATATAACTTTAGGTGCACACTGTGCAGAGGACACAATACACTAACTTGTAAATACTACAGCTGCCTGCGATACTAATAGGATCAGAATAACACCACCAATTTTCTTCAGGTATCTTTAGGTGCACACTGTGCACAGGACGCACTACACTGATTTGTAAATACTGCAGCTGCCTGCGGTACTGTACGAATAGAATCAGAAGAACAACAGTAATTTTCTTCAGGTAGCTTTAGGTGCACGATGTGCAGAGGACGCATTAGACTAACTTGTAAATACTAAAGCTGCTGCGATACTAATAGGATCAGAAGAACACCACCAATTTTCTTCAGGTATCTTTAGGTGCACACTGTGCACAGGACGTACTACACTAACTTGAAAATACTACAGCTGCCTGCGATACTAATAGGATCAGAAGAACATCCCCAATTTTCTTCACGTAGTTTTAGATGCACACAGTGCAGAGGACGCACTGCACTAATTTGTAAATACTGCAGCTGTCTGCGGTACTGTACTAATAGGATCAGAAGAACACCACTAATTTTCTTCAGGTAGCTTTAGGTGCACACTGTGCAGAGGACGCACTAGACTAACTTGTAAATAGTATAGCTGCCTGCGATACTAATAGGATCAGAAGAACACCACTAATTTTCTTCAGGTAGCTTGAGGTGCACACTGTGCATAGGATGCACTACACAAACTTGTAAATACTGCAGCTGCCTGCGTTACTGTACTAATAGGATCAGAAGAACATCACCAATTTTCTTCAGGTAGCTTTAGATGCAAACTGTGCAGAGGACACACTACACTAACTTGTAAATACTACAGCTGCCTGTATTACTGTACTAATAGGATCAGAAGAACACCGCAATTTTTTTTCAGGTAGCTTTAGCTGCACACTGTGCAGAGGACGCACTGCACTAACTTGTAAATACTACAGCTGCCTGCGGTACTAATAGGATCCGAAGAACACCACCAATTATCTTCAGGTAGCTTTAGGTGCACAGTGTTCAGAGGATGCGCTACACTAATTTGTAAATACTGCAGCTTCCTGCGGTACTGTACTAATAGGATTAGAACAACACCACTAATTTTCTTTAGGTAGCTTTAGATGCACACTGTGTAGAGGACACACTACACTAACGTGTAAATACTACAGCTGCCTGCGATACTAATAGGATTAGAAGAACACCACTGATATTCTTCAGGTAGCTTTACGTGCACACTGTGCAGAGGACGTACTACACTAATTTGTAAATACTATGACTGCCTGTGATACTAATAAGATCAGAAGAACACCACCAATTTTCTACAGGTAGCTTTAGGTGCACACTGTGCTGAGGACGCACTACACTAACTTGTAAATACTGCAGCTGCCTGTGTTACTGTACTAATAGGATCAGAAGAACACCGCCAATTTTCTTCAGGTATCTTTAGGTGCACACTGTGCAGAGGAGGCACTACACTAACTTGTAAATACTACAGCTGCCTGTTATACTAACTGGATCAGAAGAACACCACCAATTTTCTTCAGGTAGCTTTAGGTTCACACTTTGCAGAGGATGCACTACACTAACTTGTAAATATTGCAGCTGCCTGTGGTACTGTACTAATAGGATAAGAAGAACACCACCAATTTTCTTCAGGTAGCTTTAGGTGCACACTGTGCAGAGGACGCACTACACTAACTTTTAAATACTGCAGCTGCCTGCAGTACTGTACTAATGAAATCAGAAGAACACCACCAATTTTCTTCAGGTAGCTTTAGGTGCACACTATGCAGAGGAGGCACTACACTAACTTGTATACACTACAGCTACCTGTGATACTAATAGGATCTGAAGAACACCACCAATTTTCTTCAGGTATCTTTAGGTGCACATTGTGCAGAGGAGGCACTACACTAACTTGTAAATACTACAGCTGCCTGTTATACTAACTGGATCAGAAGAACACCACCAATTTTCTTCAGGTAGCTTTAAGTGCACAGTCTTCAGAGGATGCACTACACTAATTTGTAAATACTGCAGCTGCCTACGTACTGTACTAATAGGATTAGAACAACACCACAAATTTTCTTCAGGTAGCTTTAGGTGCACACTGTGCAGAGGACGCACTATACTAACGTGTAAATACTACAGCTGCCTGCAATACTAATAGGATTAGAAGAACACCACCAATTTTCTTCAGGTATCTTTAGGTGCACACTGTGCACAGGACGCACTACACTAACTTGAAAATACTAAAGCTGCCTGCGATACTAATAGGATCAGAAGAACGCCACCAAATTTCTTCAGGTAGCTTTAGGTGCGCACTGTGCAGAGGACACACTACACTAACTTGTAAATACTACAGCTGCTTGCAGTGCTAATAGGATCAGAAGAACACCACCAATTTTCTTCAGGTAGCTTTATATGCACAATGTGCAGAGGACTCACTACACTAATTTGTAAATACTGCAGCTGCTTGCGGTACTGTACTAATAGGATCAGAAGAACACCACCAATTCTCTTCAGGTAGCCTGAGGTGCACACTGTGCAGAGGACGCACTACACTAACTGTAAATACTGTAGCTAATAGAACTAATAGGCTCAGAAGAACACCACCAATTTTTTTCAGGTAGCTTTAGGTGCACAGTGTGCAGAGGACACAGTACACTAACTATAAATACTGTAGCTGCCTGTCTTTGGTATTAATAGGAGCAGAACAACAGCAATTTTCTTCAGGTAGCTTTAGGTGCACACTGTGCAGAAGACACGCTTCACTAACTTGTAAATACGACAACTGCCTGCGATACTAATAGAATCAGAAGAACACCACCAATTTTCTTCAGGTATCTTTAGGTGCACACTGTGCAGAGGAGGCACTACACTAACTTATAAATACTACATCTGCTTGTGATACTAACTGGATCAGAAGAACACCACCAATTTTCTTCAGGTAGCTTTAGGTTCACACTGTGCAGAGGATGCACTACACTAACTTGTAAATATTGCAGCTGTCTGTAGTACTGTACTAATAGTATCAGAAGAACACCACCAATTTTCTTCAGGTAGCTTTAGGTGCACACTGTGCAGAGGACGCATTACACTAATTTGTAAATACTGCAGCTGCATGCGGTACTGTATGAATAGGATCAGAAGAACAACACTAATTTTCTTCAGGTAGCTTTAGATGCACACTGTGCAGAGGACGCACTATACTAACGTGTAAATACCTCAGCTGCCTTCGCTACTGTACTAATAGGATCAGAAGAACACCACCAATTTTCTTCAGGTAGCTTTAGGTGCACACTGGGCATAGGATGCACTACACAAACTTGTAAATACTGCAGCTGCCTGCAGTACTGTACTAATAGGATCAGAAGAACACCACAAATTTTCTTCAGGTAACTTTAGGTGCACACTGTGCAGAGGACGCACTACACTAACTTGTAAATACCTCAGCTGCCTGCGCTACTGTACTAATAGGATCAGAAGAACACCACCAATTTTCTTCAGGTAGCTTTAGGTGCACACTGTGCAGAGGACGCACAACACTAATTTGTAAACACTACAGCTGCCTGCGATACTTATAGGACCTGAAGAACACCACCAATTTTCTTCAGGTAGCTTTAGGTGCACACTGTGCAGAGGACGCACTACACAAACTTGTAAATACTGCAGCTGCCTGCGGTACTGTACTAATAGGATCAGAACACCACCAATTTTCTTTAGGTAGCTTTAGGTAAAAACTGTGCAGAGGACGCACTACACTAACTTTTAAATACTACAGCTGCCTGCAGTACTGTACCAATAGGATCAGAAGAACACCACAAATTTTCTTCATGTAGCTTTAGGTGCACACTGTGCAGAGGACGTACTACACTAACTTGTAAATACTACAACTACCTGCGGTACTAATAGGATCCGAAGAACACCAACAATTATCTTCAGGTAGCTTTAGGTGCACAGTCTTCAGAGGATGCACTACACTAATTTGTAAATACTGCAGCTGCCTGCGGTACTGTACTAATAGGATTAGAACAACACCACTAATTTTCTTCAGGTAGCTTTAGGTGCACACTGTGCAGAGGACGCACTATACTAATGTGTAAATACTACAGCTGCCTGCGATACTAATAGGATTAGAAGAACACCACTGATATTCTTTAGGTAGCTTTAGGTGCACACTGTGCAGAGGACACACTACACTAATTTGTAAATACTGCAGCTGCCTGTGGTACTGTACTAATATGCTCAGAAGAACGCCACCAATTTTCTTCAGGTAGCTTTAGGTGCGCACTGTGCAGAGGACACACTACACTAACTTGTAAATACTACAGCTGCTTGCAGTGCTAATAAGATCAGAAGAACACCACCAATTTTCTTCAGGTAGCTTTATATGCACAATGTGCAGAGGACTCACTACACTAATTTGTAAATACTGCAGCTGCTTTCGGTTCTGTACTAATAGGATCAGAAGAACGGCACCAATTCTCTTCATGTAGCTTTAGGTGCACACTGTGCAGAGGACGCACTACACTAATTTGTCATTACTGCAGCTGCCTGCGGTACTGAACTAATAGTATCAGAAGAACACTACCAATTTTCTTCAGGTAGCTTTAGGTGCACACTGTGCAGAGGACACAGTACACTAACTGTAAATACTGTAGCTAATAGGACTAATAGGCTCAGAAGAACACCACCAATTTTATTCAGGTAGCTTTAGGTGCACAATGTGCAGAGGACACAGTGCACTAACTGTAAATACTGTAGCTGCCTGTCTTTGGTATTAATAGGAGCAGAACAACAGCAATTGTCTTCAGATAGCTTTAGGTGCACACTGTGCAGAGGACACACTTCACTAACTTGTAAATACTATGACTGCCTGCGATACTAATAGGATCAGAAGAACACCACCAATTTTCTTCAGGTAGCTTTAGGTGCACACTGTGCAGAGGACGCACTACACTAACTTGTAAATACTACAGCTGCCTGCGGTACTAATAGGATCCAAAGAACACCACCAATTATCTTCAGGTAGCTTTAAGTGCACAGTCTTCAGAGGATGCACTACACTAATTTGTAAATACTGCAGCTGCCTGCGGTACTGTACTATTAGGATTAGAACAACACCACTAATTTTCTTCAGGTAGCTTTAGGTGCACACTGTGCAGAGGACGCACTATACTAACGTGTAAATACTACAGCTGCCTGCAATACTAATAGGATTAGAAGAACACCAGTGATATTCTTCAGGTAGCTTTAGGTTCACACTGTGCAGAGGATGCACTACACTAACTTGTAAATATTGCAGCTGCCTGTGGTACTGTACTAATAGGATCAGAAGAACACCACCAATTTTCTTCAGGTAGCTTTAGGTGCACACTGTGCAGAGGACGCACTACACTAATTTGTAAATACTGTAGCTGCCTGCAGTACCGTACTAATAGGCTCAGAAGAACACTACCAATTTTCTTCAGGTAGCGTTAGGTGCACACTGTGCAGAGGATGCACTACACTAACTTGTAAATACTACAGCTGCCTGTGATACCAATAGGATCATAAGAACACCACCAATTTTCTTCAGGTATCTTTAGGTACACACTGTGCAGAGGATGCACTACACTAACTTGTAAATATCTCAGCAGCCTGCGCTACTGTACTAATAGGATCAGAAGAACACCACCAATTTTCTTCAGGTAGCTTTAGGTGCACACTGTGCAGAGGATGCACTACACTAACTTGTAAACACTACAGCTGCCTGCGATACTTATAGGACCTGAAGAACACCACCAGTTTTCTTCAGGTAGCTTTAGGTGCACACTGTGCAGAGGACGCCCTACACTAACTTGTAAATACTGCAGCTGCCTGCAGTACTGTACTAATAGGATCAGAAGAACACCACCAATTTTCTTCAGGTAGCTTTAGGTGCACACTGTGCAGAGGACGCACTACACTGACTTGTAAACACTACAGCTGCCTGCGATACTTATAGGACCTGAAGAACACCACCAGTTTTCTTCAGGTAGCTTTAGGTGCACACTGTGCAAAGGACGCACTACACTAACTTGTAAATACTGCAGCTGCCTGCAGTACTGTACTAATGGGATCAGAAGAACACCACCAATTTTCTTCAGGTAGCTTTAGGTGCACACTGTGCAGAGGACACACTACACTAACTTGTAAATACTACAGCTGCCGACGATACTAATAGGATCAGAAGAACACCACCAATTTTCTTCAGGTAGCTTAAGGTGCACACTGTGCAGAGGACGCACTACACTAACTTGTAAATACTGCAGCTGCCTGCAGTACTGTACTAATGGGATGAGAAGAACACCACCAATTTACTTCAGGTAGCTTTAGGTGCACACTGTGCAGAGGACGCTCTACTCTAACTTGTAAATACTACAGCTGCCTGCGATAGTAATAGGATCAGAAGAACACCACCAATTTTCTTCAGGTAGCTTTAGGTGCACAGTGTGCAGAGGATGCACTACACTAACTTGTAAATACTGCAGCTACCTGCGGTACTGTACTAATAGGATCAGAAGAACACCACCAATTTTCTTCAGGTAGCTTTAGGTGCACACTGTGCATAGGACGCACTCCACTTAATTGTAAATACTACAGCTGCCTGCGATACTAATAGGATCAGAAGAACATCACCAATTTCCATTAGGTAGCTTTAGGTGCACACTGTGCAGAGGATGCACTACACTAACTTGTAAATACTACAGCTGCCTGCAATACTAATAGGATCAGAAGAACACCACTAATTTTCTTCAGGTATTTTGTGGTGCACACTGTGCAGGGGACGCACTACACTATTTCTAAATACTGCAGCTGCCTGCGGTACTATACTAATAGGATCAGAAGAATGCAACCAATTTTCTTCAGGTAGCTTTAGGTGCTCTCTGTGCAGAGGACGCACTACACTAACTTGTAAATACTACAGCTGCCTGTGGTGCTTATAGGATCAGAAGAACACCACCATTTTTCTTCAGGTAGCTTTAGGTGCACAATGTGCAGAGGACTCACTACACTAATTTGTAAATACTGCAGCTGCTTGCGGTACTATACTAATAGGATCAGAAGAACACCACTAATTTTCTTCAGGTAGCTTTAGGTGCACACTGTGAAGAGGACACAGTACACTAACTTGTAAATACTAGAGCTGCCTGCGATACTAATAGGATCAGAAGAACACCAACAATTTTCTTCATGTATATTTAGGTGCACACTGTGCAGAGGACGCACTACACTAACTTGTAAATACTACCGCTGCCTGTGATACTAACTGGATCGAAAGAACACCAACAATTTTATTCATGTAGATTTAGGTGCACACTGTGCAGAGGTCGCACTACACTAACTTGTAAATATTGCAGCTGCCTGCGGTACTGTACTAATAGGATCAGAAGAACACCACCAATTTTCTTCAGGTAGCTTTAAGTGCACACTGTGCAGTGGACACACTGCACTTACTGGTAAATACTGCAGCTGCCTGCAGTACTGTACTAATAGGATCAGAAGAACACCACCAATTTTCTTCAGGTATCTTTAGGTGCACACTTTGCAGAGGATGCTCTACACTAACTTGTAAATACTACAGCTGCCTGCGATACTAATAGGATCAGAAGAACACCACCAATTTTCTTCAGGTTGCTTTAGGTGCACAATGGTCAGAGGATGCACTACACTAACTTTTAAATGCTACAGCTGCCTGCGATACTAATAGGATCAGAAGAACACCACCAATTTTCTTCAGGAAGCTTTAGGTGCACACTGTGCAGAGGACGCACTACACAAACTTGTAAATACTGCAGCTGCCTGCGGTACTGTACTAATAGGATCAGAAGAACACCACCAATTTTCTTCAGTTAGCTTTAGGTGCACACTGTGCAGAGGACGCACTATACTAACTTTTAAATACTACAGCTGCCTGCGGTGCTAATAGGATCAGAAGAACACCACCAATTTTCTTTAGGTAACTTTAGGTGCACACTGTGCAGAGGACGCACTACACTAATTTGTAAATACTGCAGCTGCTTGCGGTACTGTGCTAATAGGATCAGAAGAACAGCACTAATTTTCTTCAGGTAGCTTTAGGTGCACACTGTGCAGAGGACGCACTACACTAACTTGTAAATACTACAGCTGCCTGTGATACTAATAGGATCAGAAGAACACCACCAATTTTCTTCAGGTAGCTTTAGGTGCACACTGTGTAGAGGACGCACTTCACTAACTTGTAAATACTACAGCTGCCTGCGGTACTAATAGGATCAGAAGAACACCACCAATTTTCTTCTGGTATCTTTAGGTGCACACTGTGTAGAGGACACACTACTCTAACTTCTAAATACTACAGCTGCCTGTGATACTAACTGGATCAGAACACCACCAATTTTCTTCAGGTAACTTTAGTTGCACACTGTGCAGAGGACGCACTACACTAACTTGTAAATACCTCAGCTGCCTGCGCTACTGTACTAATAGGATCAGAAGAACACCACCAATTTTCTTCAGGTAGCTGTAGGTGCACAGTGTGCAGAGGACGCACTATACTAACTTGTAAATACTGCAGCTGCCTGCAGTACTATACTAATGGGATGAGAAGAACACCACCAATTTACTTCAGGTAGCTTTAGGTGCACACTGTGCAGAGGACGCTCTACACTAACTTGTAAATACTACAGCTGCCTGCGATAGTAATAGGATCAGAAGAACACCACCAATTTTCTTCAGGTAGCTTTAGGTGCACAGTGTGCAGAGGATGCACTACACTAACTTGTAAATACTGCAGCTGCCTGCGGTACTGTACTAATAGGATCAGAAGAACACCACCAATTTTCTTCAGGTAGCTTTAGGTGCACACTGTGCATAGGACGCACTCCACTTAATTGTAAATACTACAGCTGCCTGCGATACTAATAGGATCAGAAGAACATCACCAATTTCCATTAGGTAGCTTTAGGTGCACACTGTGCAGAGGATGCACTACACTAACTTGTAAATACTACAGCTGCCTGCAATACTAATAGGATCAGAAGAACACCACCAATTTTCTTCAGGTAGCTTTAGGTGCACACTGTGCAGAGGACGCACTACACTGACTTGTAAACACTACAGCTGCCTGCGGTACTATACTAATAGGATCAGAAGAATGCAACCAATTTTCTTCAAGTAGCTTTAGGTGCTCTCTGTGCAGAGGACGCACTACACTAACTTGTAAATACTACAGCTGCCTGTGGTGCTAATAGGATCAGAAGAACACCACCAATTTTCTTCAGGTAGCTTTAGGTGCACAATGTGCAGAGGACTCACTACACTAATTTGTAAATACTGCAGCTGCTTGCGGTACTATACTAATAGGATCAGAAAAAAACCCCTAATTTTCTTCAGGTAGCTTTAGGTGCACACTGTGAAGAGGACACAGTACACTAACTTGTAAATACTACAGCTGCCTGCGATACTAATAGGATCAGAAGAACACCAACAATTTTCTTCAGGTATCTTTAGGTGCACACTGTGCAGAGGATGCACTACACTGTGCACAATGGTCAGAGGACGCACTACACTAACTTTTAAATGCTACAGCTGCCTGCGATACTAATAGGATCAGAAGAACACCACCAATTTTATTCAGGTAGCTTTAGGTGCACACTGTGCAGAGGACGCACTACACAAACTTGTAAATACTGCAGCTGCCTGCGGTACTGTACTAATAGGATCAGAAGAACACCACCAATTTTCTTCAGTTAGCTTTAGGTGCACACTGTGCAGAGGACGCACTACACTAACTTTTAAATACTACAGCTGCCTGCGGTGCTAATAGGATCAGAAGAACACCATTAATTTTCTTCAGGTAGCTTTAGGTGCACACTGTGCAGAGGATGCACTACACTAACTTGTAAATGCTACAGCTGCCTGCGGTACTAATAGGATTCGAAGAACACCACAAATTATCTTCAGGTAGCTTTAGGTGCATACTGTGCAGAGGACGCACTACACTGATTTGTAAATACTGTAGCTGCCTGCGGTATTGTACTAATAAGTTCAGAAGTACAACACTAATTATCTTCAGGTAGATTTAGGTGCACACTGTGCAGAGGACGCACTACACTAATTTGTAAATACTGCAGCTGCTTGTGGTACTGTGCTAATAGGATCAGAAGAACAGCACTAATTTTCTTCAGGTAGCTTTAGGTGCACACTGTGCAGAGGACGCACTACACTAACTTGTAAATACTACAGCTGCCTGTGATACTAATAGGATCAGAAGAACACCACCAATTTTCTTCAGGTAGCTTTAGGTGCACACTGTGCAGAGGATGCACTTCACTAACTTGTAAATACTACAGCTGCCTGCGGTACTAATAGGATTAGAAGAACACCACCAATTTTCTTCAGGTATCTTTAGGTGCACCCTGTGCAGAGGACGCACTACACTAACTGTAAATACTGTAGCTAATAGGACTAATAGGATCAGAAGAACACCAGCAAGTTTCTTCAGGTAGCTGTAAATACTGTAAAACACCTGACTGCCTTTCAGTAGGAATAGAATAACAGGAACGGATCTAGCTAAACTGAATACAGTATATATATAAACAACACCTAGGATGCATATATATATATATATATATATATATATATACACAATACACTGTAAGTGCAGCTAACTGACTCGCCAGCCTACTCTATCTAACTTAAATGAAATCTCTCCTCCTCCGCAACACACTACACCACGCAGGCGGCCTTATATAGTGTGGGGCGTGTACTAAACGCCCAGAGCGATAGCCACCCTGGCTTTGGCCTTTTACGGCTCTCTGTACAGACGGCACTGTGATTGGCCAAGCATGCGGGTCATAGTGGATGCTTGGCCAATCATCAGCCAGCAATGCACTGCCACACCACAGTGAATTATGGGCCGTGACGCGCCACTCGAATTTGGCACGAACCGCCCATATCATTCGTAATTCAACGAACGGGCGAACATATGATCTTCGAGTCGAACTCGGGTTTGACTCGAACACGAAGCTCATCCCTAATCACCAGTATCTCTACAGTCACTCTCTGGGTCAGCCTCCTGGTTTCAGTATCCAGCACAGCAACATAAATGACTCTCTCTGAGGACAGCACAGCTGAGAACAGTATGGTTTAGCACAGCACAGCTCTCTCGACTCCTCTCTGGTAGGGGCATTTCCCTTAACTGCCCAGCTCCTTCCCAGGCTCTTGCTTATATCTGACCCTATCTGCTCCCAAGGTTTTTTTGGGGACTTGTAGTTCCAGTCCAGAGACAGCTATAGTTGAAATCCTCCTCTGGGTCTACATCTTCCAGACTGATCCTGTGCAAACTGTACAAAGCCAGTCACAGCTAAGCATAATTGGCTAGACATGTGCAGGATGAATTACATACTTTTTCGGGATTAGTTTTGTTTTGTATTCAAATAAAAAAAAAAAATGTGACCACATTCGAAAAAAATCTACTGCATTCGAAAAAGAAAACTACCGAAATCGGAAAAAAAAACTATCAAATTTGAAATAATTCTACCGCATTCAAAAAAATGTGACCGAATTTGAAAAAGTAAACTATATATAACCATTTTCCGAAATTCGTATAGAATGAAATCCAATTTGAATAGAAAAGATTAGAATAGAATTAAAAATACTAGAAAAGAATAGCATAGAAAAACAATAGCACAGAACAGGAAAAAAAATAGATATATAGATATATAGATATATATATCTAGATATAGATATATCTATATCTAGATATATAGATATAGATATATCTATATATCTAAATATATAACATCTTCTGAAATTTTAATTTCGTATAGAATGAAATCGAATTCCAATAGAAAAGATTAGAATAGAATAGAAAATAATAGAAAAGAATAGCATAGAAAAACAATAGAACAGAATAGAAAAAAATATAATATATTCTATTCTAATCTTTTCTATTCCAATTCAAATTAATTCTGTATATACGTCGGGCCACTCTGCCATAAAGCCCCGACTGGTGGAGGGCTGCAGTAATGGTTGACTTTCTACAACTTTCTCCCATCTCCCGACTGCATCTCTGAAGCTCAGCCACATTGGTCTTTGGGTTCTTCTTTACCTCTCTCAACAAGGCTCTTCTCCCCCGATAGCTCAGTTTGGCCGGACAGCCAGCTCTAGGAAGGGTTCTGGTCCTCCCAAACGTCTTCCATTTAAGGATTATGGAGGCCACTGTGCTCTTAGGAACCTTAAGTGCAGCAGAAATTTTTTTGTAACCTTGGCCAGATCTGTGCCTTGCCACAATTCTGTCTCTGAGCTCTTCAGGCAGTTCCTTTGACCTCATGATTCTCATTTGCTCTGACATGCACTGTAAGATGTAAGGTCTTATATAGACAGGTGTGTGGCTTTCCTAATGAAGTCCAATCAGTATAATCAAACACAGCTGGACTCAAATGAAGGTGTAGAACCATCTCAAGGATGATCAGAAGAAATGAACAGCACCTGAGTTAAATATATGAGTGTCACAGCAAATGGTCTGAATACGTAGGACCATGTGATATTTCAGTTTTTCTTTTTTTAATAAATCTGCAAAAATGTCAACAATTCTGTGTTTTTCTGTCAATATGTGGTGCTGTGTGTACATTAATGAGAAAAAAAATGAACTTAAATGATTTTAGCAAATGGCTGCAATATAACAAAGAGTGAAAAATTTAAGGGGGTCTGAATACTTTCTTTCTTATTTTTCTTTATTTTCTTAACGTATCAAACATTCTGTGACAAATGTATGTAATGTGGACAGTGCAATGTGTAGGTGGGGCTTTGTGCAGGTGTGGCTTGAGTTTGGACGGGGACACAGGGGGCCCCATGATCTTCTATTGTCCGGGGACCCCATGAGTTGTCACTCTGACCCTGAACACCATGCAGCAAGGAGCAGGTCCACCTCTTAATGTTAGTTTGAGGGTGACATAGGAAAAACACCAGCCCTTAAATGCATGCTTAGTAGATGGCTTTAGGTTATATGTAGTATTACAGAACAGTACACTTCTCATGGTCAGGGTCAGCATATATTGCCATTGCATATTTTGAATGTGTAATTGATGTTTTTACTATTACATTATGGCTTGGCTTAAATAAAGCAGCACCACCCAATATGATTCTTTACAACATTAATAATGTATTGCCTGCAACACTAGATTTTTCTATCCAGGGGCAATAGTACTGAATTGAATGGTAGAAGAAGGTTCTTGCAGTACCTCACAGTATTGTGGGGGCCGCTCATTTGGAGAAGAGTCACAGAGGTGAGAGGTAAGAATGGTCTTAAAACTATCTGATACTGATTTAGTCTATCAGAATTATCATTTGTGGTTCAGAGGTTTTCCTTTCCTGAGTATTTTTAAAGTTCCCTTTAGGAACTAAAACATTCATGCACTGGCATGACTCACCTTGTCCATTTAGAGAACGCTTTGCATCCATTGAGAAAAAGCAAAGCATTCTCTGAATTGTAACTGTGATGAGCAGCTGACCTCCTGTGCTCAAATGCAGCAGAGCAGCCGCTCTGCACTGGAACCAGAAGGTAGTGGAAATCAATGGAGTAGTGGTGATTTTCAGCTTCTAGAGTAGAGGGTTCAACAAGTATGGTATATGCGTAGGTACATCGGTTCAAGATATTTAATGTATATAAAAATGCCATAACTGGAATTAATTTTAAGGTTGTATTTATTTTATAGAATAATTGTGCATAGAAACACTAATGCCCCGTACACACGATCGGACATTGATCGGACATTCCAACAACAAAGTCCATGGATTTTTTCCGACGGATGTTGGCTCAAACTTATTTGCATACACACGGTCGCACAAAGTTGTCGGAATTTCCGATTGCCAAGAACGCGGTGACGTACACCACGTACGATGAGACTAGAAAAGGCCAGTTCAGAACCAAGCGCTGCACCCTTTGGGCTCCTTTTGCTAATCTCGTGTTAGTAAAAGTTTGGTGAGAGAGACGATTCGCGATTTTTCAGTTACGCGTGACTCTTGTCATTGTGTTCTTGTTCGTTCGTTACTGTTTTTCAGGTCGCTCTTCACAGGCCTTGCTGTTCTTCAGTGCGTTCTGTTACTTCGTTCTGAGCAGCCGACCGTTTTCTAGCCATGTTGCGTATACGTAATCCTCGTAGAGTTTGTGCTCTGCGGGGGCTTGGTGTTGGGGTCCTTACCTTGACACAAGTCCAGTCCATGAACAGGGAGGGGAGGAGTTCATGGACCAAGAATTGGTTGCTCCAGCGTGACCAGTTCTGTCATATGCCTTTGCTCCGTGAGATCCGTGAGAATAATCCTGATGATTTCAGGAAGTTTCTCAGGATGACGGACACCTTATTTCACCGTTTGTTGGCTTTGCTGAGCCCCTATATCAGCAGGCAGGATACCTGCATGAGGCAAGCCATCACTCCGGAGCAGAGGCTAGTCGCCACCCTGCGGTACTTGGCGACGGAGAGAAGCCTGCAGGACCTTAAGTTCGCGACAGGCATCTCCCCCCAGGCTCTGGGGATCATAATCCCAAAGACCTGTTCTGCCATCATCCAGGTCCTGCAGAAGGAGTATATTAAGGTAAGATTTGTATCCTTTAATATCACATTTTATTGTATTTAATGTTTGATAATATATTGTATTTCTTTCCTCATTCCCTAATTACCATGTTTGTAATATGCTGTGAATGTCCCCTTTGTCCTCATGCATGCTGGATTTTTACGTAATTATTTTTTTGTCCTTCATGCGTATTTGCCTTCACTTACCTCCCCAGCATGGTCTCCTGGCCCTATATTCACCTCATGTAGTCACTTAACAATGTATTTTATCAGCTCCATAGTAGTGCTTTACTCTAAATACCCCCAAAAATGTTTTTAAATTTGATTGGTGCTTAAAATTCATGCAGCGTGCCAGAGGCTTTTTTTGTGGGTCCCCAAATCATTTGGAAACCACCCCCCAACTGCTAAGTCAGCTGATACCAATTCTCTATCTATCCTCAATCATCTATCTGCTGACTTTGCCAAACCCATACACACTATACCCATCTCTTTTGTGCTCAGATGTATGGATGAATTCCCCAAAGCATGTAGTGCAGGGGCCTGCCTGAATACTTTCAGATGGTACTGTTGCAAGTTTTTGTATACTATTATTATCTTGCTAGGTAATAGCAGAATATCCAAATGTGCTAAAATGTGTACAGAGTGTATTTATATCTTTGTATTATGACACTTCTTACCTGTCCAAGAGCTTCCCCCTATAATGTTAGAAATGGCCCATGAGGGGGGGGGAGTCTGATAGGTGTACCTTATACTTTGGTCTTTAAAAACTCCCTCAAATAAATGTTATCTTGATGTTGGCCAAGAATGTTTGTGTCTAATCTGCTTTCCCTGTTTATGTGCAAAATTACTAATTTTTTTCTTGTTTGACTCCACAGTTTCCTTCCATCCCACAGGAATGGCAGACTGTGGCCTCCCACTTTGCCCAGCGGTGGGACTTTCCTAACTGCGGAGGGGCAATTGATGGGAAACACATTCACATCGTCCCACCACCCAACTTGGGGTCATACTATTACAACTATAAGGGGTCCAATAGTATTGTGATGTTGACGGTGGTGTCGGCTACTTATGAGTTCTTGTATGTGGACGTGGGGAAGAATGGCCGGATGTCCGATGGTGGAGTCATCGCCCAGACGGAGTTCTACAGGCGTCTCCAGAATGACAGCTTGGACTTGCCACCTCCAGAAGACAATGTGGAAGGACTCCCATTTGTCTTCGTTGCGGATGAAGCTTTTGCGCTGGGGGACCATCTTATGCGGCCATTCCCCATGAGGACCCTCACCCCGGACCAGAGAGTTTTTAATTTCCAGCTGGCCAGAGCCAGAAGAGTGGTGGAGAACACGTTTGGAATCATGGCCAGCCGGTTCCGCCTATTTCTTACACCCATACACATGGTGGAGTACAAACTGAATCATATCATCCTGGCGTGCTGTGTTCTCCAAAACTTTTTATGGCAACATTCTGCCAACTATGCTGGCTCAGTTGGGCCTAAGGCTGGAATTCAAAATGAACCAACCCTGACGGCGCTTGAAAGTGCCCGTCCTGGCTTGCCCCCCCGAGTGCCCGTGGTGTTCGTCTAAGATACCTTGAATACTTTGCGGGTAGGGGGGCTATCAATATGCCAGACAATGTCTGAAACCTTGTTCAAATAAAAAAAACATTTTAACTACTAAAATCTTTGGTGACATTTACTGCTTCTGTTTCTTTTAGCTGCGCCTGACAGAAATGTGGTGAGTCCTGAAAATGGCATGATTGTGTAAAATTACAAAGCACTGTTGGGTGTTATTTACTAAAGGCAAAGACACTTTGCACTACAAGTGCACTTGAAACTGCACTGAAACTGCACTTGTAGTGCAAAGTGGATTTTCCCTTAGGAAATAACCACCATTGTCACAGAAAACACCAATTAGAGCACCACAAAAGTGTTGGAGCGTTGAGACAATAATCCACACATTCTTGATTAACAATCTTTTTAATACCAGCACAATCACATGTGCATTTGTAAAAGGTTTTTAAAACAAACCAACATGTTTGTTGTATAACAATTTTTGGGGTCACATTAGAAAAAGTAGAAATGTCCATTTAAGATGAAACAGGCATGTTTAAAACCAACAAGAAAGACACAAATCTTGAACTTACAAAGTTCACATTTGGTAGAACTTGAAGGCAATATCAGACATGAGTATTTCTAAACTGTGTTTGATATTGCGTTCAGATGGGGTGAAGTGTTTTTCAGGATGTTTTCCAAGTCCCTATTACACTCCATGATCTCCCCAATCAGGATCTGGGCACTTTCAGAGATGAAATGATCTGGATCTACAACATCATGATCCCCTAAAAAGATAGAAACAAAAAAACACCATGTATTATAAATCTGCTGGCATCCATCTCTTACCTGAGCCTGTGGTCGCAGACACTCACCTGTTGTGGTTACTAGTTCCACCACATCTCCTTCCTCCTCCTCCTCCTGTTGTCTTTGGTGGGTCTCCACGTCTTCATGAGGTGGGGGGTCTGTGGTCTCCTCGGATGAGGGGTGTCCTCTGAGTCTTTTATCCTCTATGTAAAAAAAAAATAGGTATACTTAGCACACAGATATTTGATGGCAGAAATAGGAATAGGAAACATTGTTTGGAAGTGGGGTACAATTGTCTGTTTTGGCAGAGTTCCAAGATGTTGAATTTTTATTGTCCTTTGTCAAGCTTGAATACTTACCTGTTTTGTACAAGCTTCACAGATGGAGACACACCTATAGTATACACTGGAGCACCTGTGTGGGACCCCTAATTAAAAGGGTGTTCTTGTGTACCACACTAGTGCTCCAGCGTCCAGATGTGTAAATAGCTGCTGAGTGTCCTCTCCTTACACAGAATCTAGTTTGCATTTCATTCTAGTTACAAACCCATCTACACAACCAAATTATTTTCAGACAAGTAGGCCCTAAAAAATGTTTGCAAATGCATATGGCCAAAACGATGGTGTTTTCTAGGCCGAACAAACAATGTTTCATTCGAACGAATAATGTGCCCATGAACATGAAAGTTGCCATTTTAAACTGGACAACAGTTAAGAAAAGCACACGGAGCAGCACGAACATAATAAAAATAAAGTATAGGAACACAGCACAACTACTTACTTTTTTGCAGCACTCTCCTGATCCTTCTGTACTGCTCGTGCTCCCTTAATTTGAGGTCCGACCACCGCTTTCTGAGTTGATCCTTATATCGCTGTACCCCAAAATTCCAGTGCAGACTCTTGACCACTTTCGCCATGATCTTGGCCTTTCTGACAGTGGGGTTGGGGTAAGGTCCATACTTCCCATCATAGTCGGCCCTCTTCAGGATATCCACCATCTCCAACATCTCCCCAAAGGACATATTTGATGCCTTAAATCGTCTCCTTCTGGATCGGGACGCTTCAGGCTCTGGGCTTTCCTCCTCCTCGTTGGTGTAATTATCAGACACCTGCTGTGTCTCCGCCATGTGCTCTTCCCCTACTGCGACGAACGAGAAGGGGCGGGGAATAGACTAGAAAGAACATCAGGGGCGAGCGGAGTTTCATGCATGCGCAGCGTCTATAAAGCATAACACACGTGCGTAGTACGTACGATCTGTGAGCAGAGGAAGGAGTAACGGAGGCGCCGATCGTGATAGTGAAGGTAAGATTTAACATTGGGCCTATACTGCTTCTAGATTGAGGCCTGTATTTGCACAAGTTTAGAAGACTTTAGGCTGACATTAGGGTTTGTCTTGTGTTGTGTCTTGCAGTGAAAATGGATATCTTGAAGGATCAGGACTTTATGCCAATCTTCATAGATATGTTCAGGGAGCTGCCCTGTCTGTGGCAGGTAAACCACCCTGAATATAAGAAATAAACAAAGAGGAAGGCAGCGCTGGATAATTTGCTGCAATTTGTGAAGACGGTGATCCCCACGGCAGACATCATCTATTTGAAGATCCTAATTGGTGGCCTGAGGAGCACTTATCTAAGGGAGTGCAAGAAGGTCCAGGATTCCCAGAGATCAGGAGCAGCAAATGACATTTATGTCCCCAGGCTGTGGTACTATGACAGACTGCATTTTCTGGCAGGTCAGACTGAACCCAAGCCAGCACTCTCCAGTCTTCCTTCCACGCTCCCTTCCCCCCCAGCTGAGGCTTCTGATGCCCAACCTGGGCCTTCCAGACAGCAACATGTGGAGGAGCCCAGCTTGAGCCAGGTATAGCATTCTTCTAAATATTTCTGGTTGTCCAATCAATGATGTTAACTAGATGTTAGTTTGGAGTACTAATTTATGATTGTGATTGATGAAGCAAAAACTAAAACCATGTCCCTTTTTCATACACAGGGAAGTCTCAGCCAGGAGGTGGCTGGGCCAAGTAGGCTGCCTGATACCCAGGTCCCTCCCCTCCACCTTCAAAGACAAAGTGGCAGGAAGAGGAGTAACCTGGAGGAGGCTGCCATAGGCCTCTTTTGGAAGGCTACTGAGGCCCTTAGAACACCCCACAGTGTTGTGGAGGACTTTTCTGGCATAACTGCATGCAAAATGATGTAGATGGAGGAGGGCCAATGACTCCTATGTGAGTTCTTAATTTTGGAGGCTTTAAATAAGGGGTTGAGGGGCCAAATCACATGTGCAACCCACATTTGTGACCTCACCCATAGTCCTCCTCCTCCTCCAGGTCCTACTCCTCCTCCTCCACCTCCTCCAGGTCCTACTCCTCCTCCTGCCACATCTCCAACACCAGAGCCACAGCCGGGAAGGAAGCGTGGAAGGAAGACCAGAGAGTGATGACCTGGGTTCAGTCTGGTCTGGCAAAATATGCAGCCTCTTGTAGTACCACAGCCTGGGGACATACATGTCATCTGCTGCTTTCATGATCTCTTGGACTTCTGGACCAGACTGCTCTCCCTCATATATGGACTCCTCAGGCCACCAATTTTGATGTAAAATAATTGATGAGTGCCCTGGGGGTCCAAGGCTTCGACAATTTCTGCTTTTTCTCCAGTGTTGCCTCCCTCTTTGTTTGGTTTCAGTTATACTTGCCTATGTGTGTTTTCCTTCAAAAAGGACAGTTTGTTTGTGAAGAGGCAGGTACATTTCAAAAATACAATGTGAAATTAACAAGAGACACCAACACCAAGCAATCTCCTTGAGATTAAATAATGCAAGATAATAATTGTGTTGTGGTAACTTGACACACAAAACACACACAAAAATATTCTGGAGTAAAACCAATAAAAATTAAAAAAACATCAGCCTTGAAACAAATACAAACCCAACAAAAAATATAAAATAAAAAAAAAATTCAGCCTTGAAAAAAATACAAAACAAAAAAAAAAAAAAAAAAATTTGGTCAGATGTGACAAATCATATATATTGAATGAATCACGATAAATAATAAAGAAATAAGTTTGTGAGAAGTCTTTGTGAATATCAGCAGCAAAACTACTTCGTTCTTCCTGCATTATAAAGAAGAAGAGAGTGTGCTGTATTAAACAATTTTAAACACTGCAGCCTGACGAAAGTGCTCTATCCATTCCGAATGCTAATTTTACCAGACCGAGCTGTTCCGTCTCGGAATTTCTTCTGAGCATGGGTAGCATTTTGTGCGTCGGAATTGTCCACACAAGGTCGGAATTGATGCGATCGGATTTTGTTGTCCGAAAATTTTATAGCCTACTCTCAAACTTTGTGTGTCGGAAAATCCGATGGAAAAAGTCCGATGGAGCCTACACACGGTCGGAATTTCCGACAACACGCTCCGATCGCACATTTTCTGTCAGAAAATCTGACCGTGTGTACGGGGCATAACACTTATGTAATAATATAAAATTATTGGGGCATGGCTTGATGCATGGAATGGATGGCAGCATTTTGAGAGAGCTCCGGGTTCTCTAAAGCTCCACAGCACAGAAAAACTGTCCTTTCTCCCCAAACATGGGCAGAATCACCAGAGCGAACCAACAGCCTAAACAGAGACGATCAGCCAATACCTCATAAAACTGGCATATCTTGGATCTATTCAAGCCCCACTTTGCTTCCTGGAGCAAAACAGTAGCTGACAAGATGGCGTCGTCCCGCCATGAGGAGGATAGCAATGACAGATCTATTGCAGCTTCATAGGTGTGCACAGCCTATTGCATTAGGGTGTGCACCTCAAAGCTCAAATACATATAGGTGTGCATGTGTATACATAATGACGGTGTCAGTAGAGCAGTGGCGGGTGCCAGTAAGGCAGAGATTGGTGTCGGTAAGGCAGTGGATGGTGTCAGTAGGTTTTATTAGTATTATTATTTTATTTTTATTCATATCAAGGGTTTAAATAGGGAGAATCTGCACCACACAGGGTGATTAGGGTGTGCCCAGGCACACCTGGCACACCCTGTGCGCACGCCTATGTGCAGCTTGGTAATATACATGGGCTCTGACTGCTTATTAACGCTAACCCCGATATAAAGAGGTTTAGCCTGCCCTAAAGCATTGACATGCATTCTGCCTTTTTGTATATCTGGGATCTGGGAAAGTCTTCTAAGTACAGGTTATTGAAACATTCCATCCAGGATTGTGAGGCTTACTTTATCTGCTTCTTATACCCATGGATCCTGATTGGGGCAATTATGACCTCCTAAACAAAGGACTCATGAGGGTTGACCTTGATAGTGATAAACCCTAACCTTAAGTCAAGATGAACCTTTCGGTCCTCATGGACTGCATATAACAACAACACCACAAAGAAACATTGATACATACCTGCACCAACAGCAGTCACAGCAAAATAATCGGGTGACTATTTCCAATACCTGACAGGCATAAGCCTTGTCACATAGCTATAGGGGATGCTTCTTCGCCTCCAGTACTTGATTTCTTGTATTATGCTTATGATCAGAGTGTATCCATCCACAGATGATTGAACATATTGAAAATAAGTTTGTTTTATGGAATATATATTGTTTTGGTTATTACTTTATTCCCAGAGATACAGTCAATGTGACTGACCAGCCCAGAGGCTGTGTGCCTGACCTTTTATTGTTCCATTATTTTATATTGCTATATTGATGCCGTAAAACTAAGGTCCCTTAGCAGTTCTGACAAATCTATGTGTTAAAATTTTTGTTTTTTTTTCTTTTCAAATAACATTACTTAGACGCTCTCTCACATTAGCATTGTGAATTGCAACTCTCCCACTACCCCCACAAAAAACTGTAGTTTAAAACAAAGAAATAAAACAATCCCATGTTCTAAATAGACTTACAGTTAATATACTGCCATTAGTATTAGACTAAGGTCTAAGCTTATAGAGGCATTGTATTATAACTCTCTCTAGTCTCCCCTACTTTAACCCTTATATCTACCCCCCCCTTTTTTTTTTTTTTTTTTTTTTAGCATGGCTTAGTCCGAACTGGGGAAGTATCCTACGTTAATTTCCCACCAACACAAAAGGCCTCAACATCCCTGAAAAAAGAACGTCATTAATAGGAGAACTTACTAAAACTAAACCCAAAATTGTATTCCTGCAGGAAACCCATTTCAAAACAAACAAAACCCCTAACCTTCTTAACAATTATTTTACAAAGGTGAACACGCCACTAATTCCTTACCCGAAATAAAAGGCGTCCCATTATTGCTCAGTAAAAACTCAAATTTTTCAGTTACAGATCAGCTAGCTGACCCAGAGGGTAGGTACATTTTTTTAAAAGGATCTTTAAATGGACAACAAACGACTTTTGCAAATGTATACTTTCCTAATAAAGCACACATCTCCTTCTGCATAAAGGTTGTAGACAAACTGAAGTGGTTCTTGACGGGAATGGTAATACTTAGTATATACTTAGGTAGATTATAATATCCCGCTGAATCCACTTCAGGACACCCCCAATGGCCAAACCTCAATAGCTTATAAAATAATCAAACGCATCAAATCTATGCTGAATTCCTTGATGCTAATGGATTCTGGGAGATTCCTAAATCCTACAGAGAAAGATTTTACATTTCACTCAATATCACACGACAAATATTCAAGGATAGATTATATTTTCATAACACAAAGGGATCATGCCTTATTGACAGAAGCCAAAACGGGATTTCAATCCCAATCTGACCATGCTCCCATTGCCATTTCACTCTACTAATCTGTTAATCGCACCAAAACCTGCAACTGGAGGCTGAACCCCTCCTTACTATTAAAACCAAATATACTAAAACAGATCACGGATTTGATTAAGACATATTTTGCCTTAAATACTAACAATGAATCATCCCCAGTCATAACTTGGGAAGCAGACAAATGTGTGATTAGAGGTGAATTCATTAAATGGGGTGCTCACCTTAAAATGGAATCTGAACAAAAAACTACCTCTCTCTGCACTACTAATTCACTTTTAGAATCTCTGCATAAACAATCACTCTCGGTGGCTACAGCCTCTGAATTATTAGAAGCCAGAAAAGAACTACAATCTATAATAGAGAACAAAGCGAGAAGGGTATTGTTCTTCAAGAAACTACTTTACTATGAGCATGGCAATAAAAGCGGGAAATACTTAGCCAGAGCCTTAAGAGATACCAAATTACTAGAAAATATACATTGCATACCCTCAAACAATGGGAATTTAGAATACTCGACAGACAAAATAGCAGCCCAATTTTATGATTATTATTCAAAACTATATGACCTCCCATTACCTCACAAACCTAACAATCTCTGTGGAGACAGAAGCCAAATCATTGAAGAATTCCTAAAACAAAGTTCTCTCTCAACTTTACAGAAAAAAGACTTACAGGAGCTATACCCCCCAATACAGAAAGCTGAATTAGTACAAGATGATCATAGGACTCAAACCAGGAAAAAGTCTGGGACTGGATGGCCTAACTGCCCAATATAACAAACTATTTGTTGAAATCTTAAAAATCCCTCTCCTTGTAAATCTTAATTCTATGCACACACATCCAAATATCCCTGAGGCCTTCCTACAAGCTCACATCACGGTGATCCCAAAAACAAATAAAGACCTCAAGGATTGCTCAAGCTACAGACCAATTTCATTACTCAATGTGGATATAAAACTTCTTGCAAAAATTTTAGCAACTTGTCTCTTGGACCAGAACAAGTCAGCTTCATGCCAGGAAGAGAAGCTAGGGACAACATCACCAAAGCCCTAAACCTGATTTGTAGAAAAGGAGAGATGGTGCAAGAAACAGAACATGCACAGCATAACAAATTACCAATAAAATTGCTATAAACAATATATCAATTATTAAAACATAAGAAGATAATTGGTGAACAACAAGTCTCAGTAAATAATGATGAAGCTGGGTAATAAGCACAAGGGAGTTGAAGCAAACTCTGGAAGACAGGGTAAAAAGGAAACAAGGTGTGCCAAACTAAGTGCACTATATTGGAAACAATTTATTTAACACAAAGCCAATTGGCTACACACACAGCATCAGTGAGAACCGATCATATAAGGTAAGGATGTCCATGGTCTCTAGGGGGTCACTGAATGGTGGGCACAATAAAGCGCCTGCATCATGGGATTGTGGTCGCCAAAAAAGAAAATTAATTATAAAGTTTTTATTTAAAAAAAAAAAAAAGGGCGGGCTGGTCACGAGGCAAGGAGCGGGAAAAACGTTTTTTTCTCAGACTGAGAGGCTATATAAGCCTCTGCGTGACAGACCCACTCACACTTGCCCTCAGGCGGCTTAAGCTTGATCTCCGCTGCGCTAACTTGGCTGGCTTGGGCTGTATCTGGGCATGAAGTCTCTAGTAAGAAGAGTCCTTGAAAGGGCTGAAGCTGAAGGAGGTGACGAATGGCTCCAGCGGTGTTTAGCTCTCTCAGAAACGAACACTCCTGTGGGTAATGTAGCGGAACAGCGAGCTATGGAGCCGCTCTGTGAATCTCGGCCAGCTGCCTCTGACTCAGCACAGCGCTCACCGGCTCGCAGCATTCAGCGGAGCTTACCCTCAGAGCGTTCTTTTTTAGAAACAGCAGCGGTGAGTGAAGATAGAATTGCGGCTATAACTGAGCAAGCGGAGTCAGTGCAAGGGGTTAGCAGAGGCAACAGGTGGGGGAAAAGAAGTAGGAGAGTTTTATCCCCTTCTCCAAGCCGCAATAGCCGAGGCAGGGGCAGAACACACCTCTCATCCACACCACTCAGAGAAACTCAGCCCAGGAATGAAGCAGCTGGATGCTGTGAGAGCCCCTATGTCTCTTTCCTCCCTTACAGGTGATATTAGTCAAGCAGCGCCAGCTATACAAATTCCAGTCAGATGCAATCATTCTGAATACAGTTCAGTCAGTGAGTTTGCTCAAAAGGAATTAATTAACCAATTACTAGTTTCATTAAATAAATTTAATGAGCATATATCTACTAATAATCCTACATCTGTGTCCACAAATTTCTCCAGTTAATGTTTGGTCTGGTAATTCTGCTAATATTAATCCTGTTGCTATAAATTCAAGCATTCCTGTAAGCATTCCTAATTCTATTTCGGAGACATGTTTCAAAGACGTACTTCCTTGTGTAATGTCTCCTTTAGGATTCCATTTGCCTTTAACAGCTAAAGAAAAAATATGGAAAGGCGAATTTTTGGATTTATTATCTTTATTACCTATTGCGAAAGATTTCATAAAAACGGATAAAAGATCTGAGGATAGTACGGAGGATAGACGCCGTCCTATTTCCAGATCCTTTTTTAATTGGCTGCAGGAATTTTGTATATTCTCTGCAATAATGGGGGAGAAGCATCCAGAGAAATGTACTGGGCTTTTTCAACATTTGGAACATATTCTGGAAGCTTATAAAAGTTTCGGTGGTTTGGGATGGTTTACTTATGATGAATCTTTCCGTCAAAATTGCAATATATCCTAATTTAAAATGGGGTAAGAAAGATGTGGGGCTATGGTTAAACTTAATTATCCCACAGAAGCCGATATATACAAGACTACAGCCCCAGTCAAACTTGACCTCAAATGCGTTAGCATCAGTTTATAAAAAAGGAACATGTTACGCATTTAATGAAAATCAATGCAAATGGATGAATTCATGTCGTTATTGTCATGAATGTTCTTTTTGTTTTGGTAGCCACCCAGTCTCAAGATGCTTTAAAAGAACATCTAGCAATCAAGTCCTCAGGGATCATAGAAAAGGCCTGCACGCCTGTGAGGCTAATCGAAATGCATCCATGGTTAATGTTATACCCCGACAAGGGGAAAGCTCAATTACTAATTGAAGGTTTTTCAACAAGTTTTAAACTCCCTATTTTTACAGGTCCAGGCTGTCATTTATCAAAAAATTTTAAATCAGTTTCTCTCTATACTGAAATAGTTAGGGATAAATTATTAAAAGAAATTGCAGCCAATAGGATTGCTGGCCCCTTTATCTCACCACCGTTTATTAATTTTCGAGTTTCCCCGTTGGGTTTAGTACCTAAAAAAGAGCAGAATTCCTACCGGCTCATTCACCATCTATCGTTTCCTGAGGGTCAATCTCTAAATGACGAAATTGATCCATTATCGACTTCGGTCAAGTATGCTACGTTCGATGATGCTATCCAAATTATTCAAAAGTTTGGTCGGGGTGCTTTATTAGCAAAAGCAGACATCCAATCAGCCTTTAGATTATTGCCCATTGCCCCGGAATCTTACAATTCACTGGGTTTTTGTTTTGAAGGTTATTTTTTCTATGATAAATGCCTTCCAATGGGCTGCTCATTGTCCTGCTATTATTTCAAAGTTTTTGCTTCTTTTCTTCAGTGGATACTAAAATTTGAATCTGGTCATACTGGAATTATTCATTATCTAGATGACTTCCTGTTCACTGGCCCACCGAATTCTTTAATATGCACCTTAATCCTCAGGTTATTTTTCCTTTTAACAAAATACTTCAACATTCCCTTAGCAATGGAAAAAACTACTTTCCCATCTCCAATCATTGAATTTTTAGGCATTAAGATTGATACGCACTTATTCCAGTTTGAATTACCTGCTCAAAAAATTTATAGGTTACCATCCTTCATTTCATTCTTCCTGCGCAGAAAAAAGATCTTATTAAAATAGCTTCAATCTTTTCTGAGTCTTCTGGCTTTTGCTACCCGCATTATGCCTATGGGAAGAATATTTTCTAGAAGGCTATCTTTGGCTATGTCAGGCTTCAAATCCCCTTTTTTCCCCACATTAGGTTGACTTGTGCTCTTAAAGAGGATTTACTGGTATGGTCCCAATTTCTACAAGAATTTAATGGCAGATCTTTTTTCCAGGAAGACTTTGTTTTTGCAACAGATTTAGAATTATTCACAGATGCTGCTGGTTCTCAAGGTTTTGCTGCGATTTTTCATTCACATTGGTGTTCGGACTCATGGCCCCCCTTTGGATTGCTAACAAATTTACAAAGAACATAGTTTTGCTGGAACTTTTTCCAGTTTTAGTTGCTTTGGAAATTTGGGGTGATCAGCTCTCTAACAAAAGAATTATTATCAATACAGATAATAGAGGTGTATTATTTGCTTTAAACTGCCTTTCTTCAAAATCTGTATTAGTCATAAAACTCTTGCGTTATTTAGTTCTATTATGCTTAAAATTAAACGTTTGGATTAAGGCGAAACATATACCAGGCAATCTTAATGTCATCGCTGATGCCTTATCTCGATTCCAGATGGCTCGCTTCAGACAGCTATTGCCTCATGCAGATCTGGTTGGGTACCGTTGCCCGAGTCATCTTTAGGATTTAATTTAAATCCAGTAATTCAGGTTATTAAGCATTCGATCGCTCCTAAAACATGGACTGATTATTCAGTTGCATGGGAAAGGTGGCTGACTTTCAATAAAGAATTGGGCTCTACGGGTCTACCACCTTCTGAGAGTTCAATTTTAGCATTTCTGTGTTCATTAATTCAATCGGAATTTTCCTTTAACCACATTAATAAAATATTAGCTGGAGTCTCTTTTTTCTTGAAGCTGAATAATTTTCCAGCTTGTAACAGTTTCTTTTCTGTTAGACAAGCTTTAAAGGGTTTACGGAAGAAAAACTTGACTCCAGATAGGCGCAGGCCAATTACTGTGGAATTATTATCAAAGCTGTGTTTGGCCACTCCTTTTGTTTGCATCTCAGAGTATGAGGCTATATTATTTCATGCTGCTTTTGTTTTGATGTTTTTTGCGGCTTTTCGTATATCTGAGATGTTACCAAATAACAAACACAGTTTAGAAGGTTTGTTTTTATCAGAAGTGTCTTTGTCGGAAGATAAGGTCCTTGTTTTTGTCAGAAAATCCAAAACGGATAGATCAGGTAAAGGTCAATGGCTCAATCTATTTGCTTTTGGGGACTCCATCCTCTGTCCTTTATTAATTCTAAAAAAATACCTTGCTGTCAGACCAGTTTCAGGTCAGCAATTTTTGTTCATATTGATTCCTCTCCTATGACAAAATTTCAGTTTTCAGCAGTATTAAGACGTTGTTTTTCTCATTTAGGCCTTTCGCTTTTTAAATTTTCTACTCATCAGAATTGGAGCTGCTACAGAAGCTGCTAGATTGGGTTTGAGTGATGAGGTCATTATGAGATTGGGTAGATGGGAGACTAGTAGATTTAACATTTACATCCGACCTAACTTGTCTCTTTGATTCTAGGTGCCTAATCTTGCATATGGATATTTGGCCATTCATACATTTATTGGGCTCATAAGAGAGCTTCACAGCGTTGTATGGTTCCAACCTATCTTTACCTTCCGATAAGTTTCTTATTTTATGGAAAGAAATTCGTGGTTTACAATGGACTAATCTTTTTCTTCATATTTCTCTTTCATTCTTGGCCTTATCCAACTATGATAATTTTACACATTGGAGGTAACGATGTGGGTAGATTAAAAAGTTTGGATTTAATATTTCTAATAAAGCAAGATTTGTATCGTTTAAGAGTAATGTTTCCAAATACTTGTGTTGTTTTCTCTGAGATGGTCTCTCGCTTACATTGGTTGTACTCTAAAGACAGCAGACCATTGGAAAAGATAAGACAGAGAATTAATCATTCAATTGAAAAATGTTACCATCAATTGGGGGGAATTCCTTCCGTCACGTAGATTTGGAAGGAGGTTTTCCCGGTCTTTACAGCCAAGATGGCGTACATCTTTCAGTTGTTGGTCTTGACATTTTCATTTTAGTTCTTCAAAATTGCATCGAACAGGCCGCGGTGCTGGGGTAGCCTGTTTTTTTTTTTTAAAACCCGGCTGGTGGGGACTTGGTTTTATTGAAATTATTTATTTACAGCTCGAGTCCTATGACTGAGCGAGTTAGAATTGGTTTGAATTTGAAAGAATATTTATTGATATTTCATTATTTATTTGAATAAAGTTATTTGTTTTAATTCTAACACCAATAAAGGTGCCGCGGCCATTTTCAACACCAACCTGTTGTAGTGTACTTATTTATGAATATATAGTGCGACCTACAATCCCATGAATAGTGGGCACAATAAAGCGCCCGCATCATGGGATTGTGGTCGCCAAAAAAGAAAATTAATTATAAAGTTTTTATTTTAAAAAAAAAGGGCGGGCTGGTCACGAGGCAAGGAGCGGGAAAAACGTTTTTCCTCAGACTGAGAGGCTATATAAGCCTCTTCGTGAAAGACCCGCTCACACTTCCCCCGAGGCGGCTTAAGCTTGAGCTCCCCTTCCCTCCCACCCTTGTCGCTGGCACCATTATGTGGTTATGTCACCCTTGAATCAAGGGGGGACTTGGTTTTATTGAAATGATTTATTTACAGCTCGAGTCCTATGACTGAGCGAGTTAGAATTGGTTTGAATTTGAAAGAATATTTATTGATATTTCATTATTTATTTGAATAAAGTTATTTGTTTTAATTCTAACACCAATAAAGGTGCGGCGGCCATTTTCAACACCAACCTGTTGTAGTACTTATTTATGAATATATAGTGCGACCTACAATCCCATGTGAAATCCAGAGCAATATCCTGAGGAGTGTCCCAGCGGGCTGCAGCAGGTGACTCGGCAGGGCGATGTACAGGACCAGCCTGGTTCCTGCTTAGCGGCATGTGCACCAGTGTGGAATGCATTCGGAGGAGGAGTCTGTGAACCGGAAGTGATGTGTGGGCATATCAGGTTGTCAGATGCCCACACCTCACTTCCGGTTCACGGACTCCTCTGAGTGTGTTCCATGCTGGTGTGCACGCTGCTAAAAATCCCATTAAAATCCCATCCCCCCTTTTTAGACACTTACAACACATACAGCGGCAATTTGGGCTCATAAAAAACCAAGATTAAACTTTAACAGGATCACACACTCCAAAGAGGCAGGAGGCATGAGCCTACCTCAATTTAAAAGATATTATTATGCTACATACATTACAACAGGGGTGCCCAACCTTTTGAAAAACGAGGGCCACTTAAGTTGATGTTGGAAGTTGATGTATTAGGCTGTGTGCCTATCAATGCAAGCAGGCGGGAGAGTCTGAGCTAACCTACAGAGATAAGAAGAATACATCATGCTGATTTAACAAGAGCAGTTGGAAAGCATACCACGTGGACTTTCGGAGATCCTCTGTATAAACTCCCCTATTTCACTTACTGCTGCATTCTAAGGGACTTAGATGTTTGGAAAACGGAGTCGGGTCCAGGTTTATGAAAAGGAGCCAGTACCAGCCTTGCTGTTTACGCTGTTACCTCAGTAATATGAGGTAAGGGGCCACTACCTATTACTGCATGATTCTTGTCACGAAGAGGAGTCACTGTGTTGCTTCCCTGGTTTATACACCTTAAGGCATACACCTACTATATGCTCTGTGGAGAATCATTTTGCTTGGTGTGAAGTCACTGGATGTTCTATTAGCACACTATGGACTAATACCTTTGTCACCTGTTTTATTTCACTAGGCACTTTTTGTTTATCTACTTATGTATATACAATCTATTTGGCACTTTCTTATTAGAAGATCTGTCACTGTGTGTATTTTCACATTGGACATGCTGGGATCACAGTGTGCCCCTATGTGTGCATGACACACACGATCGCATTACTTTGCACTGTATTGCATTGCACTTTTTTCCACCAGTTGAATTTATGTGCACTATTATTTATTTATTAATGTATTACTACTTAATAATGTATTAATGTTTTAAATCTATGAGTATATAAGTTTACATTACGTCCTTAGTAGGGCATTACACTCCTAGTATTGTATTTTTTTGCATTGATTTGTTTGGCACTGTGTCACTTTTTTGTACATTACATACACCATTTTCTGTTATGTACTAGCAAGTCAACTTCACTATTTGACTATTTATGCATTTGGCACCTTATTTATGCTCCACAGTCTGACATTGTGATACAAAATGAGTTTATGCAGTTTCCCAATAGGATTTGTTATGCATACTGCTATCTTTAGCAGCAGTGTTAGTCTATTATTGGATTAGCGCAGCACCATACCTTTCATTTACTTCCCTGCACTCATGTCTGCCATAGAGCGGTCTGGTTGTGAGAACTGATATGATTTGGAGTGTCTGAGTAGATTTGTGTGTTTTCTAACTTCTGTCCTTTTTCTCCATTATGGCATCCCTTGTTGCATTGAAAGAAACATACCAGATTACTGGAAATGAAGATTTGTGATCCAATAATACTAAATGGTGTGGAAGCACAGTTTATCATTACAAAGTTTTGTTCCCCTATTTATTTCCCTGAGTCAGAATGAAGTTTCCTTCCGATTAGTTTACGGTTGGGGTTGGGTGGTTGTCAGAAGACCAGTATTGGGACTTCGGTTAATCCTGAAAAATGAACTGTTATTGATAATGATGATTATTTTCAGATACTAATACTGTATCAGTAACAATCATCCTCATGAATGCAAGCTTTTCATTACTCAGAGGTGGTTCTGTCACAAATGTATTAATAAACACGGGGGGGGATTCCTAATAATAATTATCATGCAAAGTTCCACTCTTGCCATAACTTTGCTACATTTTGTGAAAGTAGCATTTTCACGACTTTATTGCTAGGAGAAAGGTTATAATACCAAGCAGGATGTTCTTGTTTCAGGACTTTGCAATTGGTATCTTTCAGTACAGGAATGGTGTCCTTAAGCGCCGATAGTCCCTGGATAGAGAGGAGAAGTGTTAAATTAACTGATGTTAGAATTCTTGTTAAAGTAAATGGTTACAGTATGATTTAGTGTAAGTGTTATATTTGGGTTCCAAGGAGGGTTAGTGTGAGGACCAAGGTTCCAATGAGGATTAGAGTTCCAGGGAGGGATAGTGTTAGGGTTTCAGGGAGGATTACTTTGGGGTTTGACACTTTAAAGAGCGTTAATGTGAGAATTTGGATTCTAGGGAGGGTTGGTGTGAGGATAGGGGTTCCAAGAAGGGTTAGTGTGAGAGTTAGGGTTACATGGAGGGTCAATGTGAGGGTGGGTATTTCAGTGAGGATTGGGATTCCAGGGATGGTTAGTGTAAGTACCAAGGTTCCAGGCAGGGTTAGTGTGAGGACTAAGGGTTCCAGGGAGGCTTGGATTTCAGATAGTTTTGGTGCAAGGATTGTGGCTCCAGGAAAATGTGTGTGAGGGTTACTGTAAAGGTTCCAGGGACATTTATTGTGATGACTGAGGTTCCAGAGAGGGGTAGTTTAAGGGATGAGGTTCCAGGGAGGATTAGTGTAAGGGTTAGAGTTTTAGTGAGGGTTAGTGAGAGGGTTGAGGTCTAAGGGAGGGGCGGTAGTGTGAGGGTTGGAATTCTATTGAGGGTTAGTGTGAAGGTTGAAGCTCCAGGAAGGGTAATGCCAGGCTTAGGGTTTCAGGGAGTGATAACGTGAGGTTCGAGGCTCTAGAGAGGGTAAGTGTGAGGGGGCATTAGGATGCACACCTTCTAATCCCAAATCGGATTTATTGCTATGAACTTTTGTTCCTTCTTCCAGGAGGGGGAAGGCATTTCATACATAATCATGGATTTAAAAATAAAATAAGCATTTTGCAGAAAGTAGATATACCGTATAACAGATAATGTAAACAATTCATAATAAAATGAAGAATCAACACCCGTTGCAGATGGAAAAGGATCTTTTATTACATTGGTTTTAGACTTTCAATATTTTTATCTTTATAGATGTCTTCAGATATGTTCCTTTACCAATTCTTAGACTGACATTCTTACAGGTTCTAAAAAGGAAAAGGATATTTAATTAATAAAATAGACTCAGATGTTGGTGTCACACTGTACGGTTACAAAGAATGTTTAAAAACTTGTTCTTCTTTAATGCCCTCTTACTGCCCACACACTTCATGTCTATGTGCTGTACTGCATCATCTGAATCAACATAAGTGGTTTCACAGAAGTCTGTGGGAATTCTCAACTATCCCAAACACCACACAGGCAATGGGTGGATCTGCTGAAGCATGCTATTGAGCAAAGTGTAACATATATATTATGTCACCTTCCACTGACTGGCTACAAAATGTTTCCTGAATTTCTTTTTTTTTAATTGTGTGCATACTTAGCTTTTAGTTATTCAGCAAAGTATTGTGCTTAATGTTAAATTTAAATATTTTGGGTCATTTGGGCTTTTCTTTCAGAAAAAGCAAGAGGATTTTTGAACCAGATTCTTACAGCTAATAAGATGCAGGAAAAAGTACAAAAGTCAACATAGGGTGAGTAAACATTTAAAATATAAGTTCAATAAACATATTGCATTGTACATGTGTTAAAAGAGAACTGTAGCCAAGTGTTTGGCTAGAGGGGGAGAGCAACTATAAAGACACTGTGCTGCAGCTGCTTTGTATGTGTGTTTTTTTTCCTCTGTGGATTTAACTGGATGGACTTGTGTCTTTTATCAACCAGACTATGTATGCTTATACAAGACTTTTATGCTGGCTTCAATGTTGTTTAGCATCCATCCAGCAGAGAGAGCTGGTGGGTATGAAGGACTTGAGAGACTTTAATGCAGGCCGCACTGAACAGTGAAAAATATATTCTGGGAAGAGGATCTTGCATAAAAGTAAATGGAATGATTGACTACAACTCCTAGATATAGAAGGGGAAAAAGCAGTTTTCTGGGCTTTACAGGAGAGAACTTTCTTGCTGAAGGAGACTGCACATCTTGGAAGCTGTGTGTGTATTCATCATCTGTAGCCTTATGCCGTGTACACACGACCGGACATTTCGACAGCAAAGGCCTGATGGAACGAATCCGCCGGACAATCCGATCGTGTGTGGGCTACATCGGACCTTTGCTGTTGAAAAATCAGAGGGACTTTAGATTTGGAACATGTTTCAAATCTTTCCGACGGACTCGAGTCCGGTCGAAAAATCTGTTCGTCTGTATGCTAGTCCGACGGACTAAAACCGATGCTAGGGCAGCTATTGGCTATGAACTTCTTTATTTTAGTCCAGCCATCCATCCAATATATGGGTGGGGGCCAGGTGGTTGGCATCCAAGTGGGAAGAATGGCACGCAAAGTCCAACGGAGGTTTGAAAAATTATTATTTGGTTAAGTTAAAGATAACAGATAACAACAACAGAAGCAACAATCACAGCAGCATTTGATATTTTGTCTGCGGTAAAAGTGACAACTACTTGTTTCATGGTTTCAGGCGATATGGAAACAGTGGTACCAGAACACAAGCACACGGGAGTGGAAGGTCTACAATGTTGACACAAATGCCAAGTTTCCAGCAGCAATGTTGTCCCTTGGATAAATCTTACGCTACAAGGGAAATTTTTTGAAAAGGGGATAGTTGATAGGCAGAGTGCGGTGCATACAGCAGTACAATAATGGTGCAAGTGCACTATGGCCCAGAAGCTCAGAAGAGTGGGCCATAGTGTTCTTAGTCTGTGCCTCTTCATCTGGAACCTTTCCCTAGGGCTAACTAAGCTGACCCTAACCAGCGGGGATTCTGTCCCTACTCTATCCACTTCACAACTGCATGCCAACTACAGTGAGGCTCTGCTATTTACTAGCATTATCCACACCAAAGATGGCGGCTGAGGTCATGTGGAGTTGCAGTGTCCAGTGGGACCACTGCTCCCCTAGTGGCATCTACAGAGGCTTCAGGGGAACAAAAGCTCCTCTCATTCTCCATCCTTCTGTACTGAGGTCTGCACACAGTGCCATCTACAGAGAGGCAGGCAAACTATATAATATATACATATAACTATATATCTAGATATCTAGATATATCTATATATATATAGTGTGGCAGAGCAAGGCTCTGTCACTATGAAAATGGGGTTAAAGTGGACACAGAGTCTGCATATTGTCTGAGTGCAGAGCTACAGAGTGTAGGTTTGAGGTGGAGAGAACTGCTCTGGCAGTTTTCTCCAGGTTTTGCTAGTTCCTTATGGGGCTCTGTAGTTTGGAGATCCTTCAGAGTCTTGGGTGGGACGGGATCTCCAACCCTGTGTCCGGGTCTTGTGGACAGCCAGCAGGGTGTGTGCCCAGGTGCACACAGCCCATATAACGAGGGACTGGTGAGAGCAGAAAGGGTGGAGGAAGGTGAAGTTGGAGCAGTGGCTGCTAGTAACTGTCTCTGTGTGAGAACAGATGCTGTGTGCGTTGAAGGGCTTCAAAGCTATGTGCGTCCAAGGAGCCAGATGCTGTGTGCGTTGAAGGGCTTCAAAGCTATGTGCGTCCAAGGAGCCAGATGCTGTGTGCGTTGAAGGGCTTCAAAGCTGTGTGCGTCCAGGGAGCCAGAAGCTGTGTGTATTGAAGGGCTGTAAAGCTGTGTGCGTCAAAGGAGCCAGAAGCTGTGTGCATTGAAGCTCTTGAAACTGTGTGTGACCAAGGAGCCTAAGACTGTGTGCATCCAAGCAGCTTGTTTGAGGGGCCTGTTCCCTATAGCAGCAATACTGCTGAAGAGTAGCCAGGTGGGCTAGCATTTTCATTTGGATTTTCTATTGTATTTACTTGCTGAAGCTTGGACCCCTGCGTGGGATTCCTGGATGGACTTTTGTTGTTTTTTCCTTTAATAAACGTGGGCTACCAGGCCCTTAACTATAAATGCCTCTCTGATGTGGACTCACTGCACTAAAACGCATCTATCCACTTGAGCTGAACAATCCCCAATGTCACAATAGATATATATATATAGCTATACCTGGATATATAGATATCTAGATATAGCTATATATATATCTATATACTGTATATCTATATCTATATAGATATATACAATATACTTGCTTTACTTACAATTAAACAGTCTGTTTTTTTTTCGGATACCCTTACAGTTGTGTGTAGAATACTGATAATTGTGCTCACATAGGCATTAGCAGCAACTCATTAAACATCCAGGTGTTTCAGAGGGAATAAAGCTGTTCCTAGAGTTGTGGCAAAGAACAGCGAACCCAGGGGTACCAAGCAGCTCCTCCAGAGGTAAGTGCTACAGAAAGTATGGCCAAAGCTTTTTTGGCCATACTTCTCTTCTGGGTCACAGGAGCACATTTATTTCAGCACTCCTGGGACCCAGATTCAGCTGACAGTGGGCTAAAAATTTTAAATCAGGATCCACCCAGATGCCTGACTGGGAGCTGGCTCAGCCTTTCAGCTCACTGCTGAGAGCCTGAGCTAACTGCTTCTGCCCCCTCCACAGCCTGAGACTCAGTGAAGACTGAGAACTAAGTGATCAGTTCTTGGTCTTAGAACAGGCAGGGAGCAGCTGCAGCATCAGACTGATGCTTCTGCCATATAGGTGAGTATACATGTTTGGTTTTATGATATCCCACACCTCCTTTCTGTGCTATAATGCCTGTAGTAAAATGTTCAAAGTTTTGGAAAATGTACTACAGGGATTATAGTACATTTTGTACAAATATTTATTCCCTCTATGTTTGTTGTATTTTTGCATTGTTTTAACCACCTCAATACCAGCATGTTACACCCCCTTCCCTTCCATGCCAGTAAACATCTACGATTAAAATCCATTTAGAAGAACAGGTCCCCCACCAGCCATTTTACTACAACTGACAGGTCATAACAGAGTTAACAAAGAATGCACACAAAATAAAATTTCAATAACGTAAGCAAAGCAGAACAATGAGGAAAACTCAACACATATCTATAGCACAAAGAAAATTACAATCTGAAATAAGATAAGCTAAACGGTCAATGCTAATGCTATGTGTAAGGTTTAAAATTTGCAACTTACACTGTTGATCCAGGAGATGTAAGCAGACACTCTGGTGAACACTGTGGGCTTCAGGTAAGCATTGCAACCAAGGGAGGATACAAAGCTGGTGACACCATGGACCTGGTACACGCCATTGACAGCACAGTTCAGAGGTCCACCAGAATCACCCTAAAAAAGACAGGAACTGAATTTAAGAGAGAATAATGGAAAACTGTTTTACACAGAACCCCACCAATTGTTTTTACAACTGTTGCTTTCATGTTGGCTTAAAAGAGAAGAGCAGGACATGAAAAAAACAAACAGTCCTACTCACCTAGGTGGATGCAGCATCGGTCCGATGCTGGATCTGTCCCCAGCCTCCTCTACACCGATCAAAGACCGCAGATCGCTCAGTTCTCAGTCTTCAGTGAACAGACAGCCAGTCACTGTCAGTGGCAACAGATGAGCTTGATAACTTACAACTTACAACGATTGTGTCTTCACTATTGATATAAACCATTTTTCTGTATGTGGCATATTGATTGAATGGGGTGTCGACTATAGATCAATTATTCCTAATGGAAGAGACTGATCAGAAATTGATCATTCATATAAGCATGTAAAGTTTAACAGTTTATTTTCTTTAGAAAGTAGCCACAGTATTAATAGAAAAGCCTGTTTCTTACAAGCATTCTGCAGAGAAGGACCTTTGCTCTCTGTAAGGAAGTAGTGGTCTCCCTGCAGAGGACCGATTGAGTCTCAGAAATTTAATGCTGCCTACTGATGGGGTAGCTCTAGTTCTGACACAGTAGAGGGTGTGCCAGAGTTCTGCAGAAAGACAGTTGTTGTTCTTTGCAACATGCTGACAGGGAACAGGATTTTTTCTGCTCTGGCTGATTTCTAAGGAAAATAAACTGTATGATTTTGCACACCTTTGTTTGATGTATTTAGCTGATGTTGTGAAAGGTGTAAGTTCATATGGGCTTCAACACCTTTCTTGCCTCTTTCACCTTCACCCAAAGGACATTTAGAAGGAGATTTTCCACCTGGTTGGAACACAAACAGTAATGACCACTTTCAAAGATGTAATTACATGTTCTTACTGCCTACACTATACAGCCTGACTATGGCTTGTGTTTCATGTTGGTCTTTTGATTAGGGATGGGTCTGAGACATTTATGGCCAGTTTTACTTACATTGCAACCAGCCTGGACTCCATTGCCACCAGCGCAAACCATGGTTGTCTTCACAGTGCTGCCCCAATAGGAGCTGGTAGAGCAAGTTGAGTGGGCAACAACGGGCAGTGGAGCTTGCTGGAGGATGGAAGGCAGAGATCCACCAGCTGCAAAAAAAAGAGTTATTACAATTTTTAGTGCTACTAGTATGAACACTTCTCATATTAGCTCATAGCTATAAGTTTCATCCAGATTCTGACAGAAAACTAGGAGTACCTGGACTTTCCATGTTAAAAGTTACAGAGGTCTAAAGTAGACATGTGCATGGCGAAAAAATTTGTTTTGTTTAGTTTCATTTTAATTCAGTAATTTCGCTTAAGTAAATTCAGTCGATTTGTTCAGTTTGTTTTTGGAATTCGTATTCGGAATTTTCAAATTTCTTCGAATTTACCGTTTTTTTTCGATTCAAAATGATCAAATCGATACATTTTTGAATTGGTCGAAACAAAAATGTTATATTGTTTTTGATTTGACTGCAGCAAAGTGAACAAACAAAAGAAAAATCTTCACCAAATGATTAAAATGACTCTTTAAATCACTTTTGGCTTAACAAAAACAGCATTATTTTGAAATGCTACTCTAATAACACACAGAGTCTTTGATTTCAGCAATATGTGTAGAATATAATGTAAAATGTGATTTAAATTTCAGTCAGAGTTTCTAAATTTTGGATGAATTTCGTTACGTTATTCGGAGCATTCGGTAAAATTTGTTTATATTGTAATTTGGGTACTCGGATATATCCGAATCTCCGAATAACGAAAAACTTGTCCGAATATTAATTCAGAACGAAACAAACTGCACATGTCTGTCTAGTGTAAGGTATGAGTTTCACATAAAGAACAATAGCACAAAAATCTATTAACATTCATCTAGCGCTCAAAGGTTCTAGACGTTCTTTGATCAATTAATAGGAAATTGATCATTTAAAGAACTCTGTCCTAATAGTAAAGGAACATATACTTTATGTCTGAAGGGAACAGGTAAATCATTAAATGCAGTTTTCATGTCTGTGCCCATCCTGTCCGCTACATCATGCTATATGATAGCACAGCTTACACAGGTCATCACATCATGAAAGCTCGGGTTTGTAACGCAAGGAGATGATGATGAGAAGAGTCCACACACAGCTCTCCAAAACAGTAACTGTTAGGTGGCCAGTTTGGATTTTGTTGGAGCATAAGGTAAAAATTAAACTGAAAAGTTCTATGCTAAGTATACCTGGTACTTAATTTTTTGTTTCATCTGTCATATTGTTTGGAACAAAAGTTTGTTGTGTTTATAGGAGGTAAAAATAAGTCCTGGTAAGCATCTTGAATGTGATGGTAAACCTAGCCATGATGCAGCATTCATCAGATTATTTTATTTCTAAATGTATTTTGCAGCAACTTACTGGTGGTTCTTCCCCATCCAGAAATGATGCAGTTGTAGTTGTTAGCCAGGATAGTGCCATCAGCTGGTAGTGTAGCCAGTTTTACATAGCTGTTCAGAGTTGCGCTAGCAGCCAGATGGAGGACAGCAATATCATAACTGCAATGACAAAGTATAACATATACACAGTTAAATACAGCAAACAAACATTCTTTGTTACATTTTTATACAGCAGAAGCAGAAAGTATACAACCAGTATCTTCACTAGGATATGTTCCCTTTGTTACCTGTTCTTGTGACCACACATAAAGTAAAGGGAAATCTCCCTAATGGACAAACAGACAGGTATAAAAAAACCTGACAAAAGTCCTAGGTCTTCTCCAATGAATTGAAGAAGTTTTTTTTTTCTTAATCTCTACCTCTAATCTCTTTTTTTTTTTAAAGATTCTGCTCCCTTCCTGTCATTGAGACCACACAGGAAGTGAGTGGAAACCTTTAATAAAAACAGAGAAACAAACAGCAGTTTAGACCTGATAGGAGTCCATACTCCACCATCCGAAAAAGCAAAAGATTTGGCTGAAGTTGGGCTTTAACTTGGCACACTAAGCGTTTAGCTTTTTTCACATACCTGCCAAGTGCGCAGTGTAGATACAGTCTATAATTTGCAACCCAGATAACATCCTTACTTAGATCGCTGTATTTTTTAATTGCAAGCATTGTAATTGCTAAATATAACTTGGTGTAAGCCTCTTGTGATCCCATGTACAGCAGACTGGCAAAAGAAGCCAATCGGTTGTCCTGTAGTGCTCATGTGATAACAAGATTTTTTTTTTTTTAATTCAGCAGAGAAAAGTCAGGTTTCCTTTCTTGACAGACAGTGCTGTGCTGTACTGTGTGGCAGAGCTGGGTAAATCTTAGACCATAGATGGACAGAAATACAAATTCTTTGGAGGTTGGAGTTCAGCTTAAAGTGGTTGTAAAGGTTCATGTTTTTTCACCTTAATGCCTCCTATGCATTAAGGTGAAAAAACATTTAGCGATTGCAGGCCCCCAGCTCCCCCGTTTACTTACCTGAGCCCTTGTAAGTCCCGCATCGAGAACGTGCTTGATGTTGGCCCGGCTTCTTGGCTCTTCATTGGATAGATTGATAGAAGCGCAGCCATTGGCTCGCGCTGCTGTCAATCAACTCCAATGACGCAAGGGCCGGGGGCGGGGCTGAGTCCTGTAGTCGGCGGCTTATGGACGCTGGACACAGGACTCAGGAGCGCGCCCGCAAGCTAACCCCCCCGGGAGATCGCTTCCCAGAGGTGGTTAGCTGATGCAGGGAGGAGCTGAGACAGCCGCCAAGGGACCCCAGAAGACGTGGATTGGGGCCACTGTGTGCAAAACGAGCTGCACAGTGGAGGTAAGTATGACATGATTGTTATTTAAAACAAAAAATGAAGCTTTACAACCCCTTTAAGGCCTGGTTCACACCTATGCATTTTTTAGTGCTTTTTCAGTTTTACAGAAACACACTACAGTCCATTTAACATGGTTTCCTATGGGTCATGTTCACATCTGTGCATTTTATGGAAAGGACCAGGGACTTTTTTCTGGTTTTTGGCTCCATAAACTTCAATGAATTAAAAATGTGTATTGAAAACTGCAAAATGCACCTGGAATATGCAAATTTCAACCTGCATAGGTGTGAACCAGGCCTCAATATTAGTAAAACCCAGATGTCTTGATGAATCAAGTTAATATCACCTCTCTGGTGGTGGTTGGGCCTCTTGCTCTCATTACTGTATATTGCATGGCATGTGTTAACGCTAAAGTCTTGTGCAGATCTACAGGACTTTGTTAGGTGACATCAAGATTAATTTCAAACTGAAGCACCAGTTTTATGCCAAAATTCTATATAATATAGATATTCTTATTATAAAATGCTCTGGTTAAGCTTCATGTTGGTAATGGAACTGTTACACATGCAGACATTCCTAGTTTGCGTATTATGCAGTAAAAGTTTTAAATTAAATGTGATATTTGAATGGCAAACTGAAATTTTGCTTTAGATCACATCTGCTTAGTACTTACCCAGCAGCAACATTGTTGGTATTCCATGAAGCATGAATACGTTTTGCGGACACTGAGATCACCTGTTCAGTTCCATCATTTGCGCTAAGGTTGTGTTCTCCCAACACCACACGATAGGTGGCTACCCTGAACATAGTCAAAGAGAAAGTCCCTTAAATATCATTAAAGAGTAAGTATACGCAAATCTGATTTTACTCATAATAACAGATACTGTTTGCTCACACCAGAAGATGAACCTTTACATTTTCAAGACTAACTGTGCCTCATATCCTATGCATACCATAATTAAAATGATCTCACATGTGCCTTGGCCTCAGATTCAATCCAGGGAGCCAAAAAAGTACCTTGGCAAAAATAGGCAGCCTGCCATTCTAAAACCAGTAACCAAATTACCACTGTGTGTGGTATTTTAAGGGGGAACAATGGGGTTGATTTACTAGAATGGAGAAAAAGGGGAGAAAGAGCCTTTATAAGGCCCCCCCCCCTTTCCTCATGGGATCTGAGGCAGCAGCAATAATTTATTAAATTAACAGTTTTGAAATGATTAGATTTTGATTGGTCAATATAAATTAGCCAATTATAACAAAAATAAGATTAGTCTAGAGTATGATAGGTCCTTTTATTAAGATTATCCACCAATAAATAATTTATAAAAGCAAGGTACCCCTATAAATAAATCCATTTATAACGGGCATTTTGACAGTTGGCAAGAAGAACTGAGAACTACAGCTCTGCAGCTCCAGCTATCCTTCTTCCTACTATGGCGTCTGACACTTCTTCTTGCACCGTACGATCCCTTCTGCAGCAATGAATGGATAAGGCCAGTACGGAAGATATGACGTGGTTAAGAGCTAACCTTTCTCTACGTTCGGGTACGGCTGACCAAATGACTGACGATTCCAGTTCATCACATGCCACCATTTCTATGGAGGATTCCGTGTTTCGTTGTCCAGATGATGTTCTGATTCCGGAAGTATCTGAAGCAATGCTATCAGCCGATCTGTTACCGTCATCGCGAGATGTGACTGACCGAGTGGGCGAGGCTTCCTTCCGGGGACTCAGTAAACGAAAACGCGTACAGCGTCAGAGCTATAGCCCTCCTCCACAAAGAGCTGCATTATGCCGTGCGGTAGTACCATCCTCCTCGAGGAGCAGGAGAACACAGAACATCGCTACGGTAGTGTCTGGCAGTCACTCTGCTCTTGAGCAATGGCGCAGATATGACGCACTTCGTGATTCCTCTTCTAAGATTTCCAGGAGAGACATTGTTGCTAGCTCTACTCCCTCCATTCCTCCTGGCAACACTATTCCTGTTCCTTCTCAACCTGGTACATCTTCCAACCAGTCATAGTGTCGCAACAGCAGTCTGTGCCTAATGATGTTCCTGCAGCTGCTTTGCTTGGTGAGTCTACTACTGTTCATTTATTGACTGAGCTTTCAGCTTCTCTTAGTAATATTATTGAAGGCATGGCTGTTCCTGGACGTTCGTCTACGGTTAGTATCCCTAATCCTGCTGCTTCTGTATGGTCTGCTGTGCATGATTCGCATTCTCCAGTGCCTGTATGTACTAATATTGAGAATGTTAATGCTGATGTTGATATCCGCAGTCCGACTGATTCTCCTGCTCTGACTAACATTACATCTACAAGTGTATCACATTTGTATGGTAAGGAAGTAATGCCTTGTGTTTTATCGCCATTGGGATTTCATTCATCTTTGAGTGTTAAACAGAAGATATGGAACGGTAAATACATTGGTTTATTAACGTTATTGCCTTCTTCTAAAGGTTTTGCATATAAAATTGTTAAAAGTGATGATAAATATGATGATGATAAAAATAAATTTTTTTCCAAATCTGTATGCAATTGGCTTCAAGCATTTTTCATATTTTCTAGAGTTCTTTGTGAAAAGTACCCAGAGAAAAGTTCTGGACTTTTCCAACATATGGACATTATTTTAGAAGCTTATCGTAGTTTTGATGGTTATTCTTGGTTTACTTACGATGAAGCTTTCAGACATAAATTAAGTGTTCACCCCACTTTACAATGGGGTGTAAAAGATGTGGGTTTGTGGTTAAGCCTATTCATCCCGCCTAGATCTTTTCCGGCCCATCCATCCACTAGTTCTTTTTCTTCTACCACTAACCTGCCTTATAAGAAAGGAATTTGCTTTGCATATAATGACAGCCAGTGTAAATGGTTGCAATCCTGCAGATACAAACATGAATGTGCATTCTGCTCTGGAGAACATCCGGTTGCAAAATGTTTTTGTAAACTATCGTCCTCCTCCCATCAACAGTCTAGGGAGTCTACGGGTAAAAGCCAACTTACCAATGAACATGAAAAACATGTTACCTTAGCTAGCAATTTATCCAGATCGACAGAAGGCAGTTCTTTTAATTGATGTTTTTTTTGCATGGTTTTCAGCTTCCTAGGTTTACAGGTGTTGGTTGTCAATTGGTAAACAATTTGCTATCTGTGACAAAATTCTTTTATTGTTGCTAGTAAGTTGCTTAAGGAAATATCTGAAGGTAGGATGGCAGATCCTTTTGATGAACCTCCTTTTGATAATTTGCGCATTTCCCCATTAGGTTTTGTCCCGAAGAAAGAACCTGACTTATAGATTGAACCATCATCTGTCTTACCCTTATGTTTCTTCTTTGAATGATCAAATTGACAAGTCGTTGTCTTCAGTTTCTTATCTTTCTTTTGAGACTGCAATTAATGGGCTTCGCTCTTTAGGTGTAGGATCTTTGTTGGCAAAGGCGGACATTAAGTCTGATTTTCGGCTTCTTCCTATCCATCCTTATTGTTTTTGTTCTTTGGGTATTTATTTTCAGGGCCATTATTATATTGATAAGTGTTTGCCCATGGGGTGCTCTCTAGCTTGTTTTTATTTTGAGGCGTTTTCTACTTTTTTGGAATGGGTTGTTAGGCAAGTGACTGGTTCTGATTTTATATTACATTATTTGGATAACTTTTTATTTATGGGTAGTAAAGATACAGATAATTGTAAATATTTATTGAGTTCATTCTTTGATGTTTGTTGTTGTTTTAATATTCCCTTGGCTGATGAGAAAACGGTGGGTCCGGTTGCGTGTTTGGATTTCTTAAGTGTTACTATTGATTCTGTGAATATGGAATTTCGTCTTCCTTTGGATAAGATTTCAAAGTTTTCTGATTTATTGCTTTGTTTTATCAGGCGTAAAAAAGTTACATTGAAAGAAATGCAATCTTTACTTGGGATGTTGGCTTTTGCTACGGGGGTTCTTCCTATTGGTCGAATTTTTTTTAGATGATTTTACTCTGTTCTGGTTTTAACAATCCTTCCTCTCATGTTAGATTGTCCAGCGATATTAAGGCAGATATGCTTGTTTGGTTGCAATTTTTACAGAATTTTAATGGTAAGTCGATTTGGCAATTTGAATTTATTTCTTGTAATGATTTTGCCCTCTTTTCTGATGCTGCAGGCTCTATAGGTTTTTCTTCTATTTGGAGAACGCACTGGTGTGCTTCCCATTGGCCTGCGAGATGGATTGTTCAGGGTTTTTGTAAAAATGTAGTTTTTTTCAGAATAGACGTTTGCTTGTCCATACTGACAATAAAGGTTTTGTTTATGAAATTAACTGTCTTTCCTGTAATGCCCCATACACACGATCAGACATTGATCGGACATTCCGACAACAAAATCGTAGGATTTTTTCTGACGGATGTTGGCTCAAACTTGTCTTGCATACACACAGTCACACAAAGTTGTCGGAAAACACGTACGTCTGGACTATAAACGGGGCAGTAGCCAATAGCTTTCATCTCTTTATTTATTCTGAGCATGCGTGGCACTTTGTGCGTCGGATTTGTGTACACACGATCAGAATTTCCGACAACGGATTTTGTTGTCGGAAAATTTTATAGCCTGCTCTCAAACTTTGTGTGTCGGAAAATCTGATGGAAAATGTGTGATGGAGCCTACACATGGCTGGAATTTCCAACAACAAGGTCCTATCACACATTTTCCGTTGGAAAATCCGACCGTGTGTACAGGGCTCTTCAAGTCAATAGACTTTTATGATATTTAGTTTTTAAATGTCTTCATTTCAATATATGAATTAAAGCTAATTTTATTCCTGGTAGAGAAAATTATTTGGCAGATTCCCTTTCTCGGTTCCAGATGGATCGTTTTTATCATCTGATGCCGGCAGCGGATCTGACTGGACTTCCTTGCCCCCCTCACTTATGGGACCTGATATAATTTTTTAATATATTCAAGATTCACTGGCTACTTCTACGTGGTTAAATTATATTTCATCGTGGAAGTTATGGATTTCGTTTTAAAATGCTAATGATTTGAGCAATTCTTCATTTGAAGGGGTTGTTTTATTATGTGTTAGGCACTTAATGTCACATAATTATTCATGGACTCATGTTAATAAGACGTTGTCTGGGGTTTAGTTTTTTCTGAAGTTGAGTTTGTTACCTCATTGTTTTAGTTTCTTTTCAGTGCGGCAAGTGCTAAAAGTTTTTTACAAAGTCTTTGTTTTATAAGGACAAACGCCTTCCTATAACTATGGATTTATTGCAGAACTTGTGTTCTATTTCTTCAACGGTTTGTTTTTTCTGCATATGAAGTTATTCTTTTTCAATCTGTTTTTTCCTTGCTTTTCTTCTGAGCTTTTCGTATATCTGAGATTGTCAGATACGCCCTCGGCCTTGCAAGTTCATAATGACATTGTTGAGGATGGGGGTTTACGGATTTTTCTTCCTTGCAGTAAAACAGACATTTATGGCAAAGGTTACTGGATTTATTTGAATCAATGTCCTTTACGTGCTGTTTGTCCAATTTGGCTCTTGACTAACTATTTGTTGGTTCACCCTAAACTTAATGATATTTTCTTTGTTCACAGTGATGGTTCTTCATTGACAAAATATCAATTTAACTGTGTTTTTCATAAATGTTTGGAGTTTTTTAAATTTAGGCCATGTGCCATTTACTTCACATTCTTTTAGAATTGGTGCTGCTGCTGCTGCTAAAATTGGTTTTCATGCTGACTTTATTAAGAAATTGGGTAGATGACGGTCTGATTCTTACAAATTGTATATACATCCTGGTGTCAGTCTGTATGCTTTGCATACTTCCTGTCGTTTGGGGTAAATTGTTTTTTGTTATTTAAAATAGTTCAATATCATTCAGCCTGAGCCGTAGTGGCTAGGTTGTATTTGGTAAGGTGAGATTATAAGATGTTTTTTAATATGTTTTAGTAAAAGTTATACAATATACTATTTGTTTATACCAATAAAACAGCCGCGGCCTATATTATCCAATAAAATTTTATTAAATATTACATAACTTGTCTGGAATTAATTTATTAAAAAAAAAAATGTGTATTGCATGCTGCCTTTTATCCCATGTAGAAAAAGGGGGGAAAGAACCTTTATAAGGCCCCCCTTTCCTCATGGGATCTGAGGCAGCGGCAATAATTTATTAAATTAACAGTTTTGAAATTATTAGATTTTGATTGGTCAATATAAATTAGCCAATTATAATAAAAATAGGATTAGTCTTAGAGTATGATAGGTCCTTTTATTAAGATTATCCACCAATAAATGATTTGTAAAAGCAAGGTACCCCTATAAATAAAGCCGTTTATAATGGGCATTTTGACAGTTGGCAAGAAGAACTGAAGAATACAGCTCCCCACCCCCCACTCCCTTTTTATGTGGTTCTATTTCACTCCTGTATGGGGTAAATTGTTTTTTGTTATTTAGAATAGTTCAATATCATTCAGCCTGAGCCGTAGTGGCTAGGTTGTATTTGGTAAAGTGAGATTATAAGATGTTTTTTAATATGTTTTAGTAAAAGTTATACAATATACTATTTGTTTATACCAATAAAACAGCCGCGGCCTATATTATCCAATAAAATTTTATCAAATATTACATAACTTGTCTGGAATTAATTGATTTAAAAAAAAATGTGTATTGCATGCTGCCTTCTATCCCATATAAGAGTGCAAAATCTGGTGCAGCTAAGTTCAGCTTGTTCAATTAAGCTTTGACAATAAAGGAGGCTGATTGGTTTTCATGCAGAGCTGCACCAGATTTTCCACTCTCCAGTTTTAGTTAATAAACCCCAATGGCACAGCATATGTGCCAAAAACAATATGGCAGCTATAGGGCACTTTTCTGTCCCGATCATGTCCTACAATAAGCTGTGCAAAACATGACTATTAAGCATATGCCAAGCAAAAAACTTTTGGACAGAGTGAGGAAAGATTTAAACTCCTGCTGTTTTTTTACTGCTATCCACATACTGTAGCCCCCAACTGCCCTCAATTTAGTAAGACTGCCCCTCTTTGGGAACAATTCCCCTCTGTTTTTCATAGTTACATGGTTACATAGTAGGTGAGGTCGAAAAAAGACCATCAAGTCCAACCTATGAATTCTCATTCCTTCTCAATTGTCCCTCTTTTTGGACAGATATATAAAATTCTATAAACAAACTATTTACCTATAAAAAGTGTTATATTGAACAAATATATAATGGTAAAAAAACACTTGTTGTTTACATTGGATAAAATAATTGCTTGAAATAATTTTGAGGAGATTTGTTGCGTCCTTTGTCTACATACTCTGTATTTAAAGGTGCTCCTCTTTCCCATCTTAGAAAATTGCAATACATATATCCAGAGCTCTGTTAGAGAGGTTTATCATCACTTTCTGTCCTGCTGACTAGGGATGGGCTTTATGTTCACATGAGTTCGACTCGAACATTGGCTGTTCGCCCGTTCGCCAAATAGCGAACAAATTTGATAGCCGCGGAACACCCTTTAAAAGTCTATGGGAGAAATCAAAAGTGCTAATTTTAAAGGTTAATATGCAAGTTATTGTCATAAAAAGTGTTTGGAGACCCAGGTCCTGCCCCAGGGGACATATATAAATACAAAGATAAGTTTTAAAAACGTCAGTTTTTTCGGGAGCAGTGATTTTAATAATGCTTAAAGTGAAACAATAAAAGTGTAATATTCCTTTAAATTTCGTATCTGGGGGGTGTCTATAGTATGTCTGTAAATTGGCGCATGTTTCCCGTGTTTAGAACAGTCTGACAGCAAAATTACATTTCTAAAGGAAAAAAGTCATTTAAAACTACTCGCGGCTATAATGAATTGTTGGTTCCGGCAATACACATAAAAGTTCATTGATAAAAACGGCATGGGATTCCCCCACAGGGGAACCCCAAACTAAAAAAAGGCCCTTCAGGTCTGGTATGGATATTAAGGGGAACCCCGCGCCAAAATAAAAAAAAATGGCTTACCAGACCCTTATCCGAACATGCAACCTGGCAGGCTGCAGGAAAAGAGGGGGGATGAGAGCACCCCCCCTTCTGAACCATACCAGGCCACATGCCCTCAACATTGGGAGGGTGCTTTGGGGTAGCCCCCACAAAGCACCTTGTCCCCATGTTGATGGGGAGAAGGCCTCATCCCCACAACCCTTGCCCGGTGGTTGTGGGGGTCTGCGGGCGGGGGGCTTATCAAAATCTGGAAGCCCCCTTTAACAAGGGAACCCCCAAATCCTGGCCCCCCGTGTGAATTGGTAATGGGGTACAAATGTACCCCTACCATTTACCATTTCACAAAAAAGTGTCAAAAATGTTAAAAAAAGACAATAGACGGTTTTTGACAATTCCTTTATTAATGTCTTCTTCTTTCCCCGCTTCTTCTTCCATCTTCTTCTGGTCTTCCTTCGGTGTTCTTCTTCTTCCTCCATCTTGTTCTTCCCCAGCTTCTTCCTCTATCTTCGTCTGCTTCTTCCTCCAGTCTTTTCGTCCGGCATCTTGCTCCGGCTTCTTCTTCTCTGCTTCATCCTTCGATCCGCCTCAATGGGAGTCTCCTGCTGTGTGACGCTTCTGTTCAGGTGAACAGCTCTTATATAACGGAGGGCGGGCCACCCGGTGACCCTGCCCCCTCTGACACACGGGGATTCCCTATGGCTTTCACCGTATTGTCAGAGGGGGGGCAGGGTCACCCGTTTATGTAAATGCGGACCCTCTATACTGAGTTTGAGGGCGACTCCCACGCCATTTAAAAAAAAAAATTGGTGCAGGGTTCCCCTTAATATCCATACCAGACCTGAAGGGCCTGGTATGGAATTTGGGGGAACCCCCACGCATTTTTTTTTGTAATTTTGGTTCGGGGTTCCCCTTAATATTTGCGGCTATAATGAAGTGTCGGGTCTCTGCAATACACATAAAAATCATTGAAAAAAACGGCATGGGGATCCCCCACAGTGCATTACCAGGCCCTTTGGGTCTGGTATGAATATTAAGGGGAACCCTGAAGCAAAATTTTTTTAAAAATGGTGTGGGGGTCCCCCTCAAAATCCATACCAGACCCTTCAGGTCTGGTATGGATGTTAAGGGGATCCCCGCACCAAAATTTTTAAAAAAATGGCATGGGGTCCCCCTAAAAATCCATACCAGACCCTTATCAGAGCAAGTAACCTAGCAGGCCGCAGGAAAAGAGGGGGGGATGAGAGAGCACCCCCACCTCCTGAACTGTACCAGGCCACATGCCCTCAACATGGGGAGGATGTCCCCATGTTGATGGAGACAAGGGCCTCATCCCCACAACCCTTGCCGTTGGTTGTGGGGGTATGCGGGCGGGGTGCTTATCGGAATCTGGAAGCCCCTTTAACAAGGGGACCCCCAGATCCCAGCCCCCCATGTTTGAAATGGTAATGGGGTACAAATATACCCCTACCATTTCACAAAAAAAGTGTCAAAAATGTTAAAAAAGACAAGAGACGGTTTTTGACAAATCCTTTATTAATGTCTTCTTCTTTCCATCTTCTGGTCTTCATTCGGTTTTCTTCCTCCATCTTATTCTTCCCCCGCTTCTTCCTCTGCTTCTTCCTCCGATCCTCTGCTTCTTCCTTTGGTCTTCTCGTCCACATCTTCCTCTGGCTTCTTCTTCCCCGCTTCATTCTTCGGATGATCCGCATCCATGGGAGGTTCCCGCTGTGTGATGCTTCTGTTCTTCTGACAGTTCTTATATAACTGAGGGTGGGGCAACCCGGTTACCCCGCCCCCTCTGACATCACAGGGAAAGCTATAGGAAAGTCCCCGTGAAGTCCCCGTGCGTCAGAGGGGGCGGGGTCACCGGGTGGCCCCGCCCTCAGTTATATAAGAACTGTCAGAAGAACTGAAGCATCACAGTGCTGGAACCTCCCTTGAATGCGAATCATCAAGAGAACGAAGAGGGGAAGAAGAAGCCAGAGGAAGATGTGGACGAGAAGACCGAAGGAAGAAGCAGAGGATTGAAGGAAGAAGAGGAAGAAGCAGAGGAAGAAATGGAGGAAGAACAAGATGGAGGAAGAAAACCGAATGAAGACCAGAAGAGGATGGAAGAAGAAGCGGGGAAAGAAGAAGACATTAATAAAGAAATTGTCAAAAACCGTCTCTTGTCTTTTTTTAACATTTTTGACACTTTTTTGTAAAATGGTAGGGGTACACATAGGGTGGGGGGCCGGGATCTAGGGGCCCCCTTATTGAACCCCGCCCCTTATGACGTCACAGTCCCAGCATGACTGTGACATCATAAGCGGGCGGGGTCACCGGATGACATCACCCGGTGACCATGCCCTATGCCTATATAAGTCATTGCGAGGTGCTCACACAGCATTACAGCGGGAGAGATTGTTGTGTCAACATCGGAAGAAGAGAAGAGGGAAGAAGATGATTAAGAAGACTGGGCCACTGCTAGCAAGAGAGCTGCAAAAGAGCAGAAGATAGCGGAGGAGCCCCGCAGAAGAACCGGACACCGGGAGAAGAACCAGACACCGGGAGAAGAGGCCAGAGAGAGCGGAGAAGAACTGGACACCGGGAGAAGAGGCCGGAGAGACCCCTGAAGTCAGAAGAAGACCCCCGAAGTCAGAAGAAGACCCCCGGAGCTGCCTAATAAATTACTTTAAAAACCTGTGTAGTGTGTTTTTTTTTATTGACACTTTTTTCCCTAGGTGAATGGGTAGGGGTACGATGTACCCCATACTCATTCACATAGGGTGGGGGGCTGGGATCTTCAATAGATGAGACGTAAGAAAGGGTAGGGCAGAGGGCGAGTCTCGGGGGACTCTGAAGGACCCCAAGAGGCAACATAGCCACCCCGGAGAAGGAAGCCTGCAGAAGGGATCTTTGGCCCAGCTCAAGAAAGAAAAAGGCAAGCTTTTATATAAGAAGCATTAGACAAGCATCTAATAAGGCTGTCTACTGGTCCCTTTAGAATACTGATATAAGTGGGAAGGAGACCACGGAATCGGAGAGAGGGATATCGATCGTTCAGGATTCCAGCTGGATCTACATACACATGCCCATTACCCCTGCAGGGGTTGGGCGTTCCGGTGAGTGAGGGCACAAGTGGGGGTTCAACTAAAGACGGATAACATCAGTCACAGCAAACCTGTCTGGGATCACTTGGATGCACACACCATTTGTTCTCAGGGATTTTTTCCACATTTATAGGACAATTTCTACTGGACGATTTTTATTGGAGTATTTAGTTGCACATAGTAATATCACATAAATATTGTTTTGTATAATTTTTGGGATTTTTCCAGCCAACATCAGAGGATTTTTTTCTGCCGTTTTTTGGTGTCACATTGCTTTGTGTCAGGGTATCACCGGCACCGGACCTGGGCGTCGGCGCGCGCCTATGCGCCGGCGCGCTCCATTACACACTTCTCAGCAAGATCGTGGTGTTCCCGGGCATCAGCGCGGCGCTAGGGCGCGCGCGCGTGTGCACGTGCGCGCGTACGGGCGTGCGCGCGTTCGCGATAGCGCCGGTTTGGCGCCAAAGTGCACATAAAAATCCCCCTGTGCCTCTGGCACATTGCTGCTTCGTCTCAGCTTGTGATTCGTGTAAACCTGAACCTGATTACTGTTACCTATCTGACCCGGCTTGTTTGACTATCCGTCCTGCTCCTATCCGACCCGGCTTGCCCGACTACTTTTCTGCTACCTGCCTGATACCGTTGCCAATCCCTGCCTGCCTACCGACTCTTCCTCTGCCTGCTGTTTTGCCTGTTTCATATCCGTGCTGACCCGGACCGTCTGACCCTGCTTGTGCCTGCTGTTGTCCTTGCTGTTGCACCTTCAGCTCCAGCTCCAGTGATCTCTGCATCTACAAGTGTTCCAGCGTGCTGCCTCCAGTGCATACCTGATCTGCAGTTCAGCCATCCCTGTGGGATCTTTCATCACTTCAGCTCCAGAGACTCCGCTCTACAGGCACTCCTACCCCACTGTGCTCAGGAGATCACTGTTCCCACTCCAGTGACTCCTGAACCAGCGTTGTATGAGAGGTCTTCTCCTACAAGTCAGGCTCTACTACCAGGTACCTAACACTTTGAACATTTATTAGTGGGATTTTTAACATGGATATAATTGATGTTTTATGTTTTAGTTTCACTTTATCTATTTTTTGGTGATTTGTATACCTAACATCCTATATGGTACATATATTCTAAATGGTTTTTAGCACTTTCACAGGATTTTTTACCATGTTTGATGATGCACCCTGATGCACACATTTTTTCATGGTGAGGTTAAAAAATAATAATTTGTTTGTGAACAGCGCCAATTCCCCTATCAGAGTATTTTATCACTTGGACTTCACCTTGGTGTTTTCCTTTTTTGGGGGGCTGCAGTTCTTGTTGGTATTTGTCCTAAGTGCGGAATATTTGAATTTTAGAACATGTTTTATTGTTTTATTACAGTGTTTCATGGACTAGGTTGTTTGTTGTGCTCCTGCTCCTAAGGCAGTATACAGGTCATCTCATAATATTTCCCAATTCTAATGCAACTTTTATCTAGTTAATACTGACCAATAACCTGTATGTAGCAATGTTTTTGGTTACCTGTCCACGCAGTGAGCAGCAGTCAAGACACGGTTAGCACGGATCAGGGAACCTCCGCAGGTGTGGTACCAGCTGCTGCCAGAGATATATTGGAGAGATACCTAGAGGTGGAAAATGATAATGGATTTTGTGTAAACAGTAATACCTTAATATTATTTTTTTTAGCTGTACTAGAGTGTCACATCTAATTGGTATTGTACAAAAAAAAAGGCTTTTTAAAGGAAAACTGTAATCTTTTTACCAAAATGTACACATTAATGTGGTCTAATGACGTGTATACCATCTTGTTTCTGTGTATAATATGTAGTTAATTATGTACATAAAGCAGCCATGTTTATTCCCTAATCCCGCTGTTAAAAAAAGTCTGTGATTTGCAGCAAGAGATCATGTGATCTAGGTCAGCCTTTTTCAACCAGGGTACCCAGGCACCCTGGAGTGCCTTGAGGTTTCTTCAGGGGTGCCTTAGCAAAATGCCCAAAAATTGTATACAAGGATGAAGCCTGCCTTTTAGTTACACTTGTGCACATTGTTCACCATTACAACCTTTTAGCAATGGCATCATCAGTTGATAAGGAGGATGTCAGTCACCTAAAAAACATCCTTGTTCGACCCTTCTCTGCCTCTCTCCCTCAGTACTGGGGTCACATTAGCTGAGTGATGGAGAAAAACTGAGGGAGAAGAGAAACACTTTGGATACCAGTCACTAACAATTTGCAAAAGTGCATTTGCTTTGGAAGAATAAATCACCTCTAATGTTCAGTACCCTACTTGTGCGTTTTTTTGCTGTGTTATTTAAAACTATTAGAATAGTTTTTACATTTTAGAATGGGGTGTCCCAAGACTGTCCATAATTTTTAAAGGGTGCCTTGACTGAAAAAAAGGTTGAGAAACACTGATCTAGGTTGCCTATGGTAGGAGCTGTTTATTCATTGAAAGAGATAGAAACCTTTCAGTTTACAATAATATTGTAATTTGCTGACATATGCTCTATTGATTTATGTAACCTTACTGATTATTCAAGCATATGTTCAGTACCACTTGGACTGCCAACTCCAAACACTGCCGGATTAGGGGGAGGCAATTCATTTGAGGTCTGTTTTTTAACGGGTAAAGAGGTTATATAGGGGAGCTTGTTTATTTATCCTTTAGGCTAATCACATTCAAACATCTGTTAAAAAGCTACATATGACCTTTATTTTTAAACTTTTGTATTTTAAATGAAGTGGGGGGAATGGTTAGAATCTCTATCAGGTTTTTATTGCTATGCATATCTCCATAAATGGGATTCCCCTGCACTTCCTGTCCCAAGAGATACAATAGCAAGTGAATAGAAAGTTCCCCAAAATGGGGAGAATTTACACCTTTATTGTCTCAGGAACAAATTTCCCTACTGAACGATTTACCTTCTACTACTGTTTCAGTGACTAAAGCCCTGTGAGGCATAAACATGTCAGCCGGTTGCTCTGTTTGTTTTAGTGCTATTTCAATGAACTGAAGACTTTTGGAGGATGTGTAAATATGCTGAATACTTTTTCTTGCTACACTGTTTCAGTGGGAGCTATAATACCCCTTTCACACCAGTGGACCGATCGGGTGTGCATGTCTGTTTTTTAGGCGGATCTGATCAGACCACCCATTGTTCTGTACGGGGCGGTGAATGTCAGCGGACATGTGTCCGCTGACACCTGCAGGCATCCAATCTGATGAAATCTGCTAAAAACAGACAGTTGGGGATATGTTTGCACATATCCGGCGGATCAGATGACAGTCAGATGGAACCAGACATGCAGTCTGTTTCTATTTGACTGCCCCATAGAGAGCAGTGGGATGTGCCTGTTCTGCATAGCGGAGCGAACACGGACCTGTCATCCACCTGCTCATCGGGGATCAGTGGAGAGATCCCCCGCTGAGCAGGAGGATCCACTTGGCCGGATTCCACCATGTGTGAAAGGGGCCTAAAACTTTATATTCTTCCTCTCTTTCTTTTACTTTTACCCCGATTAACCTGATAAGTAGTGAGGGAAAATCTCCCCAAACACCAATAAAAACCTTAAATATGTAGCTTGAGGGATGCTGGATAGGAAATTGGTTTAGTTCCTCTTCCCCTTAAAGATAAGTCCATGTTGTAGAGTACAATGGCTTTGGGTAGGTAGCTCTCCAACACAAAGGGTGTCACCTTGGGTGATTTCTAGAAGTTGTAGGAAAATAGAAGCACCAAACCAGTAGTAGTCCACGCGAATGTATTTTGTCATAGCAGGCTGAAGATAACAAACCAGTGGATTATACAATCAGCTGCTAAAGTATGCATTTGAATGAAAAGAGCCAGCTTATTTATGAGTTGAACTATCCCTCTATTACCCGCACAAGTCCAATATTTGTTTCAAACTAACAGATTAAGCCCTGATGAAGAAGGGAACCATATAGTCCCTGAAACAAAGGTACTGGCTTGTTGTCTTTGAACTTCTATGATGAAGTAAATATCTTTGGACCACTAAACGTTTGCTGTTGCACTCTTGCTTTTCCTTCCCCTACCAATAGAAATCTAACAGAGGTTCTAACCCTTCCCCATTTTTTCCAATGCTAGAAAAAAATTTAGCTGGAGTTCTTATAATAACTAAAGATACATAACAGAAAAAAACACTTTATTAGTACAACAAATAGGTCACTTCTAAAAAAAAGTTCCAGTGGCAAAAATTTGAAGGTACGAGTCTCCCAAACGTGAGAATGTGAGATTTTGTAATTACTTAACATCGTACAGTGCATCCGAAAGTATTCACAGCTCTTCACTTTTTCCAAATTTTGTTATGTTCCAGCTTTATTCCAAAATGGACTAAATTCATTATTTTCCTCAAAATTCAACAAACAGTACCCCATACTGACAACATGAAAGAAATTTGTTTGAAATCTTTGCAAATGTATTAAAAGAAAAAGGAAAAAAAATGACATAAGTATTTAGAGGCTTTGCTCAATACGTTGCTGAAGCACCTTTGGCCCCAATTACAGCCTCAAGTCTTTAGAGTATGATGCTACAAGCTCGGCACACCTATTTTTGAGCAGTTTCTTCCATTGTTCTTTGCAGGACCTCTCAAGCTCCATCAGGTTGGATGGGGAGCGTCTGTGCACATTTATTTTCAGATCTCTGTAGAGATGCTCAATCGGGTTCAAGTCTGGGCTCTGGCTGGGCCACTCGGGGACATTCACAGAGTTGTCCCATAGCCACACTTTTGTTATCTTGGCAGTGTGCTTAGGATCCTTGTCCTGTTGGAAGATGAAGCTTCTCCCCAGTTTGAGGTCCAGAGTGTTCTGGAGCAGGTTTTCATCAAAGATGTCTCTGTACATTGATGCATTTATCTTTCCCTCGATCCTAACTAGTCTCCTAGTTCCTGCCACTGAAAAACTGCCCCACAGCATGATGCTGCCACCACCATACTTTACTGTAGGTATGGTATTGGCCAGGTGATGAGCAGTACCTGGTTTCCTCCAGACATGACGTTTGCTATTCAGGCCAAAGTGTTCAATCTTTGTTTCATCAGACCAGAGAATTTTGTTTCTCATGGCCTGAGTGTCCTTCAGGTGCCTTTTGACAAACTCCGAACTGTCAAGTGCCTTTTACTGAGGAGTGGCTTCCGTCTGGCCACTTTACCATACAGGCCTGATTGGTGGAGTGCAGCAGAGATGGTTGTTCTTCTGGAAGGTTCTCCTCTCTCCACAGAGAAACGCTAGAGCTCTGTCCATCGGGTTCTTGGTCACCTCCATGATTAAGACTGTTTCCCCACGATTGCTCAGTTTGGCTGGATGGCCCGCTCTAGGAAGAGTCTTGGTAGTTCCAAACTTCTTTAATTTACGGAAGATGGAGGCCACTGTGCTCATTGGGCCCTTCAATGCTACAGACATTTTTCTGTACCCTTCCCCGGATCTGTGCCTTAATACAATCCTGTTTCAGAGGTCTGCAGACAATTCCTTGGACTTCATGTCTTAGTTTGTGCTCTGACAACTGTTAACTGTGGGACCTTATATAGACAGGTGTGTGCCTCTCCAAATCATGTCCAATCAACTGAATTTACCACAGGTGGACTCCAATCAATTTGTATAAACATCTCAAGGATGATCAGTGGAAACAGGATGCACCCAGAGCTCAATTTTGAGTGTCATGATAAAGATAAAGGCTGTGAATACTTATGTACATGAGTTTTTTTCAGTTTTTATTTTTAATAAATTTGTAGCCTGTCATATTACCAATCATCAGCTGGGCAATCCGTTCCCCTCTGAGGGTGTGGGTACCTTCTTGGTGAGATATACATCTTCTGCCCAGGTTCGGGGGGGGGGGGGGGGTTTGTTGGCATGGTTGGCTTTTCATGCATTAATCATTTTATCTCTATGGACGTTTTGGTTTGAAGTGGCTTTTATAATTTGGGGTGATATACCCGCCCATATACAGAAATTTTCTGACTACTTTAAAAAGAGTCATCCATGCTACATCAGTAGGCCAGGAGCGTTTCATCAATTGCATCTGTCTGTGCTTCTCCCGAAGAAGTGAGGCTCTTCTCACAAAATGCGTGCTAGCACAGCTATTCCTGACTACTGACAGTCATCTTTTGTGACACATCCAGGTCTCATGGAAAGGTTGATTACATGAATGCAACATTTACCAATATAATGACATTTGATATATTTTTTTCTTTCTGTATCACATGATGTTTTTAAATGTGCGTTGAATAAATCATTTATAATTTTACTTGGTATGTTTTGTGGTGTGCTCTTTAAAAGTCCCATGGGCATTTTTGTTTTTTGTTGTGTGCATACTAATGGGACTGAGTAGCACCTCTACCCATCCCACACCATCTCTTTTCTCTTTATAGTATATCCACTGTTAACTGTGGGACCTTATATAGACATGTCCAATCAACTGAATTTACTACAGGAGGACTCCAATCAAGTTGTAGAAACATCTCAAGGATGATCAGTGGAAACAGGATGCACAAAGGCTGTAAATACTTATGTACATGTTATTTTTTGTTTTTATTTTTAATAAATTTGCAAAGATATCAAACAAACTTCTTTCATGTTGTCATTATGGGGTATTGTTTGTATAATTTTGAGGAAAATAATACATTTAATCCATTTTGGAATAAGGCTGTAACATCACAAAATGTGGAAAAAGTGAAGTGCTGTGAATACTTTCCAGATGCATTGTATCATTGGAAATGGATTTGGCACAATAGTGGGGGTGGGGAAAGCTTAGCCGCAAATGTGTGGCCAAGTTTTAAATGGATAGTTCTTCCCCTTTAAGAGCAGGGTCGCATACTAACATATTAACATGTTGTTGGTGCATGCATTTTTGCTGCTGCATTTCAATTACCTTAATTCTTTAAAGTGCTCTTTAAAATGACTGTAATGCGTGCACAGAGGGTTTTTTTGCAGGTTTAAAAACACTGTTTATTTTAATCTCCTCTATCTTACCTGCCATGGCCATGCATTTTTGGCAGCATTGGTTCCTCCCACTACACGTGCATTCTCCTCAGCATCCTCAATGTACTGAGCACCATCATGGCAGTGTCCTTTTGGAAAAAAGAAAACACATTTCGTAAAAGGCATTGAGATTGTGAGATTACAATCATCACATTAGCCTAACAGGTTTGAGGGTAAACTGGCAGAAGGTTGGTGAACATAGGTGAATCCAGACATGTAAAGGTGCTGAAAGATGCTCATCTGTATACATATGCTAAAGCAAACCCAAGGAAAAAAAATACTTACCTCTGGTACCACTCCAATTTTAGCTTTCCTCTTCAACATCACAGGATCCCTAAATCCAAAACTGTTCAGATATATAAATATCAATCCAGCCTTCTGTGTCACAAATCTAAACTCACCCATCCCACCTTACTATTGTCCAATGAGGCCCCTTAAAACAAACATAGACAAATAGTAATGTTTGGGGAGGAGATGTTGGACCTGACTCTGAACCCATGAAGTTGGATCAATAGTTATGTCAGACCTTGTATTTGGGGATCCTGCAGAGAAAAACTATTCGGATATGCAGGTTTTACCTGCTTCCTATTGACTACAATATAAAATTGAAAATAAAACACATTCTATATCCAAGGCAAAGAAAATTAAAAAAAAACAATCTGGAGGATATATCAAATAGATTGCTTACAGAATCAGGTGACTACCTGGTGCAAATCTGGTTCCTTGCATTAAACAATAGGCTCAGTTATCTAAACTGGGTGGGTTATTTTACCAAGTAGTAGAGCTATTATTGTATTGTTTTCTTTGTATTTTTCCTTTTTGTTTGTTGTTTTATGTAAAATGACAAAACCTTTAATAAATAGTAATTTGAATAAAAAAAGAAATTTATAAATTGCAAATTCTTCTCTATTTGGCTCCCCTGTGTCTTCAAAAGCAAACAGGTAACCACAACAGCTTCAAAGTAATCTACAACCAATTTATAATAAAGAGAGAATAAATAACCTTCTAAGCACATGTGTACATATTGTATGGTTCACTGTATTTTGACATAGTTTTACCACAGTAGGGGGGATTTATAAATCAAGCTGTAATCCCTACAGAAAATATAAAAGTGGTAGCTGCTTAAGTCATAGGAAAGGTGACCTAAGGTAGAGCAATTCATAGTAACTGAAGAATACAATTCCCCAGCACTCATCAAGCTACCTAAAGTGTTGGTAAAGCCAAACAAGATTTTTGTTTCTAACCCCTTCATAATGGCGTAACACAAATATGCGGTGTCCCAGAAATGGGCTTTAATTCTGGGCACCACATATGAATTCTTCTGTTTGTGCTGGAAGCGTGCTCGATCACATGTTTCCAAAACGGAGACCGGGTCGTGACAGACCCAGGTCTCCTACCAGCTATTGGGATCCAGCAGAACTGGATCCTGATCACATGATTGTTGTGATAGCCTCTGATTGGCTGTCACAATGACCATTCAGCCTGTGCTTGTGTTGTTTCTCGTCTATGAAGAGGTGAGATAATAGACTTCTCTGCTAGCAAGGTGGAAAAAATACATTGTATCTATTTTTCCTTGCTGGAGGAGATGTCTGTACAAAAAAAAAGTCTGTTGAAGAAAATTAAAATTACCTAGTTGAAAGCGTGACCTAATTTAGTGAGTGTAGGTGTCAGTGCCATTTAGTGTGTCAGTTAGTGGCAGTGTTCGTGTCAGTGTGTGTTTAGGTAAGAAAAAAAAGGTTTTATATCTAGTGTCAGTGCGAGTGTGAGGCTCCATTCACATTGATGCGACAATCATCCTGACTTTGGAGCACTTGTCGCATCAGAAGTTGGATCCCAGTTGGACCCCATTCTGTGCAATGGAAACGTTCTAATCGGCGAGTCTTGAGTCACTCAAACTTAGAAAAAGGTTCCTTTACTACTTTTGGTAGTCGCATGCAAGTCGTGCTGGGGTCTGACGCGGAAGTCGGGTGCAGTGTGAACCCAGGCTTAGTGTCAGTTCAGGAAGGAGAAAAAACAAAATGCATACTATTGTTACCTGGCCCTACTACGGGTACAAAGAACAATTTATGCAAACATGTTTGGTATAACCACAATCGGCAGGAGTAAGAGAATTTATTTTACAGGTTTTTTTGGTGGTGGTACATAGTAATAGCATAAAATATTGGGTTAATAGTTAAATTATGATTTTTTTATTTTTTTTTTTACTATTTTGGGCCAGTTTTTTTTTCATAGTAAAACAAAATCAGGCAATATCTATTAACATTTTCCACCAAATGAAAGCCCAATCTGTCTTAAAAATGTATATACTATATATTTATATATATATAAATGTATGTACTGTATATCATTGCTGGGGGAGCACATTGCAGGGGCTTCTATCCTTAAGGCTTCCATCTCTAAGTGATTCTTTCTACAAATGATATGCACTTCAATCTCTGCTTCAAGTTCTGCCTCACCTGAACATTCCTTCTCTGTCTCTGTACAGGTATGTGTCAGCTCAACCACATCTTCCACCATTAAATGAAATTGGGATCTGCTTGCTGTCTCTGTGTGTGTGTCTTTGGTATGTGTCAGCTCAACCACATCTTCCACTGTTAAATGAAATTGGGATCTGCTTGCTGTCTCTGTGTGTGTGTCTTTGGTATGTGTCAGCTCAACCACATCTTCCACCGTTAAATGAAATTGGGATCTGCTTGCTGTCTCTGTGTGTGTGTCTTTGGTATGTGTTAGCTCAACCACATCTTCCACCGTTAAATGAAATTGGGATCTGCTTGCTGTCTCTGTGTCTTTGGTATGTGTCAGCTCAACCACATCTTCCACTGTTAAATGAAATTGGGATCTGCTTGCTGTCTCTGTGTGTGTGTCTTTGGTATGTGTCAGCTCAACCACATCTTCCACCGTTAAATGAAATTGGGATCTGCTTGCTGTCTCTGTGTGTGTGTCTTTGGTATGTGTCAGCTCAACCACATCTTCCACCGTTAAATGAAATTGGAATCTGCTTGCTGTCTCTGTGTGTGTGTCTTTGGTATGTGTCAGCTCAACCACATCTTTCACCGTTAAATGAAATTGGGATCTGCTTGCTGTTTCTGTGTCTTTGGTATGTGTCAGCTCAACCACATCTTCCACCGTTAAATGAAATTGGGATCTGCTTGCTGTCTCTGTGTGTGTGTCTTTGGTATGTGTCAGCTCAACCACATCTTCCACCGTTAAATGAAATTGGAATCTGCTTGCTGTCTCTGTGTGTGTGTCTTTGGTATGTGTCAGCTCAACCACATCTTTCACCGTTAAATGAAATTGGGATCTGCTTGCTGTTTCTGTGTCTTTGGTATGTGTCAGCTCAACCACATCTTCCACCGTTAAATGAAATTGGGATCTGCTTGCTGTCTCTGTGTGTGTGTCTTTGGTATGTGCCCTTCTCTATCTGTTGCCCTGTGTGCATAACCATGACGTTGTTTTTTTGTTGCTCTGGACTATCTTACCTAAGTTTTATGTGTTGATCTTATCTTGGCCTCTGGCCTCTTGTAATTCTGACTTTAGAAGCAAAAAGTCCACTTTGATTGTTAGGCATTCTTATATTCACTCATGATTAATTAACGAACTTCAACCCCACCCTTATAACAGTATAAATTTGAGCATCCTTAAGGGTCAGCACATTGCTGGGGGAGCACATTGCAGGGGCTTCTATCCTTAAGGCTTCCATCTCTAAGTGATTCTTTCTACTAGTGATATGCACTTCAATCTCTGCACTTCAGCGATTGCACGAAGCAAACAAATATAGCAATCTACACTGGAAAGCACCTAACAGACTGCAGGTAACATGCACTCTCTACCACTGCTTCTAACACTCGTGTCCTTTCTCCTCAAACTCTCTTACCTTCACCCCCCTCTCCACCCGCCTGCTTATACATATCACCCTGCCTTCTGTCCTCTCCCTACTACTGCTCCTACCAACTCTTGCTCATTCTACATCCATATACTGATAAAACCTCCAGTACTCTGAGACATGTCCCTTCACATAAATCACATTCCCACATTACCTCCCTCACCCTCCTGCTTCTCCTAATCTCTGGTGACATATCCCCAAACCCTGGGCCACCATCATCTGTCTTTGCCCAACGCTCCCATCACTCTACACCCTCTTGCAGGAGCCGCAACCCACAGAACTTGGTCTCTATTCCTCTTTCCAAAACCAGCCCCCCCTTTTCCCATGCCCTTTGGAATGCACGTTCTGTCTGCAACAAACTCACCGCCCTTCACGACCTCGTTATACCAAATTCCTTTAACTTACTTGCCAATACTGAAACCTGGCTTCATGAATCAGATACTACTTCTCCTGCTTCCCTCTCCCATGGGGGCCTTCTCTGGACTCACTCCCCCAGACCAAGTGGACGGAAGGGAGGTGGAGTGGGAATCCTTCTAGCCCCATGCAGCACCTATCAGGTACTTCACCCACCTCCCTCTCTAACACTCTCCTCTTTTGAAGCACATTGCATTCGTCTATTCTCTCCCATTTCTCTAAGAATTGCTGTCATCTACCGACCCCCTGGACCAGCATCAGCCTTCCTTGATGACTTCTCTGCCTGGCTACCCTACTTTCTCTCTTCTGAAATCCCCACAATTATTCTCGGGGACTTCAACATCCCTGTTAACACTAACACTATTATTATTTCTAAACTTCTCAGTCTAACCTCATCGATTGACCTGAAGCAATGGATACAGGCTCCTACCCACTCCAACGGCAACACCCTTGACCTTGTCTTCTCCTATCTGTGTACTCCGGGCATCCTTTCCAACAATCCACTCCCACTCTCTGATCACCACCTTATTAGTTTTGCTCTCTCCCTGTCTTCCACCTCTTCTCCCTCCAACCGCCTAACAGTTACATGTAGAAATCTTCGCCGCCTCAACCCTTTTCTTCTCTACTCTGCTACTGATCACCTCTATGACAAAATCTCACCTCTGTCCTGCCCCAACCTAGCCACTTTCATCTACAACAGCTCACTGTCTTCCTCCCTAGACAAGCTTGCCCCCTCACTACACGCAGAATTAGGCCCCAACTGCTACAACCCTGGCAAACAGATGACACCAGAAGTCTCAGAGAACGTAGCCGCACTCTTGAGCGCCTGTGGCATAAGACTAAGATCCAGGAAGACTTCACACAATATAAATCTGCCCTCCTAAAATACTATTCCTGCCTGCACACTGCCAAACAGACTTACTTTATCACACTCATTAACACCTTCTCATCCAGTCCACGTCAACTCTTCTCTACCTTCAACACTCTACTCTGTCCTCCACTGCCTCCACCCACCAACTCACTCACTGCCCAGGAGATTGCCAATCACTTCAAAACTAAGATTGATACAATTCATGAGGAGATCGCCAATGCGCAAAAACCTCCCCCGTGCAACACCCCATGTCCATAGATACAATCATTACTTCCCTCATTCAACCCTGCTACTATTACTGAGGTTGCTAAACTTTTATCTAACACTCAACCAACCACCTGCCCCCTGGATCCTGCTCCCTCGCAAATGCTATGCTCACCCTCTGACTCGATTCTACACTCTCTAACTCACATTTTCAACCTCTCCCTCTCTTGTGGCATCTTCCCAAACTCTCTAAAACATGCGCTAGTCACCCCCATACTTAAAAAGCCCTCACTGGACCCCACCAATCTCAACAACTTACGTCCCATCTCCTTATTCTCCTTCTCCTCCAAACTTCTTGAAAGACTGGTCTACAACCGACTAAGCGACCATCTGACCATGAATAAACTTCTTGATCCCCTTCAGTCCGGTTTTCACCCTCAAAACTCCACTCAACACTCAAATGACCTACTAATGGCTAAAACCAGTGGACACTATTCTGTACTACTTCTCCTGGATCCCTCTGCTGCCTTTGACACAGTGGACCACCCACTACTCCTCAAAAAACTCCACTCCTTTGGTCTCCGTGACTGTACTCTTCACTGGTTCTCATCCTACCTATCCCACCGCTCCTTCAGTGTCACTTACAACTCTACTCCCTCCTCTTCCTTTCTCCATTGGGGTCCCCCAAGGTTCTGTTCTTGGACCTCTTCTTTTCTCAATCTACACCACCTCTTTGGGTCAGTTGATTGCCTCCCACGGCTTTAAATATCATCTCTACGCTGATGACACCCAAATCTATCTCTCCACCCCCTAGCTCTCTCCATCTGTCTCCTCACGCATTACCAACTTACTAGCAGACATATCAGCCTGGATGTCACATCACTTCCTCAAACTCAACCTATCCAAAACTGAGCTCATGATATTTCCTCCCTCAGGTGCCACTTCCCCTGATTTCTCTGTCAATATCAGCGGCTCAACTATCAACCCATCTCCCCACGCCAAGGTCCTAGGTGTAATCTTGGACTCTGAACTAATCTTTTGACCCCACATTCTATCACTATCCAAAACTTGCCGACTCAATCTCCGCAACATCTCCAAGATACGCCCCTTCCTAACCAATATCACCACAAAGCTTCTAATCCACTCCCTGGTCATCTGCCATCTCGACTATTGCAACTCCCTCCTCATTGGTTTACCTCTAAATAGGCTAACCCCACTTCAGTCCATCATGAACGCTGCTGCCAGGCTCATCCACCTCACAAACCGCTCAGCGTCTGCTACACCCCTCTGCCAATCCCTCCATTGGCTGCCACTCAGTCACCGAATTAAATTCAAGGTACTAACTATAACTTACAAAGCCATCTACAACCTGGCCCCCAGCTACATCTCTAACCTAGTCACAAAATACCAACCTAATCATTCTCTTCACTCATCCCAAGACCTCCTGCTCTCAAACTCCCTTGTCACCTCATCCCATGTTCGCCTTCAGGACTTCTCCAGAGTCTCTCCCATCCTCTGGAATGCTCTACCCCAATCCGTCCGATTTTCTCCTACTTTATCCACTTTCAGACGATCCCTGAAAACTCATCTCTTCAGGGAAGCCTATCTGGCCCCCACCCAACAACTGTACATTTATCTTCTCAATCAGCACTCTTGTATCTCTTGACCTTCCCTCTTAGATTGTAAGCTCTAAGGAGCAGGGCCCTCTGATTCCTACTGTATTAAAGTGTATTGTATTTGTACTGTCTACCCTCAAGTTGTAAAGCGCTACGTAAACTGTTGGCACTATATAAATCCTGTATAACTAAGTAGTTGCAATGATATGTACAGTTATGTTAACACAGGCCAAAGTTGCAAAATTGGGTTAGGGCATTTAGGTTTGTGTTGTCCATGGTTGTGAAAGGGTTGATCTTGAAAAAGTGACCAAGAGGTAATATTTCTGTTAAGTTTTTATTTCTCATAGGAGCGATACGTAGCTCTTCGGGACGTCTGGTGAATGATCCGGAGAAAATTATAGATGAACTGGCATCTTTTTATGCAGAGGTATACAAACCATGTGACAACTACACAGACGAGAAACTGCAGACATATATGGGCACAATAACACTTCCAACTCTGACCCACCAAGAGAGGGGAGAGATGGAAGCACCAATCACACTGGATGAGCTGAGGGAGGCGTCAGCCTCCTTTCCTACCTGCAAGGCCCCGGGGGACGACGGGCTTCCCATGGAGGTCTATGCCCAATATGGCGAAGTAATCTTACCCAAACTGCTAGAAGTACTAAATGCCTCCTTTACATCAGAAAAGCTGCCCACCACCATGACTAAAGCTAACATCATACTACTGCTAAAAATGGGTAAAGACCCTTTAGACCCCGGCTCTTACAGGCCTATATCGCTGTTACAGAGCGACATTAAATTACTAGCTAAGATGCTGGCAATGCAGGTTAATAGGATAGTCAGGTCAATCATCCATTCAGATCAGGCAGGCTTTATGCCTCGAACGTCTACAGTGACCAATCTTAGACGACTATACTTAAACATGCAGACCCCCTCGGAGTCAACTGGTCACAGAGCCCTGTTGTCTCTCGACGCCAACAAGGCATTTGACAGCGTGTGTTGGAGGTATCTGTGGGCGGTCCTGGCCAAGTTTGGGTTTGGGCCCAGGTTCATCCAATGGGTGAGGCTGCTGTATGACACACCATGAGCAGCCATACGCATGGCGGATAGAATGTCGCATGCCTTTGGACTGGGCAGGGGGACTAGACAGGAGTGCCCTCTGTCTCCCCTGCTGTTTGCACTAGCCATTGAGCCCCTTGCGACGCAGGTGAGGGAATGCCCACAGATTAGGGGTTTTCGGTATGGCGAACTGCATGAAAAAATCATGCTTTACGCCGACGACATGCTTCTATTTTTGGAAGATGTGGAGGGGTCCCTGGATCAGGTAATGTCCCTTATAACGAAGTTTGGCCACTTTTCAGGCCTCACTATCAACTGGACTAAATCAGCTTTAATGTTTATAGATGGATCGCCGGTAACTAATGAGAGACCCCCAAGCCAGATACCTATAGTATCCACCTTCAAATACCTAGGTATATTCATTTCACCTAAACCTACCGAATTCTGTAGCCTGAACATCTAACCTTTGTTATCGCGGTTTAGAGATAAAATAAATGCATGGAATAAACTTAAAATGTCCCTGGCAGGGAAAGTTAATCTCATAAAGATGATTCTGATGCCACAATTTTTGTACATGCTGCATAATACGCCAGTAGTTATTACACTGAAGATATTCAGAGTGGTTAATTCCTTATTTAGGCTGTTACTGTGGCACACCAAACCTCCCAGAATTAAATTAGAACAGCTACAGTATTCAAGGGAAGGGGGGGACTTGCCCTCCCCAACCCTTGGATATACTACCTGGCAGCACAATTACAGCATCTGATAGGAGCCATGGCTCCTTTGCCGATGGGCTCATCGGCTAAGCTTATGCTGGTGGGCACAGGGGCTGAATCAATTCCCGAGGGATTGGAAGCCCACCTTTTCCAAAGGCCCAACAAGCAAATGCCCACATATACACTCCTCCATAAGGTTTGGAATAAGGCTAAACAACTGCAATATGTGACAGGCTTCACCACATATAGCCCGCTTTGGGAAAATAAAACATACACAGAACTGGCCAAGATCCAACAAGGACCCAGGTGGTGCTGCAGGGGTATCACTCATCTGAGTCATGTTTTTCGTAATGGGACATTGCTATCTTTTAAGGATTTACAAGCTAAATATTCTCTACCTTACAATATGTTATTTTATTATTTACAACTACAACACGCTGTCAGAGCTCAAGGGGAAGTGACGGACTGGTCCCAGTCCCACACGCCTGTTTTTCATATGATGCAGGAGGCGTCAGAGACTAAAGGCATAATCTCACAATGTTATAACATGTTATTATCGTAATTCTTGGAAGGGTACCCCACAAGGGCGGCGGCTCAATAGGAGGTGGATTTGGGCCCCATTTCAGGGGAGCTGTGGGAAGAGGCTTTGCAAGCAGTTAACACTTGCTCACTAAACATGGCTCAGAAGGTTTCCCAGCTATATATTGAGAGTACATTATACCCCTGTAAAGCTATACAGAATGGGCAGAGCACCAGATTCACTATGTGGCAGATGCAGAGCAGCGGCTGGAGACCTAATTCATCTCCTCTGGCGTTGCCCCAAACTCCATAGGTATTGGACGGAGGTCTTGGCTACACTGAATCAGGTGTTCCAGGCCAATGTTCCCCTGGATCCGTTGTGTTGCTTACTGGAAGTGTTGGAGGGGGTGATAGCAGAGGAGGTGACGAGAATTGCCTTTGCAAGAGCACTGTTTCAGACCAGAAAGGTAATACTGATGGGATGGAAATCTGCTATGCCACCTAGGTGCACAACATGGATACAACACATGGGAAAAACACTTATAAGGGAAAAATATATATACCAGCACAGGGGGATCCCTGGTAAATTTGATAGACTGTGGGACCTGTGGCTAGAAGTGCCTGGCATAAGCCCCATGGAATTGGTTCAGATGAGACTGTTAAGAAGTGCTTAAATTCAAAGGCGGAATGAGGTATCAACCACACGGCTGGGAGTTAGGTCACATGACAAATACGCTATGAAGCTGTAGAAAGTGTGTAACAAGGGATGGAAGAGGAAGGTGTGAGGTAGATGGAGAACATGCCCTTGGTTAAATTAGATGGGACACATAGTCCGAATGTTGAAAGTCTTAGGTTGTATAATGTATCACTTGACTGATGGTGTATTCCAGTACTTGGAAGATGTCTACTATGGTCCATGTATAAATGTACTGGTTGTTTTTTGAGCAATAAAACCTTCTTTGATTAAAAAAAAAAAAAAGTTTTTATTTCTCTCTATGGCCCTGCTGATAGGATAATCCCTCATTTACTGTACCTGCTGATAAAATAATCCCTCATTTACTGTCCCTGTGGCAATGACATAAGAAAATGGTATTAGGAAATTGAGGAAAGGGAGTCTACGGGAGAGGACAGCTATAAGGCAATAAAAACCCTCACTCACAAAGATTTCACATCACTTTACATTCCCCAATAAGGGCCTAGGCAAAAATGAGAAACAGACATGGTTCCAACCCTTTTTGCACGAGTTTGTTTTAATAGCCCTCTACTATGAAAGCCCAGATTCTGTGATCTGTCAAGCACAGGAGACAGGATATTGAACAATGAAACAAATAGATTGAGAACCACATAAACAAGGTATGATCCGGATAGTTAAAAGTCTTATGGTACTCTGATAGATATAGTCTAATTGCTATAACTTACCACAGAGGACAAATGCAGCAAGTAAAACTAGCTTCAACATTCTGGATGAGTTGTGTTCCTGAGAAGACCAGCAGCTACGGTGGGGTCCTGCTATTTAATAGACAGGGCTTGGCAGATAAGGAGGGAAAATTCACAGATGTTTCATATGCTGAATTTAGCAGATATGTTTGTCCTTTCTTATTCAAGGACACTTTGAATGCTTACATAAAGTTTGCTAGGAGGCTTTTTGCCAAAAAATTTACTTTATTTATTGTCTTGGAAAGGCAGAAAAAATAGAAGTTGCCATTTTGCAAACCACCCCAGGGGCGGTTGCTTTTTTTGTGGTATCGCTTAGAGGTCAGTATGTACAGGCAAAAACAATATAATAGATAATGATAGTTGCCATTATGCTTTTAGAACACTGTGGATTATCGGGTGAGTATTGTCACAAAGGGGATAGTTCACTTTTATTGCCAAATGAACAATTTTCTGATGAAGGTAATCTACCTACCTTGTTACTGGACAGTTATTATCAGAATAAAGCTGTGCTTTCATACAGATCCCCTGTCATGCCCCAAGCAGCTGAGACTTCTCCACATACACACATCAATTGTAACATCTGTACCCCACAGTTAGGGGTGTCCTATAGTCATAATCCGATCTCCAGGAGTGTCCCTTCCCAGGGAAGGCGCACTAGGGAGAAATTGGAAAAGCCTCACTGCTCCATCTTGCTGGTTTCTTCTTGCTACAACTCCACCCAGCTAAGCTTTACCCACTATTTATATAGGATCCTGCCAGGAAGGGAAGTGCTATCACATCACTTCCTGGGAAAGTTAAAGGAGGGGTCTACATTAAAGAGGAAACTAATAACCCCTTGTAGGCAGGTGCTTAAATGTTATTTGTGTTTTGCACTAAAAAATTACCGTTTGGTGACTTAGAAGATAATGGCATGCTGTGGTTGTGCCTTCCTCCTGCATGTGTCACTTCCCATTTAGAAGGGCAAACCCTTAGCAGGACACTGATTAACAATGCTATGTTTCTTTATAATGTTGTGTTAACAACTAAGGACTCTGTGTACAAGCGATTTACTTCAGTAAAAGAATTTCTGGTTAAGTAACAATGCCTGGTCTGATTTGTGGATGAAAATAGAAAAAGCTTTTACAGTAGTGCATCCTACTAAGCAACTTGGCCCCTATTTTAGGACCCACTGCAGAATGGAACCCTCCTAGGGACTTAGCCTGAAACCATGGTGTGCGAGGCCTTGCAGTGTATGAACAGTGGTTCCCCTCTTTGTCTTCAGGCTGAACATGACAAAGTGTAAAATATAAGAAGAGCTGATAGAGACAAATCAGTGTTTAATAATATTCCCTTCAAAATGACAGGGCCCGGACAGGTGACAGTGACAAGTGTAAAGGACAATGTCCTAACATATGTGAGCCCAGTAAAGTACCAGTAATTTGGCCTCTGACCATGCAGGGGCCCTGAACCCACATGAATAACCATACAAAAACAAAAGCATGCAGTTCTCCCATGCTAACACTTTGGTGTAGTCAACAGGATACACTGAGTTGGATGGAATGCACGTGACCAGGAGAGTGATCATGACCAGGATCAGCGAGTGAACAGATGATGTAACTACTTGTGACTGGTGGATGCAACAAGGAGAGCTATACAAATGTGCTATGATGAGGAAGTGTTTTTAAAATCTCATGGTTGGAGCTAAACCAGAGGCTACATCACAATCATATTTCAGCAGCTCCCTTGACACAGGGCTTCACTTCTGAGCTCACAGAGGTTTTGTTCAATGTCACCTTGGGGACTGGGAAGTGCTGGGCATGATGTTACATAGGTAAGTCAGTTATTATTGGGCATATAATTGTGCAACATCCAATGTTACAGAAAATGAAACAAAATACCCTGGTGGTGGACTTTTAAGGCACAAAAGTTATAAAAAATATTCTAATATGAAAAAGTATTTATTGGAATATGAAAAATACAAAACATGTAGTAAAAAGCACATGTAAAGTGAATATTACAGTGTTGTCATCCAAAACAGAATACAAATAATAAGCTAATATTTCTTGCACCCAACGCGTTTTGGATTAAATATGAAGAAAATCAGTATATATATATAACTACATTAGGATTGAAAAAAAATAACATAAATATGCAAATATATAACAATGTAACACTGTACATCCAAATACAAGATAACAGGCATGAATTAGTGGGAAAACAGTAAAGGGAAAAACACTTAAATATCATGGAGTGACAACTGTTGCCGATTAGAAACATAAGGGTACACAGAAAAGTTGCTTCCAAATTGCTTGAGCCAGAGGGTTCAACACAAAGGCACACCTCAAAAACAGGGATGTGCCTGGCCCAAAAATGCTGGTCCAGCTCCTCTCCACACACAGCACCAACCTGAGAGGGAAAAAGCCAGGGGACCCACTGAGGCAGAACTCGAGCTTGGTTTTTCCGATATAAAAACAGTTGCAATCACAGATCAACATATACACCACTCCAAACGTCCTACAGTTTGCAAAATGCTTTGGGTGGAAAACCTGACCATTCAGCAAGATGGGATTTTTTTGAGTGAGCATGAACCTGCAATAATTGCAGGTTCTGCATATAAAGGTCCCCTTATATTTACAATGGTTCTTCTGATTGTCCCCTCTAAATTCAGTGCTGACAACTTTGTCTCTCACTGAAATTGCTCTCCTAAATGTAAACAGGGGCTTTTTGGGGACAAGTGGACCTAAGAGTGGATCGAATGAAAGCATTTGCCAATATTTCTCCATAATATTATTTACTTTATGTTGTTGATTTATAAATCTTGTAATAATTCTAAGGGAGTTAGCATTGCTTTTAGATGTTTTAGAATATAGCAAATTGTGTCTTGATTGTTTAGATATTTTTTGATAGGATCTCTTCAGAGAGACATGGGAGTAGCCTCTCAGGAGTAAGCGATCGCGTAAATTATCAGCCTCCATTTCAAAATGGCATTGTCTGTACAATTATGTCGGACCATGAGATACTGACCATATGGTATAGAGTCAATGAGAGATTTGGCATGAAAGCTAGTAGCATGCAAAATTGCATTCCCGGACGTTGGCTTCCTATAAAGTTTGCTAAGAAGGGCCCCCCTTCCCCTCTATAGACCTCCATGTCCAGAAAAGCAACATGCTGTTTATGATGAGACATAGTGAAAGAAAGGTTGAAATCATTTTTATTCATCCTAGAGAGACAGTTCAGAAGCATATCCTGTGATCCATCCCAGATCATAAAGATATCGCCAATGTAACAGTACCACCCCAAAATGTGGTTCGTATACATTGACATCTCCTCATCTGCAAGGAACATGTTTTCCCACTCCCCCAGGTACAGGTTGCAATACAATGGGGCACAGCATGTCCCCATCGCAACCCCCTGCACCTGGAGGTAGTGGGAGCAATTAAACGTAAACACGTGTTCAAGAATGAATTCAAGTAATGAAATGATAAATTTACTATACGCTGGATCTGTATCTCTATCTTTTTGCAATACGTGCCTAATGGCTGCTATACCTTTGCCGTGTGGAATAGAGCTATAAAGCACTTCGACGTCCACTGTAACCAGAGTGCTATCATCAGTGACAATTAGATTATCTAGGATCTGTAGAAAATGTGAGGTATCCCTCACAAAAGAAGGTAACACTTTCACAAATGGTTTTAAACAATCCTCGATCAGCCTACTGGCGTTCTCACTTATTGACCCTACCCCAGAAATGATGGGTCTGCCTGGAGGATTTTTTTCGTTCTTATGAACTTTTAGTACTGCATAAAATGTGGGCACTAGAAGGAAGTTATTTCTAATGTAGTTCCAAAGTTGTTTAGTTATTGTATTGTTGGAAAAAGCGGTGTCAACCAGAATATATAAAAATCCCTATTAAATTTCTCAACAATACTACTCGGCATTCAGCGATACCAATTCGGATTTCTCAATATTTGATTGCACATATCTATGTATTGTTTGTTGTCCAATATAAGGACATTCCCGCCCTTATCAGAGGCTTTAATAATGATTGAACTATTATCAGATAACTGTTTTGGCGCAGACATTTTATTCTTACTTAGATTTGTGGGGTTCTTATTAACGATCCTGAGTTTCCCTATTCACTAGATTAAGAAATGCCGCAGCATTAGGGTGGGTGCTTGGTGCCGGGCAGAGGTCAGATTTTTTCTTAAATTTGCCTATTTTAGGGGGCTCACTTTGTTTATCCACCGTCTCCAAATTCTTTTGGAGATCGACTTGGTCGATGAGATTGGCCGAGTCATTCTCCCCCAAGAGAGAAATAAGTTGGTCAAGCGCTTGAATTTCTTGTGGAGTTTGATCTATGGTTGTTGTTGACTTATGGTAAATTTTCTTTAAGCTAAGCTTACGGACAAAAAGTTGGAGGTCCTTGTAAATTTCAAACCTGTCCAAATCTTGGTTTGGACAAAAATTCAGCCCTCTCTTAAGGACTGTTTTTTTATCCTCCAACAAAGTATATGAAGACAAATTGATAATGTTTAGATCAGTATCACTGACCTGGTCAGTGAAAGCTAAAGAAGTTAAAGGGTAATTTGTGTGTATGTGTTCAAATTGGGTTGTGAAGGTTGAACACTCGCAAGGATCTTCTCTAAAAAAGAGGGATCGTTGGGGGTAATGTTCAAAGAATCAGAAAGTGTTGTGTTTCATTGGGAGATCGAATCTCTCATGGCAATATTCTTAGTGGGCAAATTCATTTTAGGTGATGAAGGCGTTTGGCCTTGTGAAGTGCTTTTAGAAAGTGAAACATGAAGTGGTATATCCAATTCCGGTTTCTTTCCTGAATGACCTTCAGACAAGTCACCATGATACTGGCGTTTTTTGCTCTGTGTATTTTTTTTGTTTATTCAAAGTTTGAGGGTGGAAAATAGGGTGGTTAGATGTCTGTTGTGAAGTGATGGAGGAATGTTTTTGATTAGAACTCCCTTTATTGTATGTGTGCATGTTTTGAGTCCATCTATAGGCTTTACCATCCTTAAACGCATTTTTGTCTCTCGTAAGCTTTTGTCCCTTTTTAATAAGTATATCCCTAATGAAAGCCTCAAGATGCAGTTTGAGTTTTTCTTCCTTTTTAATTAGGGATTTATGGGTTTTTAGTTGTTGTAATTTACCACAAATGTACACTATATCAATGTCTAAGATGCCTGATCTTTTTTTATATTCGTCTATAAGGATTGTCATCAGACCTCGTGAAAAAGCCCTTAAAACCTCTTCCCATTTCATTTTGAACTCAGAGTCAAGACCTTCCAGGGTGGGGAAGATCTGGACTCGGAGGCCTCGGGGTTTATATCCTCTCTTATATAGTCCTCAAAGGACCTAGTGTGCCAATAAAGCATGGATTTTTTCTCCAAGGTCTTTGATAATCTATAGAAGAGTGATTTGCTGGGTCAGTCAAACTTTTTGGTAAGCTGTCCTGCTATGGTTCAGTCCTGGGCTCTGTCCAGGATCATACTGTGCCTTTAAATAGCCTTTCTCACCTAGGGTACTGCAGCACCTTTGTATCATGTGAAGAGTCCTCAGGGGTGCCACAGCAAAAGTATAAAACTCTGCTTTTAGTTCCGGCGCCACAGTGATAAGCAGAGAGAAACACAGGTCCCAGCTACATACTCAAATGTCTCCTTCTTCCTGGGGGCTTGCTGCCATACCAGTGGCAGTATTAGCAGCAGAGTTTGTAGTGTTTTATTTTAGCTGGATTGGCTGGTCAGAGGAGCCTGCTAGTTATCTCGCCAATTCTGCTCCTGCTCTCTCCTCTATACAGGCCAGCAGCGGTGTTCACAGTTTATAGTCTTTCTATGTGTCAGCAGCTACAACAAAGTTTATCAGTCCTCAGCTCTTTAACATTGAATACAAGTTGGTTAACTGTATACGGATACACGTGAATGCTGATTCACACTGCCTTACACTAGGGATCTTGTTAGTTATCCCATTGATTTTGGCAGCTCTATATATAATCATATAATTAGTAGTTACTAAGGCTGGTCATACATGAATCATTTTCTTTTGTTCAACCGGCGTGTTGGACAAAAGAAAAAAAAAATCATTCTGTCATTCACCCATTTGAAGTGGATGCGTGAATCCCTCCCGCTGAGCTATTGTATTCTGACAGGCTTCCCTACTGCCAGAATACACTCATCAGCACCACTGGCTGTAGCCTGCAGCACTGATCGAGTAAAAATTTTCCAACAGGCTGGTTGTACAGAAGTCAATCTCTCGATTGACTTCTGTACAACCTTGTAAATGAGAAGAAAACTGGTCGCACACCGCAGTTGTAATCCAATAAAACGTCCTTTATTCTTCAAACATAGAACAAGTGTCAAACATTTCAAACATTGTCCCATGTTCGAAGAATTAAGGATGTTTTATTAGATTACAACTGCAGTGTGCGACCAGTTTTCTTTTCATTTGCATGTCACTGTGGTAGCGAGCAGGGGCCGGCACCTGTGAGTAATCCATGACATACTATACCTGAGTGGTACCTTGTTCTCTAGTTTGGATTCTGTACAATCAGCCTGTTGGGAAAACCAGCCATTAATTGGATCAAAATTCATCTGGACTCTGCTGAACAGGCTAATTTTCTATTCATCTATGAACACATTTAAGGCCGCGTACTCACGAGCGAAATGTCCGACAGAAAAAGTCCGATGGGAGCTTTTCATCGAATATTCAATATTAGATAGAGTCTGTATGCTTTTCCGACGCACCAAAAATGACGCATGCTCTGAAGCAAGTACGAGACGGAAGCGCTTGGTCTGTTAAAATTAGCATTCGTAATGGAGATAGCACATTCCTCACGCTGCAAATTCTGTGATCTTTTAATGCAGTGCATTCTTTTGTGCTTTATAATGCTAGAATAATGACATTGTTTTGCTGCTGATATTCACACAGAGTTCTCACAAACTTATTTCTTTATTATTTCTCGTGATCTCATGAATAATCTTTTATTTTTTTAAAGCCAGATCTACATAATAATTTTTTAAATTATTTTTTATAGTCATTTTTTTTATTATTTTTATTTCATCCATATCTCCTTTTTTTTTTGATTATTGAAAAATTATTTTCTAGTGATCTCCATAATTTTTTTTCGTGTGTGTCAAGTTACCACAATAACATTATTATCTTGTATTTTTTAACCTCAGGGAGGCTGGTTGGGTGTCCCTTGTTAATTTGACATTGTATTTTTGAAATGTACCTGCCTACTCACAAATAAACTGTCCTATTTTTAGAAAAACACATAGGCAAGTATTTTCAGAAAATAATATATCCATTTATTCTGGATAACAAAATAAAGAGGAAGGCAACTATGGAGAAACTTTTGGAATCTGCAAAGCCTTTTGGCCCCCAGGGCACACATCAAGTCTGTGGAAAATAAAATTGTTAGCTTGAGAAGTCCATATAATTTGGAGCCCAATCTGGTCCAGGACTCCCAGAGATCAGGACCAGCAGCAGATGATATATATGTCCCCAGGCTGTGGTACACCAGCCTGCGTCTTCTGTCAGACCAGACTGAACCCAGGCCATCATTTTCTTCTCTTCACTGCAGCCTTCCATCCACCCTTCCCTGCACCCTTCCCTGCAGCCTTCCCTGCAGCCTTCCCTGCAGCTTTACCTGCAGCCTTCCTTGGAGGCTGTGGCTCTGGTGTTGGACTTGTGGCAGGAGGAGGAGGAGGATGGGCGAGCTCATATACGTAGCTGTTCACAGTCAGCTTGCCCCTCAACCCCTTCTGACTGGCCTCACCAAAAATTCCCTCACAGAGGAAGCATTGGCCCTCCTCCAATTTCATCAATCTAGTGGCTAGATAGCAGCCATAGGTCTCTTCAGCGTCGGGGGAGGCTTCTGAGGAGATCACTTGCTTCTCTAATGAGTCCCAGTGCTGCCTCCTCCATGATTGTCCCCTTCCTGGGCCTTTTTGTTGTAAGGCGGAGGGGAGGCACCTGGGATTGGGTGAGGCTCCTACTGGGCCCAGCCATCTCCTGGCTGACACTGGGCCCGCCCACCTCCTGGCTGACACTGGGCACGGCCACCTCCTGGCTGACACTGGGCACGGCCACCTCCTGGCTGACACTTTCCAGACCCTCCTCCTGGCTGAGCTCATCCATGGTATAAAAAAGGGACATAGTTTGAATTTTTGCTTCATCATTCACACACAATTTTTAGCTCATGACTTGCAAATTGAATGTTAATAAATAGAAAAGACTATCATTCTGACCCCAGCATTTTTCAGTCTTGTCCCAAACATTTTTGCCCACTACTGTCTATTGATATATAAATCTCTTTGTTTTAAATCATTAATTTGTTATCAATTATAACATCTAGTTAACATCATTAATATTAGCACAATAAATATGTATAAAAATAATATACCTGACTCCAGCTGGGCGCATCCACTTCTTCCAGGATGGAAGGCCCTGGTTGTTCCTCGTCAGCCTCTGCTGGGGTGGAGGGAAGGGTGGAGGGAAGGCTGCAGGGAAGGGTAGAAAGTGATTCCCTTCAGTCTGGTCGTCCAGAAACCGGAGTTTGTTGAAGTACCACAACCTGGGTACATACACTTGCGTTGTGGCTGCTCCTGATCTGAGTGATTTCTGGATCTTATTATGCTCCTTCTTATACATGTTCCTCAAGATCCCAATTTTCTTTTCCAAGAACAGGATGGTTGCATCGGGAACCCGAGCCTTAACAAATTCCACAAGTTTCTCCAGCGTTGACCTCCTAGCTTATTTATTATAATATAAGCTGTGTTTCACCTCCCACAAATTCCTCATCTCCCTGTATCTGTCTATGAAACTGGCCATGAATTCTGGGTCCTTAAAGTGATTCATATTTCCTGTAAGACAATGCACAAGACAAAAACACTAATGTCAGCCTAAACTCTCATAATCTTATCCCAATGTAGACCTCAATCTTGAAGCAGTATAGGCCACTGATGGGCCAAGCTCAATTTTACCTTCGTTTAGGACGCTCGCCACTTCCGTTCCTCCTTGCTCCTCACACAGATCATACATACGACACATGCATGTTAGCTTGATATACACTGCGCATGCGTGAAACTCCGCCCGCGTCGCCCACCCCTGATGTTCTTTCTAGAATATTCCCTGCCCCTTCTCATTCGGCGCGCAGTAGGAGCGACATGGCGGCGACAGAGCAGGTGTCTGTTAATTCCACTGACGAGTAGGAGGAAAGCCCGGAGACAGAAACCTCCTGATCCCGGAGGAGAAGATTTAAGGCCTCAAATATGGCCTTTATAGAGATGGTGGAGATGGTGGACATATTGAGGAGGAACGACTATGATGGGAAGCATGGACCGTACCTAAACCCAAATGTGAGAAAGGCCAAGATCATTGTGTAGAAAAAAATGTGAAAAAACTGTGCTGTCTTATACAAATAATGGTAGCTGCCAGCACATCAGATAATCTGTGAATAAGTGAACAAATAAAGTAGTATAGTGCAGCGCTGATGAAGATTAAATAAGCAATAAAATTATACCAATATAAAGTGAATATGATAATTGAATATTCAAAACAAAAATACACAGCAATAAAATATCACAACGAGAATGATAAAATAGTATAAACCAACAGTGTCAGTGCATATAAAGTGCATAAAATTCATATATGACATCAAATATAGTGACTGTGAATCTGTGTGAACTGGTTGTCTGTAGATAATCCACCACCATAAGGAAAGGGGCTTACCAGACAGGTTGAACCCAACTAGGCATATGCCTGATGAGTCAACCAAGCTTTTGGTGTAACACACCCAAGGAGGTACAGCAACCACGACTTCCAAAATAGACCAAATCAGATAGGGATCCATGACCATTTTGACATCAGTAGCTGTCTACCATAGGAATAGTGACCGGAATTTGTGAGCAATTCCTCTCAATATGACATATGGCAAAAGGAGAAAAAATAGGGCCACATAGTGTAATACCGTAAAATATAAAGCATTTATTGAAAAATGATAAAATGCTCACTCACATTTGAGAAGACATTAAAAGCATTGGATAAAATCAAAGCAACGCAGTGGCCCTTACTGACGTTTCGTCCTAATAAGGCATCCCAGAGGATGTATTCATCAGCGCTGCACTATACTACTCTAAAGGCCAAGATCATGACTAAAGTTGTGAAGAGTCTGCACAGAAATTTTGGGGTACGACGATCCAAAAACTGAGGGAGCAGGATCAGTATAGAAGGATCAAGAAAGTGCTTCTAAAAAGTAAGTAGTTGTTGTGTGTTCCGATTATTATTATTACTTGCATGCTGCTCCATGTGCTTTTCTTTACTGTTGTACAGTTTAAAATGGCGACTTTCATGTTCGTGGACACATTAATCGGTTGTAGGAAATATTGTTTGCTCATTAAATATGATGTTTTGGGCAGATACAGGTTAAATACATTTGGTCATGCCTATTTGTATAAAAATAAGTTTTGTACATTGCTGTCTAGATGTGTTTGTAACTAGAATGAAATGCAAGCTTGATTCCGTGTAATGTAAGGAGAGGACACTCAGCAGCTGTTTACACATGTGGACTCAGGAGCACTAGTGTGGGACACAAGAACAAACTTTTTAAGGTGTCCCACACAGGTGCTCCAGTGGATATTTGGGGTGTCTCCATGTGTGAAAATTGTCACAAAAAGTTAAGTATTCCAGCTTTGGTAAAGTAAAAAATCATGTCTTCAGCTTGGAACTCTGCCAAAAACAGACAATTGTACCCCACTTCCCAGCAATGTTTCATATTCCTATTTCTGGACTCAAATATCTGTGTGCTAAGTATACCTATTGTTTCATTTTCATAGGGGAGAAAAGACTCAGAGGACACCAGGAACCCCCCACCTGAGAAAGAAGTGGAACTCAGAACAACAGCACACCCTGAGAATCTGGAGGAAGGAGAGGTGGAGGATGTTGGTGAGATTGTCCCACAACAGGTGAGTGTCTGACACCCCAGCTTCAGGTAATATATGTATGCCTGCATATTTCTAATACATGTTTTTACTCAAATTTTTAGGTGATGTGCTGGTTGTTAAAGAGCAAGCTGAACATTTCACAAGTGACAGTGCACAAAGGCTAATCAACGACATCATGGTGTGGAATGGTGAAATTGAGATCATAAGGAAGAAACTCAATGTTATGGAACAACAAGTGAAGAACATGATTGATGTGTTGGGGAGAATCTGACATTTTAAAAGTCAAATTTTGAAGATGCACACGGTGTGTCAACATAGCACATGTTGACATTAGGCATGAGATCAGGAGGGAAATACCCATTTTGACTCCCAAATTGTGTGCATCTTCAAAATTTGGCTTTTACAGGGGTGACATCACCCCATCTGATGAAGGCAATATCAAGACATTTTTGACACTATAATGTCTGATATTGCCTTCAGTTTTTCTACGTTGAACTTTGTAAGTTCCAGAGTTGTGTATATTATGTTTAGAAACGTGTGTTTATACCAAAAAAAAAAAAAAAAAATTGTAAAAAACTTGAGAAAAAAAAAAATGTTTGCATCAAAATTTTATAACGCACATGTGAATGTGCACAGAGTAAAAAGTTTGATAATGAACAATGTGTGGCTTCTTCTTTCAATGCTCAATACCAGTTTTCAAAGTAATTTTGTGTTTACAGTGACAATGGGGCTTATTTACTAAAGGAAAATCCACTTGGCACTACAATTGCATTATGAGAACCTAGGAGACAGCCAAAAACAAACACAAGCAATAAAGAAAATTCAAGATTTTATCAGATATTTTTTTTTTTTAATTAAAAAAATATTTACACATTGTCTGGCATAGCAATGGCCCCCCTACCCGTAAAATAATTTACATATTTCTGCTGAACTTTACGGGTGCTTTGGGGTGCCAAGCCAGGACGAACAGTATCCAGGCCCGTCAGGGGATTCTCAGGAAATCCAGCCTAAGGCCCAACTGAGGCAATATTTTTTTGGGCATTTTTCCTTAAAAAATTGTGCAATATGCAGCAGGATAAGATGATATGGTTGATTTTGTACTCTGCCATGTGTATTGCTGTCAGAAAGAGGCGGAACCGGCTGGCCATTACCCCGAAGGCATTCTCAACGACTCTTCTGGCTCTGGCCAGCCGGTAGTTAAAAACCCTCCTCTCTGGGGTGAGGGTCCTCTGGGGGAATGGCCTCATCAGGTGCTCGCCCAGACCGAATGCTTCACCAGCAATAAAGACGAACAGGAGTCCTTCAATGTTGTCCACATCAGGTGGCAATGTCAGGCCACCAGTCTGGAGAAGTTGGTAAAACTCAATCTGGGCGAAGACTCGTCCATCTGACATCTGGCCATTCCTCCCCACGTCCATATAGAGGAACTCATATTGTGCCGACACCACCACCATTAACACTATACTATTAAACCCCTTATAGTTATAATAGTAAGACCCAGAATGGGGTGGTGGCACCATGTGGACATGCTTCCCATCTATAGACCATCCACAGTTGGGAAAGTCCCAATGGTCGGTAAAATGGGATGCCACAGTCTGCCATTCCTGTGGCATTGAAGGAAACTGTGGAGTCAAAACAGAAAAAAAAATCTTAGTACTTTTGCACATAACATTGCAAGCAGATTAGACACAAACATTCTTGGCCAACATCAGTATAATAACATTTATTTTAAGGAGTATTTCAAGACAAAAATATAAGGCATACTTATCAGATTCCTTTGTAAAAATTTTAGGAGAGGGGTTTGAGCTGAGTTTGGGACCCAAAAAAAAGCCTATGGCACAATGCCTGATTTAAGGACAATAATAACATTTGGACACATTTTAGGGGGTGTTTACGGTAAAACACTACAATGGAGCTGACAAAATACATTGTTAAGTGACTAGGCTAGGTGTATATGGGCCCAGGATAGCATGCTGGGAAGGTTAGTGAAGGCAAATATGAATGTAGGCCAAAAAAGGAGCATTAAAAGATTACAGCATGCATGAGGACAAAGGGGACATTCACAGCATATTACAATCATGGTAATTAGGGAATGATGAAAGAAATACAATACATTAGCATACATTAAATACATAGAATGTGATGGTAAAGGAGAAAACGTACCTTAATATAGTCCTTCTGCAGGACCTAAATAATAGCAGAACAGTTCTCTGGGATAATGATCCCCAGAGTATAACAAATAATTCTGCGCTACCCGAAAAAACAAAAACTAAAGCTAACACGGCCAGTAGGATATGTGCATAAAACAGATAACAAAATAAGTGTAGCGCTAATATAAAAAATGAAATAACCACATGTTATGTAGCATGAAGACCATTACGTTCCTCAAATCAGCAAATCCAAAAAAGGGGGACATAAAAAGGTATATTCAAAAATAATAAAGGTCCTCAAAAGGTATATCATACAGAATAATGGGATAATAGTCCTCAGTGTATGTGTGACTTCATACATAAAACTTGTCAGTGTGCAGAAGACATCTGGAATGGAAATCACCACCACCAACAATAGGGAGGCTTACCGGAACGTTTGAACCCAAAAAAAACCTACGTTCAATTGGGTCAAACAAGCTTGAGTGATAAACGGCTGATGGAGTTTAGTAGAAGATGAAAGAAGATCCTGAGATGATCTGTGGACCGGTATGTGCCTCAGGGGTGATGCCCGCAGTGGATGGTGATTATGTCTTTGCTAACATGGTCTTCTCTACCAGGAGAAGATTCTATGCAGTCCAAGAAAGGAAAACGACAGTGAGCATGTGGTGTGTGAGCTTGGGAATGAGCTTGGGAGTGTGTGAGCTTCCCAAGCTCACATACCACATGGATTTTGAGGGGGGACCACCACGCCTTTTTAAAAAAAAAAAAATTGGTGTGGGGTTCCCCTTAATATCCATACCAGGGGAATGTGGGGAAATCCCATGCCGTTTTTATCAATGAACTTATATGTGTATTGTTGGACCGACAATTCATATAGCCGCGAGTACTTTTAAATGACTTTTTTTCCTTTGAAATGTCATTTTGCTGTCAGACTGTTCTAAACACGGGAAACATGCGCCCCTTTACAGGCATACTATAGACACCCCCCAGGTACAAAATTTAAAGGAACATTACACTTTTATTGTTTCACTTTAAGCATTATTAAAATCACTGCTCCCGAAAAAACGTCCGTTTTTAAAACTTTTTCTTGCATTGATCCATGTCCCCTGGGGCAGGACCCAGGCCCCCAAACACTTTTTATGACAATAACTTGCATATAAGCCTTTAAAATTAGCACTTTTGATTATTCATGTTTGAGTCCCATAGACTTTAACGGTGTTCGCGTGTTCGAACAAATTTTTTGCCTGTTCGCATGTTCTGGTGCGAACCAAACAGGGGGTGTTCAGCTCATCCCTATCCGGAGTGATGGCTTGCCTCATGCAGGTATCCTGTCTGCTAATATAAGGGTTCAGCAAAGCCAACAGATGGTGAAAAACGGGGTCCGTCATCCTGAGAGAGTTCCTGAAATCATCAGGATTATTCTCCTGGATCTCACGAAGCAAAGGCATATAAGAGAATTGGTCACACTGGAGCAACCAATTCTTGGTCCATGAATTCCTCCCCACCCTGTTCATGGACTGGGCTTGGGTCCAAGTATGAACCCCAACACCAAGCCCCCACACAGCATGAACTCTACGACGAGTACGTACCCGCAACATGGCTTCAAAACGGTCGACTGGTCAGAACGAACTAACAGAACGCACTGAAGAACAGCAAGGCTTGTGAAGAGCGATCAGAAAATCAGAAACGAGCGGACAAGAACACACTGAAAAACAGATGCAAACTGACTACATGCACTGAAAAGCAGATAAAAACTCACAAGCACAAACTGAAGAGCAGTAATGGACTGAGAAGCACGAAAGCTAAAAAGTGTGAATCGTCTCTCACCAAACTTCTACTAACACGAGATAAACAAGAGATTAGCAGAAGGAGCCCAAAAGGTGGCACACTGGCTATTGAACTTCCCTTTTCTAGTCCCGTCGTACGTGTTGTACATCACCGTGTTCTTGACGGTCAGACTTTGGTGTGACCGTGTGTAGGCAAGACAGCTTGAGTGGAATTCCTTCGGAGAAACCTTCAGAGTTTATTCCGACGGCAAAATCGTTTGTGTGTACGCAGCATTAGACACATTTATGTAATTGGTAAAGCACAGTTCAGTAGTTTGAAACGCAGATTTCTCTGCCTTACAAACTACTGATCGCTGAACTCTCCATTACAAATTAATAAACTCTGTGTACAACCTACAGATGACAGCCTCAAAAACTACATTTTTACATGTTTCACACACATAGGACAGCCTACTGAAAATGCTACAAAAGGGAACACTCAAAAAAGCGTGTGCGCTTGGACGCACTTCCTGGTGTGAACGAGCCCTCAAATTGGTGTGCCCTGAGATTATGTACAATTCTCAAGGGTGCCTCGACTGAAAAAAGGTTGAAAAACACTGCCTTTAAACGCAGAATGACATGATGGTGGGAGTAGCAGACAGACCAGCGTGTCTATTGGAGAGAGGAGGGGGGCAGGTTGCAGTTGTGATCCTGCCAAAGGAAAAAGAAATTGCCTCAGTCCCCCATTAGAGCAGCAGAAAAAAGGTTAGTTTTTTCCCCTCTGCTCTGTGACCTCCAACACAATGGCTGATATTAACACGATGCTGGCCATCTTACAACAGGAGGCTGAGTGAAGGGTGGAGGCTTGGCTCTAGGATGTACTGCCTTCCTCAGCATCGCTGTCTGTTCATTCTGACTGATTAACCCCTTCTGCTCGCTTTGTACTGTCCTGGCATTTTAAGGGCCTCAAGAAATGAGATAGGCCATCAGTACATCAGGACTGATCAATTTTCAAATATATATACACCATAGTTTGTAGACTCTCAGGGGGTTATTTACTAAAGGCAAATCCACTTTGCACTACAAGTGCACTGCAAGTGCACTTGGAAGTACAATCACTGTAGATAAGAAGGGGACATGCAAAGAAAATAAAAAACCGCATTTTAGCTTGCACATGATTGGATGATAAAATTAGCAGAGCTTCTCCTCATTTCAGATCTACCCCTTAGATTTAAAGCGATTGCACTTCCAAGTGCACTTGCAGTGCACTTGTAGTGCAAAGTGGATTTGCCTTTCATAAATAACCCCCTATAACTTTAACACAAACCAATTAATATGCACTTATTGGAATTTTTTTTTACCAAAGACATGTAGCAAAATACATTTTGGCTTAAATTTATGAAGACATTTGATTTTATTGGATATGTTTTGTAACAAAAAGTAGAACATATAGTGGTTTATTTTTTCAAAATTGGCCTGGTCATCATAGTTGCCAACATTGTAAAAAAAAAATGTGGGACACTTTTGTGGCTGTAGGCGGAGCTGTCCAATAATTAGGGGGCGGGGCATTCACCAGCAGGCGTGGCCTATCAAAAACAGAAAAGTGCGGCGCGCAGAGCGCGCCGCGCCGAAAAATGGGCGTGGTTTACGCGAAATTGTGGGCGTGGCTTAAATGGGCGTGGCTCTAGAGGGTGTGGTTAGAGTCTGAAATGAATGAGGGATGGAGAGGGGGGGAGAGGGAGAGGGAGAGGGAAATGACGGGACAGCAGCCCCAGATCCTACACAATAAAAATATGTGTATTCTAGAAAGTTTAACAATCAGCAGATAAAGATACTCCAAACACCTGGTGTTAGCACTTCAATCATCCCGGCACCATGGTTGTTATGGTGTCAGGATGATTGAAGCGCATTATTTCTATTATTACATTGTAATATAAAATGAAATCATTCAACTCACCATAATGCAGAATCAGTGGGATCCCTGAGCGTGTCACCTGCCACGTCGCCTGCCACCAGCCGTCCGTCCTTGCATCAGATGTCCGAGCAGAGTCCGTCCTTGCATCAGGTGCCCCCAGCGGAGCCCCCCCTCACACCAGGAGTCCCCGGCGGAGCCCCCCTCACATCAGAAGTCCCCAGCGGAGCCCCCCTCACATCAAGAGTCCCCGGCGGAGCCCCCCTCACATCAGGAGTCCCCGGCGGAGCCCCCCTCACATCAGGTGTCCCCGGCGGAGCCCCCCCTCACACCAGGAGTCCCCGGCGGAGCCCCCCTCACATCAGAAGTCCCCAGTGGAGCCCCCCTCACATCAGAAGTCCCCAGCGGAGCCCCCCTCACATCAGAAGTCCCCAGCGGAGCCCCCCTCACACCAGGAGTCCCCGGCGGAGCCCCCCCTCACATCAGGAGTCCCCGGCGGAGCCCCCCCTCACATCAGGAGTCCCCGGCGGAGCCCCCCTCACATCAGGAGTCCCCGGCGGAGCCCCCCTCATACCAGGAGTCCCCGGCGGAGCCCCCCTCATACTAGGAGTCCCCAGTGCCCCCCCTCACATCAGGTGTCCCCAGTACCCCCCCACTCACATCAGGAGTCCCCAGTGCCCCCCCCTCACATCAGGAGTCCCCAGTGCCCCCGCCTCACATCAGGTGTCCCCAGTGCCCCCCCACTCACATCAGGTGTCCCCAGTGCCCTCCCCCCCTCACATCAGGTGTCCCCAGTGCCCCCCCACTCACATCAGGTGTCCCCAGTGCCCCCCCCACTCACATCAGGTGTCCCCAGTGCCCCCCCCACTCACATCAGGTGTCCCCAGTGCCCCCCCCCTCACATCAGGTGTCCCCAGTGCCCTCCCCCCTCACATCAGGTGTCCCCAGTGCCCCCCCACTCACATCAGGTGTCCCCAGTGCCCCCCCCTCACATCAGGTGTCCCCAGTGCCCCCCCCTCACATCAGGTGTCCCCCCCTCACATCAGGTGTCCCCAGTGCCCCCCCCCCTCACATCAGGTGTCCCCCCCTCACATCAGGTGTCCCCAGTGCCCCCCCACTCACATCAGGTGTCCCCAGTGCCCCCCCCCCTCACATCAGGTGTCCCCCCCTCACATCAGGTGTCCCCAGTGCCCCCCCTCACATCAGGTGTCCCCAATGCCCCCCCCACTCACATCAGGTGTCCCCAGTGCCCCCCCCTCACATCAGGTGTCCCCCCCTCACATCAGGTGTCCCCAGTGCCCCCCCCCACTCACATCAGGTGTCCCCAATGCCCCCCCACTCACATCAGGTGTCCCCTGTGCCCCCCCCCACTCACATCAGGTGTCCCCAATGCCCCCCCCACTCACATCGTGTCCCACAGCGGTGCGCGCGCTCACCCCCCACCTAGAACCCCCGCCCCTTTCCATAACAGACTGGCAGTGGGGCGGGGGGTAGGCGGGGCGAGGCGGAGCGGGGCGGGCCGAGGCGGGGCGGGCCGAGGCGGGGCGAGGCGGAGCGGGCCGAGGCGGGGCGGGCCGAGGCAGGCCGAGGCGGAGCGGGGCGGGCCGAGGCGGAGCGGGGCAGGGGGTGGGCGGCGACGCAGAAGCTTCGTCTAGCCCCCCCCCAGCCGTCTTCCTGAACTCCAACAAAATGGCGGCCGGCGGAGACAATGTCTCCGCCGGCCGCCGACCTCTAGCGGCGGCGGCGGCGGCGGTTTCAAAAACCGGAACCGAATTTTTCGGGACATTTCCCGGGACGCCACAAATCCGGGAATGAAGTCCAAGTCCCGGGAATGTCCCGGGAAATTCGGGACAGTTGGCAGCTATGGGTCATGAAGGTGGTAAAACCTTCCGGAGCTGAGGTGGTTAACCATGACAACTACAATTCTCTTATATATGATTAATTAAAGTATGCCATTGGGTTAACAATATGCCCCTTGTAGAACGATGCCATATGAAATAAATGACCGACTTACAATTAAAGTACATTTCCGCCTACAATGGCTTGCTGGATACACACCAAAAAAGGTGTCCCTGGAAGTTTTTCTTTGATGTTGGCAACTATATAATAGTAATGCTCTGTGCATATTAGAAGGGAGATGGAGATAGTCCATACAGACAAATTATATACGTTAAAATTCAGGTTTGCCTATGTGTATCTAATGGGGGGGGGGGGGGGGGGGTGAGAACTAGCAAGAAAATGCATATGCAAACACCATAAATACTAGTAATCAACTGGGTTTTAATAAACATTGCATAAGCAACTTTTATCGTTTAAGAATAGTTTGCATAATATGTCTGTTTAAACCTAGTGACCTTAAACAGGAACAAATATTCCAACTCATCCTTGAATAGTTATATATTAGCTGTTTATTTCCTTGAATTCTGCATTTACTAAAGACCAGCCTAAGAAAACAGCACATTATAGCTTAAATATAACTAATGTAGGTGTCAGAATGTGTAAACTCTTATGCTCAAGGCCAAATTTCATACTAGACCACACATTGGCCATGGCATAGGGCAGTGATGGCGAACCTTGGCACCCCAGATGTTTTGGAACTACATTTCCCATAATGCTCTTGCACTCTGCAGTGTAGTTGAGCATCATGGGAAATGTAGTTCCAAAACATCTGGGGTGCCAAGGTTCGCCATCACTGGCATAGGGTGATGATTGGCTGCCTATGCTAGTGTGAAAATCAGCCCATGGCCATTTTTAGCCTCATAGATCTCAATTCTTTTAGGACATGTGGGTGTATGTCATTTGGTTCAGGTGCTTTATTAACCTTTATTCTGTATAAATATATCTGGACCATATACATTTACTGGCCATACTGGTTGATTTGGGGCTATGTCATTATCATCCTAATTATAGACTAAAGCTCCCCCATACTCCTTTGTATACACAGAGCTGAAGAAGGCGTTTAACCACCTAGGACCGCCCCACATACATATACTTCGTCAGGATGGCCCTTAAGCGCAAAATCACGTACCTGTATGTGATTTCTCTTCTCGGCTCTGGGGCACAAGTGCCGCTGGAGCCCCGCTCCCACTGTGATTGGACAAAGCGCGAGCCAATCATTGGGTCCAGCGGCCGCGATGACCGCTGGCCACCCACGATCATTCGCTGGAGAGGCAGAATGGCGGTCTGCCTATGTAAATAAGGCAGACCGTTGTTCTATCAGATAGGAAGAGAGAGATCTTGTGTTCCTGCTAATCAGAAACACATATGTCTCTCTTCCTCCAGTCAGTCCATCTCCCACACACAGTTAGAAAGCATTCCCTAGGAGCATACTTAACTCTTTGATCGCCCCTGATGTCATCCCTGCCAGTGTCATTTACACAGTGACACTTTTTTTTTTTAGCACTGATCACTGTATTGGTGTCACTGGTTCCCAAAAAGTGTCACATAGTGTCAGATTTGTCTGCCGCAATGTCGCAGTCCCGCAAAAAATCCCCGCCATTACTAGTAAAAACAATTAAAAAAAAATAAAATGCCAATAAATATATCCCACAGTTTGTAGAACTTTTGCGCAATCAATATATGCTTTTTTTTTTTTTTTTTACCAAAAATATTTAGCAGAATACAAATTGGCCTAAACTGATGAGGAAATTCAATTTTGACATTTTTTTTATTGGATGTGTTTTATAGCAGAAAGTAAAAAAAATATTGTTTTTGTTTCAAAATTGTCAGCCTTTTTTTGTTTATAGCGCAAAAAATAAAAACCGCAGAGGTGATCAAATACCACCAAAAGAAAGCTCTATTTGTGGGAATAAAAGGACATCAATTTTATTTAGGTACAACGCCGCAAGACCATGCAATTGTCAGGTAAAGCACCGCAGTGCCATATCGCAAAAAATGGCCTGGTCAGGAAGGGGGTAAAACCTTCCGGAGCTGAAGTGGTTAACAGATTTGCCTTCTCTTTGTCCCCAGTCACCCACTCCAGATTATTTTGTAAAGGGCATACATGCTCAGACCTGACCTTTTTAGTATATTGATATATTTTGAGAATTTTTTAGGGTTTGTCCTACTCTCTTTTGCAATCTGTCTTTCGTTTTGAAGTTTTGCGTCCTTGATTTCCTCTTTATATATTTTATTATATTCTTAGTAACGTTTAAATGATGATAGTGTTCCTTAATTTTTATTTTTTTAGAAAAATCTTTTCTTATTTTGTACAGTTTTTTTTTAAACTTTGACTATGAGCCACATTTTTTTATTTTTAGCCTTTTAAACTTATTGCCCATGAGAATATATTTTGCAGTGTTTCCGCATACAGTCGTTTGGAAGAATTCCCTTTTCTGTTTCCGTGTTCATCAATGCCAATATTCCCTCCTTGTCTAAGTCCTGGAGAGCAGCCCACAACCTTGGAAAATTTGCTCTCTAAGGGCTCTTTCATGCGGACGATCCGTATGTCCGTTTTTCATCCTTCCGTTTTCGGATGAAAAACGGACATACATGTATCCCTATGGAATAGCGGATGTCAGCGGATGAACGTCCGCTGACATCCGACCCGCTCCGAAAAAGTGTAGCGGAGGAAAACCCTACTTTTCCATCCGTTTTCGGATCGGATCGGGTGACAACGGACTCTACGGTCCATCATCACCCGATCCCCCATAGGGGAGAGTGGCGCTCTGACAGGTCCGTCGCTGCACAGTGTGCAGCGACGGACCTGTCATCTTCCTGCTCAGCGGGGATCGGCGGAGCGATCCCCGCTGAGCAAGCGGGTGTTCACGGGGCGGATCATCATTGATCCGCCCCGTGTGAAAGAGCCCTTAAAGTTAAGTGTTTTTATTTTTCCAGAATGTGTTTGTTGTTTAACCACTTGCCTACTGGTTACTTATACCCCCTTCCTGCCAAGACCAAATTTTCAGCTTTCATTGCTCTCACACTCTGAATGACAATTTTTCAGAAATGCAACACTGTACTCATATGAAATGTCCTTTTTTTCACACAAATAAAGCTTTCTTTTGGAGGTATTTAATCACCACAGTTTTTTTTTTTTTTTTTTTTTTTTAAATTGTGCTATTAATGAAAAATACCAACATTTTTGAAAAAAAAATTTTTTTTCTTTGTTTCTGTTATAAAATTTTGCAAATGAGTAATTTTTCTTCATACATTTTGGCCAACATTTATACTGCTATATTGCTTTGGTAAAAAAATAACCCAAATCAGTGTACATTATTTGGTCTGTGTGAAAGTTATAGAGTCTACAAGCTATGGTGCCAATCATTGAAAATTGATTAAAAAAATTATCTCATTTCTTGAGACACTAACAAGCCAGAACTACAAATACCCCCCAGGGTTTTTAGTAAGAGGAATGGTGAGTTTTTTGAAGTTGTATTTTTTTCCCACAATTCTTTGCAAAATGAAGTTTTTATTTTTTTTACAAAATTGTCATATTAACAGGTTATTTCTCTCACATGGCATATGCATACTTGCAGCTACACCCTAAAACACATTCTGCTACTCCTCTTTAGTATGGCAATACTTTTTCACAGCCTGGCCACTTACAGAGGCCCAACATCCAAGAAGCGCCTTCAGGCGTTCTAGGAGCATAAATTACAAATCTAATTTCCTGACTACCTATCACAGTTTTGAAGGCCCTGGAGCACCAGGACAATGGAAACGCTTACAAAATACCTAATTTTGGAAAGCAAACACCCCAACGTATATTATATGAGGCATAATGAATCTTTTGAACTTGTCATTTTTTTCTGCAAGTTTTCAGAAAATGTGGAAAGAAAATGAAAAAGTTTTTTTTATTACACAAAGCTGTCCATTTATAAGATATTTCTAACACATAGCATGTACATTCCAAAAATGACACCCTAAAATACATTCTGCTACTCCTGAGTATGGCAATACCACATGTGTGAGACTTTTACACAGCCTGGCCACATACAGATGCTCAACATGCAAGTAGCACCTTTAGGCATTCTAGGAGCATAAATTACACATTTAATTTCCTGACAACCTACACAGTTTTGAAGACCCTGGAGCACCAGGACAATGGAAATGCCCACAAAATGATCCCCTTTTGGAAAGCAAACACCCCAACGTATATTCTATGAGGCATAATATGTCTTTTGAACACGTAATTTTTTTCCACAAGTTTTTGGAAAATGTGGAAAGAAAATGAAAACACATTTTTTTTAAACATAGTTGTCCATTTATAAGATATTTCCAACACATAGCATGTGTTCCTTGAAAAAGTATTCATACACGTAGAAATGTTCCATATTTTGTCATGTTACAACCAAAAACGTAAAGGTATTTTATTGGGATTTTATGTGATAGACCAACACAAAGTGGCACATAATTGTGAAGTGGAGGGAAAATGGTAAATGGTTTTCAATTTTTTTACAACTACATTTGTGAAAAGTATTTTGTGTCATTTTTTATTCATCCCCCCCGAGTCAATAATTTGTAAAACAACCTTTCGCTGCAATTACAGCTGCAAGTCTTTTTGGGGATGTCTCTACCAGCTTTGAACATCTAGAGAGTGACATTTTGGCCCATTCTTCTTTGCAAGATAGCTCAAGCTCTGTCAGAATGGATGGAGAGCATCTGGATTTAGGTCTGAACTTTAACCGGGCCATTCTAACACATGAATCTACTTTGATCTAAAGAATTCCATTGTAGCTCTGGCTGTATGTTTAGGGTTGTTGTCCTGCTAGAAGGAGAACCTCAACCCCAGTCTCAAGTCTTTTGCAGACTCTAACAGGTTTTCTTCTAAGATTGCCCTGTATTTGGCTCCATTCATCTTCCCATCAACTCTGACCAGCATCTCTGTCCCTGCTGAAGAAAAGCATCCCCACAATATGATGCTGCCACCACCATGTTTCACAGTGGAGATGGTGAGTTCAGGGTGATGCGCAGTGTTAGTTTTCCGCCACACATAGCGTTTTGTTTTTTAGCCAAAAAGTTCAATTATGGTCTCATCTGACCAGAGCACCTTCTTCCACATGTTTGGAAACTGCAAACGGGACTTCTTATGGCTTTCTTTCAACAGCAGCTTTCTTCTTGCCACTCTTTCATAAAGGCCAGATTTGTGGAGTGCATGACTAATCGTTGTCCTGTGGACAGATTCTCCCACCTGAGCTGTGGATCGCTGCAGCTCCTCCAGAGTTACCATGGCTTACCTTGCCTGCTTCTCTGATTAAAGTTCTCCTTGCTCGGCCTGTCAGTTTAGATAGACGACCATGTCTTGGTAAGTTTGCAGTTGTGCAGTTGTGCCATAAAATTTCCATTTTAGGAAGATGGATTGAACAGTGCTTCGTGAGATGTTCAAAGCTTGGGATATTTTTTTTTATAACCTATCCCTGGTTTAAACTTACTTTATCCCTGACCTGCCTGGTGTGTTCCTTGGCCTCCATGATGCTGTTTGTTCACTAAGTTTCTCTAAAAAACCTGAGGGCTTCACAGAGAGCTGTATTTATACTAAGATTAAATTACACACAGGTGGACTCTATCTACTTATTAGGTCACTTCTGAAGGCAATTGGCTCCACTAAAATTTAGTTAGGGGTATTAGAGTAAAGGGGGCTGAATACAAATGCACACCACACTTTTCAGATATTTATTTGTAAAATATTTTGAAAAGCATTTATCATTTTTCTTCCACTTCCTAATTATGTGCCACTTTGTGTTGGTCTATCAAACAAATTCCCAATAACATACATTAACTTTTTGGTTGTAACATAACAAAATGTAGAAAATTTCAAGGGGTATGAATACTTTTTTAAAGCACTGTACATTCCAAAAATTACACCCCAAAATACATTCTGCTACTCCTCCTGAGTATGGCAATACCACATGTGTGAGACTTTTACACAGCCTGGCCACATACAGAATCTCAACCTGGAAGTAGTACCATCAGGCATTCTAGGATCATAAATTACACATCTAATTTCCTGACAACCTGTCACAGCTTTGAAGGCCCCGGAGCACCAGGACAATGGAAATGCCCACAAAATGACCCCCTTTTGGAAAGCAAACACCCCAACGTATATTCTATGAGGCATAATGAGACTTTTTAACATGTCATTTTTTCCACAAGTTTTTGGAAAATATGGAAAGAAAATGAAAACACTTTTATTTTTTTACACCAAGTTGTCAATTTATAAGATATTTTTACACATAGCATGTCCTAACCAAAAATTACACCCCAAAATACTACACCTCCTGAGTATGGCGATACCTCACGTGTGAGACTTTTCCACAGCCTGGCCACATACAGAGGCCCAACATGCAAGGAGCACCGTCAGGTGTTTTAGGGACATAAATTACACATTTAATTTCCTGACTACTTGTTACATTTTTTAAGGCCCTTCATGTTTGTAACAAATAGCATGCACATATCAAAAATTACACCCTAAAATACATTCTGCTGAGCAAAGGGTAAACAAAAGATTACCTGTGGTTTTAGTACTGCAGTTGTTCACAGGGAAGAGCACTGGTCCAGGTAGCAGGTAGGGACGTGGTCAGGGACAGCTAACAAAATTTCCAGGCAGCAGGCAGGAATATTGTCCATAGTCAGTACAGGCAGCAAGCAGAGATATTGTCAGCACAGCCAAAATATTGGTCCTCGTACTAGGCAGGAACATGGTCCACAGTACAGGTAGCAGGCAGAGGTGTGGTCAGTTCATGCGGCAGGCAGAGACATGATGGCAGTAAGTCGGCAGCAGGCAGAGATATCAGGCTTAGGGCTTTGGTCAGGAAAGAATGGGGACAGGGGTAGAGGCTTTTCCCACCCACATTTCTTTGAAGCCTCCGGTCTCCAGACCCCAATCCGGGAATTACAAAACCCGGAGAAAACACAAAAAATTTGGTTTCTCCACCCGCAAAAACTATTCTGAAGCACCTCACATATTTGAGACCCCTGTGTTATCATGAATCCCACTACTACAGTAGCAGGGTAACAGATCAGTCCAACTGTCAGGCAAAAAACGTGGTCAATAAACAGTCCAGGGTCAGTTCCAGATCAGGCAAGGGTATGGTCGAATAACAGGCCAGGGTCAGTTCCGGAGCAGGCAGTGGCATAAGCGGCTGTGAAGGCAAATTGTAGGAATTAAGAATTACGTTCACCATAATTCACTAATAATGTAGAGAAGTATGGTAATGGCGGAAACAGTCACTTATGCAGAGGCCTGGTTGGGAAGGACACTGGGGACAATAATAAGCTGTGTCTCTTCTAACTCCTCCTCTGGACCACACCCAGCATTTCTTTGATGTCTTTGGCCTGTTTCATGGGGAAGGACTTTTTCAGGAAAATGGCATTTTTGGAGTCTGCTTATTACCTCTGACCGAATGCTTTCTGGTGGGCTGTTCAGGTATATAAGGGCAGAGGTGATTTCCTCCTGATAGCCAAGGAAGGATATGGGTCATCTCTGTGAATTTGTGGTATATTACATAAGAATTGTATATGGCCAAATGAAAAAGATAAATGAATACTTTTTTATACCAATGGTAAGTTTGTCTTGTAACAAGGTAGGGTTGGATCATTTGATCATTGAAGTCAACTGCCCCGCATGAACATATTGTAATTGTGGACACATGCTGGTTTCTGGATTGGGCCATTACTTTCAGGTTTTCAATGCAGGTGGATTGAAGACAGTATGTAGATATCTCTTTTGTCCCTCCACTTCATAGCCAGAATTTCCTTGTTCCGCAAACTCGCAAACTCCCCTCTTCTTAGTTTCATATTAACAAGCCTTTGAGGGGAGCTCTTTCTATTTCCTCTCACTATGCCACATGCTGGAGCCTTCTTCCGGTAAAGATTGCAGAAGAGGGGCAAACTGGTGTAGAACTTGTCAACATAGAGGTAATAACCTTTTTAAAAGAGTGTGAATATGAGGGAAGGCTGGCATTGATCCTAACCCTTTGGGGCTGAGGTGACACCCCACTAGTACCTGGCCTTTCTTGCAGAGGTACTTCATTTCTGGTGGATGCCACTGCACTACTAGTGGATGGTGCTGCACCAATGGCGAATGGCACTATGCTGCTGGTAGATGCCACTACTCTAATTGTGGTAGCCTGCTCCTCCTCAGAACACCTTCGTTTGGCGGGCACACTATCCTCCTCTGAATCTGTTAGTGTCTCACTGCTTAGCACTGGCTAGTAATCGAAATCAGAGTCCGACGCAGAATCCGACACAGAGAGCTCCCTGCTGTTTTCGTCGGCCGCCCTTAGAATTTGGAATGCCTCCTCACTTGTGAAAATTTTTATGACACGTAGGTGTCTGTGGGCTTTGATGACACTGGTGAGCCTGCACTAATAGGTGCTAATGAGACTGCACAGATGGGCGCTGATGGGTGCTGAAGAGCCTGCAGTAATAGGTGCTGATGAAGCTGCACAGATGGGTGCTGATGAGGCCGCGCTGATAGGCACTGATATGATATGATGAGGCTGCACTGGTATGCACTGCACTGATGAGGCTGCACAGATTGGGATGCACTGATCAGCTACACTGATGAGGTGGCACTGATGGACGCAGATGAGACTTCACTGAAAAGGCAGAACTGATAAGCGGCACTAAGCAGCACTGATGAGTGGTACTGATTAGCTACACTGATGTGCACTGATGGGTGTTGATGTACATTGATGGGCGCTGATGGCCACTGATGGGCGTTGATGTACACTGATGGGGTATACTGATAAGTGGCACTAAGCAGCACTGATGAGTGGTACTGATTAGCTACACTGATGCAGTGCACATCAGTGTGTTGACGTACATTGAGGGGCACTGATGGCCACTGATGAGAGTTGATGTACACTGATGTGCACCGATGGGCACTGATGAGGTTCCACTGATGAAACAGCACTGATAAGCACTAATGAGGCAGCGGGCACTGAGTGACACTGAATGGGCACTGTGTGGCACTGTGTGACACTGATTCAACAAGCAGTTAAACTCACAGTTGGCACAGAACTCTACTTCCCTCACACTCAGCCTCTGCGTGAGGGAAGGAGAGCTGTTACACCGACTTCAGGTTACAGTTGTGATCACATGTCATTGGACATGCCGATCACCTGGTAAAAGGCTGCCGTGATTGCCCATTTACCATGATCTGTGACTGGCTGTGTTCATGGGACACGGGCATCACAGATTTTTCCCTATGTGCACCCGTGTGGGCACGCGGAAACCGGGTTCCAGTAAGGATGTCAATAATCCTAGCACCTATCTAGGAGGGTGCTACATCCACCCCCCCCCCACCAAAAATGTCCTCATTGACCTGAGCTTACAAGCTCCTGTCAAAAATCACAATTAACAAAAGCCATGTGACATTCCAAATATTGGCAATAAACAAGGTAGTTACAGTATAAATGTGTAGTACAAATTTCAAAACATGTGTGTATCTACAGTATATATACTGTAGTAGTAATCTGGTACCAGTGTACAGCAACGCTGACCCAGGCATCAAAAGTCAAAGTAGTTACATTTTCCTAAGCAAATATATGCACTATACTAGTACATACATACTATCAAACTAATATATACATACATCCTACAAGTAGCACAGTTGTTGAAAAACTATCCCCATGATGCCAACTCCCCAGAAAACCACAGGATCGCAAAGCTAATATTCTACTTTCCCAGATACTACATTCTATGATACACACTAGTGCAAATCTATACAGTTTACCTTAAAGTCTGTAGATCACTATCACAGTAAATGTTTACACTTAAACACTATGTCCTACTCTTAACTATAAGGCCTGGTTCACACTATTGCAATTGGTTGTGGGTGCAGAATCGCAGCGATTCCAGCACCCGCAACCAACAGCATTCAAAACGCTTCTGCTTGAAAAACACGCACACCCGCACATCTAAAAATTTGAGGGTGTGGGAACTGCAGGGAAACTGCATGGTGCTAAGGTACCATGTGATTTCCCTGTGGCTGTTTTGAAAATGGTGCATACACCTTTATTCTGTAGGAAATACAGGCACAGCAGCCCATTCAGATGAGGGCTGTAAACACACTATAGTGTGAGCCAGGCCTAACCTTACCATTTAGTGGCCCAAGGATACTACCAGGTCCCTAATGGCCATAAGAAGCACTTATGTCAATATCACTTTAAGTGAGCAACATACAGTATATACAATGAAACGGAATCTTGACACACACAGTCCTCCAGAGCCCTGGAAAACAAATCAGAAACAGGCGTGCTTTCTAATCTAACCTATCTATATATCTACATATGTACATGACCTGCTATGCAATAGAACTCCTTAGCCAGGAATACATAGCAACAACATTGCAACAGTGGAAGATTCATTCAAAGATGTATGGGTTCTGGCTCTGCTAGCCAAAGTAAAAGGTATTGAATTTAGCTCAACTGACAGTTGCAGTGATGCCACTCTTGTTACATCAGAAGCACAAACTCTTCTCTTCAGAATGTTGAGCAGTAGTTGAAAACATGGCAAGGGATCCTTCCCCTGCAGGGTAGAATGTAAAGAGCCTCCTTCAATATGCCATTACCAATCAGTAAGGTAACAGCTTGGGTAGTCGAACAAAAGACTTCCCCTGGGGAAAAAACAAGGGCTATCCCCTACAATATGTTGGGCAAGAGTTCAGTTCATGTAAAAATTTGAGAACAGAGAAACTTCACAAGGGTTTCCTCCTCTTGGGTAATCTTCTTGTAGTAAGCCATTGCCTGATACCACAGCAATGACTCACCTGAACTTACTTCAGCTTGATACCTTAACATGAGCCGAAGTACCCTTTCCCTTAGTTGTGAGAGAAAGGACGGTGGGACTTTAAATGAGGCTATTGATTTGTGGGGTGGGATAATCGGAAAATATATTAAATTGGCATATTGAGTCTGACAATACATAACAATAACGCACATAGTAGAAAAGGTTTAATATGTATACACACACATGGTGTTGACCCCATGAATACATTACATATACATATCAAAGGGACGGCATATAAAATTGACGAGATTAAATATGGATAAAATTAATTATTGCAAATTCATATGTGTACACTTCATCTAAATGGCACTATGCAGTGTAATCAATGGTAAGAAACACAGTAAAATTTTTGGTTGCAGATATTGAGTCTAAGTAGGTTCCTATCATTAGGCATGAGAATGCATCCTAATTCTGAATCCTGAGTTTTACCGTTAAGGATCCAGAGAAAAGTGTACCTGTGCCTTTATCTGCTATCTGCCTTAAGGTGGGCCTTGTTTTTTAGAAACCTGAACTGTTTAAAATGGCCATAACCTTTTACCAAGTCAAGTTCACCAACTTTCTACAAGTGTACAGTGGAAGGAACCCTCTGAAAGTTCTCTACTCATGAATTTCAACAAGCTCTTCAAGTACTTTCAAGTTTCAATGTGTTAAACTGAACTGAACACCCTATCCTAAATCCCTTCCCTCATTATGTTGCAACTAAGGGACAGGATACTTCGGCTGCTGCTCGGGCGTAGATGCCTCTCTTCCTCTCTTGATGCACCTGTGTGATGTTGGGAGGAGCCCATGGGTGTGTGCTGAGTGTATTTAACATCCTCATTCTGTGCTAGCCAGTCCTTATGGCAACACCTCCCTGTGCACACTGCACACTACATGGCACTTACTTTTTTATATCGACGCATTTTGTGGATAATACCACTCTTCAGGGCCAGATGCATGCAACTCTATAAAAGACAACAAAACATGAGTAGACTAGTATGATCAAACGTTATACCCCTCAACGGGGAGGATGTGTACAAGAGAAAAGGGAGAGAGTTAATCATCCCTCTGAGTACTTATATCATGATAAGTCTGGAAAATGGGGGACGAGGAATCAGAGGCTGTCCCAATTGTCTGTACCGGGAGCTGTGGAAGGATCCCGCGGGAGAGGAACCGGGTGCACAAAACATCATCCCCAAAGAAACGAAAGGCAGAAATCCAGATAGTGGTATGAGTGGGCTGCATGTCTAAAAATATATACATTTATTGGGTGTACTATAAATACTCTATATTGTGGGAAGTAGCTAGAGCCCAATGCCAAGGTACAGGTGGACAAGTGAATGTGAAGTGTGTAAAGAGAGAAAAAAGATCAGAGATGAAAAAGAAAAAAGGAGAAAAAAAGGAAAAAAGAAAGAAAGGAAAAATAAAAAAGGAAAAATAAAAAAGGAAAAAGAAAAGGAAGAGAAAGAAAAGGAAGAGAAAGAAAGAGAAAAGAGAAAAAAGAAAAAAAAGGAAAGAAAAGAAGACCATGAGGCAGGTATGGATGAAAAAAACAAAAGTGAGCATATGTGAGCATAAACAGGTAATGAAAAACCATGTAGTTACCTGTTTAGGATATAAAAAAGTAAGTGCCATGTAGTGTGCAGTGTGTACAGGGAGGTGTTGTCATAAGGACTGGCTAGCACAGAATGAGGATGTTAAATACACTCAGCACACACCCATGGGCTCCTCCCAACATCACACAGGTGCATCAAGAGAGGAAGAGAGGCGTCTACGCCCGAGCAGCAGCCGAAGTATCCTGTCCCTTAGTTGCGACATAATGAGGGAAGGGATTTAGGATAGGGTGTTCAGTTCAGTTTAACACATTGAAACTTGAAAGTACTTGAAGAGCTTGTTGAAATTCATGAGTAGAGAACTTTCAGAGGGTTCCTTCCACTGTACACTTGTAGAAAGTTGGTGAACTTGACTTGGTAAAACGTTATGGCCATTTTAAACAGTTCAGGTTTCTAAAAAACAAGGCCCACCTTAAGGCAGATAACAGATAAAGGCACAGGTACACTTTTCTCTGGATCCTTAACGGTAAAACTCAGGATTCAGAATTTGTACCATCCTCCCATCTCGGCCCCAGATGTTGATTGACCACTCCTGGTCTCTCCAGGTTCTTCACAATGGCTTATTTTCTTTGTGTATTGGCCTCCCCAGACTCCAACAATTTTTTATGGACAAGAACCTCTGCCACAAGTGGGGGTATAGTAGGTCTGGTTATGGTAGGGCTTGGGCACATGCATGAAGCTCCAAACTTCTCCTTCACACCAAGCAGATCGTTTAGACTCCACTTCTTCCATAATTGCCCTAGGCACATAAGGGAATTCAGAGATATATCCAAGAGTCACCCATCACTATACAATAAATTGTAAATGTGAGAATCTGGGCAGCTCGACAGGATTCCCCTTTTCTGGGAGAATAAATGGACTTATTGGCCTTGTTTATGAGGTGACTGTAGGCCTCATCTTATGCCCAAACTCTGGCAATAATACGGTGTGGGGATTGATCGATCCTCCTCTCTTTATATTCCTTACTAAGGTAATTCCTTAGTAAAGAATTAATTCCTTACTCAACACTTAGCACTGCATCAACTGTGCAATGTGTTAATTCTCTGCAAAGTCCGAATCAGGGGCCTGGAAGCTCTTAACGGTGGCATCTCCCCAGACCCATTTGGTCTTAATGACTGATCCCCAATCCCCGATGTTCCCTTTTACTGACCTAAACACATTCTCAAATTTGGGTGACCCTGGATCAAAACTCCCTGGGCCCTCCTCACCTGATGAGCTGGTAGAGTCCAGCCTCTGGGTTCTGTTGATCTCCAACGTTTTTTCAACAGCCAACTGGTTCTCTGTTCAAGCAGCTGCACTGGTCGCAGGCTTCTCCACTACAGTCAGCTCACCCTCTGCTCGGATAACTGTAGCAGCTTCCACCCTGACTTTTATAGGCAGTAACCCTTGAAAGCTAGAGATGAGTGTTTCACTCTTCCGGTGAACAGTTGTCTGAGTGAATACCACCAGTCCGGCCCCAGTGGTTACTCTACTGCTTCACCATTACCTCTGCGGACTTTGTGGGTAGGATCTCGCATATCCATAATGTAGCCTGGTTCCCAGTCTACTTGCAGGACACTGGGCTGCCAATTGCTGGGCAGTAGTTTAAGCAGCATCTCGCCACAGTGACCACACCGACTCCAAGCTCACAGCTTGGCCGTGACTGTCTGGCATCTGCCACACACTAGCCTAATGTAGTCTGCACAGTGCTAAACACCCCTGGGGAATCAACGCACTCTGGTGTCAGTCAGCATCCTGCTTTGCAGCTCTGCCAGCCCATTTGAACGAACACAGCTATTACCGGAGGCTTTAGTAATCACCCACGGTTCTCCATGCTTAACATGCGCCATCTTGGTGCTCTCTCTGCATGTGTCACTCTCCTCTACACCCGGTAGTGGTGCATTAATTCCTCTCATTTTGTTCTGGGACGCCATCATATGAAGGTGTCCCAGAACAGCCGCTCTCGCATGTCCTAGCAACACGGCGTGACCCCGATCTGTGGCTCTTTAAACATGTGATCGGCTGTGTCCAATCACAGCTGGTCACATGTAAACAAGGAAGTGCCAGGGCGCTGATTATCAGTGCCCTGATTACAATAGTGAAAAACAGTGTCACCATACAGTGCCCACCAATGCCAGTGATCAGTGCCCACCAGTGGCAGCAATTAGTGCCCACCACTGCCCACAAGTGCCACCAATCAGTGCTCATTAGTGATGCCAGTCAGTGCTGGCAATCAGTGCCACCTATTAGTGCTGCCCATCAATGCCCATCACTGCTGTTAATCAATGCCCATCAGTGCCGCCTATCAGTGCCCACCAGTGCCATCTATCAGTGCCCACTAGTGACGCCTATTAGTGCCCACCAGTGCCGCCTATCAGTGCCCACCAGTGCCACCTAACATTGCCCATCAGTGCCGCCTAACAGTGCTCATCAGTGCCACATATCAGTGCCAACTATCAGTGCCCATAAGTGAGGCATATTAGTGCCTCCTCATCAGTGCCACCTAATCATTGCCCATAAGTGCCGCCTCATCAGTGCCCATAAGTGCCACCTCATCAATGCCCACCAGTTCAGCCTATCAGTGCCCATTAGTGCCGCCTCATCAGCGCACATCAGTGAAGGCGAAACATTACCTAGTTACAAAATTTACTGACAAAAAAAAAAGAGAAAAACATTTTTTTTTTCAAAATTTTTGGTCTTTTTTTTTTTGTAAAAAATAAAAAACCCAGCAGTGATTAAATACCACCAAAAGAAAGCTCTATTTGTGTGAAGAAAATGATAAAAAAAATTTTGGGTACAGTGTAGCATGACCGCGCAATTGTCATTCAAAGTGTGACAACGCAGAAAGATGAAAAATGGCTTGGGCAGGAAGGGGGTGTAAGTACCTGGTAGGCAAGTGGTTAACCAGTCTAGGGGTATACTTTTTATGATGCTTTAATAGGAACTTGGATAGGTAGTAGGAAATGGTAGGATACTCTAGTAACCCGTAGCAACGATAGCACAAGAGGGATGGCAACTGGACACAGTCTTTAGGATCTTTTTCACTAGCCTGTACTCACAAATGTTCTTAGAAAATTGGTTGCCATTTTATGCAGTAATCTAAAGAACCTTCTGCATGCAGCTCCCCCTGAAGCCCCCCTAAATACTTACCTGAGCCCGATCTCGAACCAGCAATGTGCACAAGAGCCGAGTCTCTCTCATTCTTCATTGGCTCAGATACAGCAGTCAGAGCCATTGGCTCCCGCTGCTGTCAATCAGAGCCAGTGACAAGGGAGCAGGGGGTGGGGCCGAGCCCTACTCTGTGTGTCTTATGGACACACAGAGCAGGGCTCGGGACTGAGCGCAAACAAGTGCCCTCATAGCAAGTGGCTTGTTGTGGGGGCACTCAGCGGGAGTATAAGTGACAGGAGCAACAGCAGGGGACCCCAGAAGAGGAGGATCGGCACTGCTCTGTGCAAAACTATTACACAGAGCAGGTAAGCAGGTATGATGTCTGTTATTTTAATAACAAAAACAACAACCTTTACAGTTACTTTAGTGCGCCTGATGCCTGAGCTGGACTGGCTACCTGACTAACTTTGGCTCCCTGAAAATTACACAGGGAGAGCAGTTCCCCAGTATGATCTTAGGGTTCAGGGCCAGGTCAACTTTTGTACAGGGAGCATCGACAGTGGCTTATGTATAAAAGAAGCTCTCAACTCTGAAAATATTTGTTGACTTTTTGGTATTCATCCATTTTGTTTTGTCAATTTTTGTGTTAAAACAAAAAATTCACAAAAGGAAGCCTCTATTATACTTGTACATGTCAACTCCGTGCTTTTTGAATGTCTGCAGGGTGGGGAGTGGTGTCCTGGACAAGGTGTTCCAATTTCCCACTTTGATATGTTGAAGAGTGTGGTATTGTAATTATAAGATTAAGTCCCACTTTTATTTTGCCACTGGGGAAATGGAAACAGTGCTACATACGTCTCTATTTCCATTCTCCCGTGACAAAATGGAAGGAACAAAAAATATATAAAAATGTTCCCCACTGGTAAAACATTCCCAAGCAGAACAGCAGAAAGACAAACTGCTCTAATGTTTGTGCCAAGATCTTCCTGCTAATGCCTGGGCAGTCTATGCTGAACATGGCACCTCATCTTCCTCTTCCTGCTGCTGTGCTGGAGCCTGGCCCACTCTATAGGGGAGTGCAGTTATTATCTCAAATGCACTGTGCCAGATAGCTAGGTCTGTGCTACTGTATGTATGTAGTGGTCACTTTCCAGTATGTAGCACAACCCCCCTGAGAACTGCTTGGATTTACCTGCTCATCTGCATCACCATGACCCTGTGAACCTTCCAACCCACCTGACACTCTGGGTTTAGACATCTTTCCACAAGCACCTTTTAAATGACCTGTCACACTTGTCAAAATGTTTATATTATCTCAGCTTTTACTGAAGTAAGCAAAGTAGTATTAATTTACAAAAGAGGGCAATAGATTAACCGAATTCTGAATAACAGCTTAGACTCGGTAGAGGAATTCCCCAAAAGGCTTAAGAACAGTTTAACAGTATGAAGGTACAATACACATTTATGTACAGTGGGATACAATCTGAAGCAGGACCTGTAGGACAATAAGGGTTAAATGTTTAATGCAGGTAGTCACACTATAAAGGGGAACCCCAACCGGCCTATTCAACCTTTAGATCCTAATGAGATATCAGACAGAATAAGGATAGTGTAGGGCACTTTAAATAGTAACAACAGCAATGTCCGAGGTGCAGGTCTGATAGTCTTCACCGGCAGTTGGAGCTCATTAGATTATATCCAATTAGGCACAGTGATGTATTAACAGACTGACTGGCTTAAGCAGGCTACTCCTTGAAATGGCTGTAGGTAGAGGTGTCTATGTAGTTTTCAAACAAAAGTGCAGTAAAGTGTTCCCAAGGTAAAGGTGTCTGTACACAGTGTTCCAATAAAGTAACCATGGAAACATTGCAGAAGATGGGCAATTGCCCTTTCACCAACAACTGGACCTAGACGCCTCGTGGACAATGACCCAGGGAAGAGACATCTGTCAATGAAGTCGTCAGCGATGTCCCACAGGTGCGGAGTGTGGACGGACGTGGTGTCAAGCTGCTGAGTTGGTGCCGTGTAGATGTCTGGTGAACAGCAAGCAGAGTTAGGCCCTCTGAGACCGGCCTGAAATCACTTGAACACCGCGTGGTAGGCCGCAACCTCTCTCTCCCCATCACGGAGAGGTTTGCATAGCTCAAGGCCTAGGATGAGAGAGCATAGGACGGATCTCTGGTCTCCTTTATAGTCTCTCCCAGAAGTCCCCTGCATGGTGGTAAGGATCCCTGGGATGTGTAGTCCCGGTGTATGGTTATGCTATGGAATCGCTGGTCAAAAAGACTATTAGTCCCACAATCCATTGGGTTGGGCACACAAATATGATGACAGTCACTGGCGCCCAGCATTAAAGAGATATCCTATAGGTGAGGAATGATGGGGAATGCACACAATATTACCATTATAGTCCACCATCGCTACATCCTCCCCCCACTTGAAAGTCTTTGGTCCCCCGAATACAGAACACAACCTGTGAGATCACTTTACTGTATCATAAGAAAGTAAACAATTGATTATGTTATAGACCAGGAGCAGTAACAGTCAGCAACTGATCCTAAGAAGGATTTTCTAGAAGCAAATTATATACATTGTCAGGCAAAGTCATATCAATTTTGTGACAGGCCAGTAATATATTAGTGGCCCACCCAGTGGTTTCAGGAGGTGGATCAAGGTCATACTCTATCAAAGGTTCGATAAAGGAGGCAAGTGCTTGACTAGAACGTTGAGCGGTAGGGATAAGTTCATCAGAGTTTTCCCCAAAGGTGTCATAGGTCTCTTTGGAGGGCAGATTTTCTGTCTCAACCTAGAATAAATGAATTCCAGTGGCTCCAATCCTCGATCTGTTCCCCAGAAACTACATCCAGATTCTTGTTCAAGCTCTGACTCCAGTTCTAGCTCAGGTTCTGGCTCAGGTTCTGGCTCCTCTTGGACATCAGGAACATTCTCGCTTTCTACTTCATTATTTAGAGAAACAGGGGTTTCCACCACATTGGATGTCTCACTGAGTTCCATCTTAAAGTGGATGTAAACCCAATGTCATCCTTTCTAAACTACTGCCATAGGGGTTATCTATAAGGATATACATGCCTCCTGCATGTATCTTTACCTGTCAAATGTCTCCCCTCTGTCTGTTATGAGACCCGAAAAACTGCATATTCTGTGGGTGGGTCTGTTGTCTGGAGCTCGGTGGGTGGAGTCGTTATGTCAGTAGACTCCCCACCCACCTCTACACTCCCCTTGTCATTATGCATTTCTCCTGTGTATTTCTTACACTGAACTTCTGCTATGATCTCTAACATCCAGTGAAAAGACAGGAAAGTAACCACATGACTTCAGCATGCCAAATCATGCTGAGGTGTGGAACAGCCAATCCTTGCAGAGCTTCTGAAGAAAGGAGTGGGGGTGGGAATTAAAAAATAATGCATGTCTTAGGCTAGCGCACGAGATATGTAAATCACTTGTCACTCACAGCAAGGGGGAGGATTTGACAAAGTTTTTCTCTGTTTGTCAAGATTTATCTCACTGAACAATAAAAGAGGATTGCTCAGAGTTGAATTAACTCTTTGTGGCAAGACTGGGCTCAAATAATAGGAAATCTTATACTCTACATTATGATATACCATATTTTTCGGCGTATAACACGCACTTTTTTCCCCTTAAAATCAGGGGAAAATCGCGGGTGCGTGTTATACGCCGATCCCCTGCGATCCCCCGTTGATTTAGCGGAGCGATCGCCGACCGCGCTTTGAAAATGGCGCCGCCGGCGCCGAAATACACAGAGCCGGTCCTCGGCTCTTCTCGCCCACTTTCGGCTTCACTCGAGCGCCGCCCGAACCTAGCCGAGTGTACTCGGCTAGGTTCGGCTAGCTCCGCTCACAGTCACGCCCATCTCGGGCGGGACTACGAGTGGAGCCAAAAGTGGCCGAAAGTGAACGAGAGCCGCCGAGAAGAGCCGAGGACCGGCTCTGTGTATTTCGGCGCTGGCGGCGCCATTTTCAATCTGCAGTGACACTGACATGTCACTGCAGTTTAACTGCAGCCTGGGCAAGGCTGCAAAAGGACACAGACAAAGCTGCAGATCGGCACTGGCAAAGCTGCAAGGCTGCAAATGGACACTGATAAGGCTGCAAATGACACCAAGGCTGCTGACTGCAAGGCTGCAAATGACTGCAAGGCTGCAAATGACACCAAGGCTGCTGACTGCAAGGCTGCAAATGACACTGGACAAGCATGCAGATGGACGCTGTGCAAGGCTGCATTGATGGGCATTTAAATGTAAGTTTTTTTCCTTAAAACATATTTTCCTTAAAATTCCCTCCTAAACTTGGGGTGCGTGTTATACGCCGGCGCGTGTTATATGCCGATAAATACGGTATATAAAAAAAAAATTTCAGGTTTACATCCACTTTAACTTCCTCGTTTCCTCTTGCAGGCTGGGGCTCTGGCCCTTCAACTTCAGTTGCTTCAGTTGCCAACTGTTGCCAACTTCAGTTGCTTGAGTTGCCAACTGTCCCAAATTTCCTGGGACGTTCCCGGGATTTAGACCTTTGTCCAGCTATAAGCGTTCCCTGGGAAATCTGCGTTTTCATGTTTTTTTCGTCGCCGCTAGAGGTCCACGGCAGGCAGTGAATTGTCTCCGCCGGCCGCCATTTTACAGAAGACCATCTCTCGTATAGCCTGGTCACTTGCCAAGGGGAACAAACAGGAGGCAGAGCCAGCCGGGTGGCTGCCAATAGAAATTGAGCTGCCGCCAATCCAACCCCCTGCCCCGCAGCCTTACCACTGGTCTGTGACCTGTTATGGAAAAGGCCACGGAGCGGGGGGTTGGCAGCAGCTCATTTTCTATTGGCAGCCACCTGTCCGGCTCCGCCTCTTGGTTGTTCCCCTCGGCAAGTAACCTGTGCTACTTGAGAGCTGGTCTACTATAATAGCGGCTGAGACTCAGCTGCTGGGACACCTGATGTGGGGGGGGCTCCACTGGGGGACACCTGATTTAAAGAGGGGCTCCACTGGGGGACACCTGATGTAAGGGGGACACCTCTGGAGGACACCTGACATAAGGGGGACACCGCTGGGGGACACCTGATGTAAGGACACCGCTAGGGGACACCTGATGTAATGAATGAATGAATGAATGAATGATTTGTATAGTGCTGCAAATGCAAACTGAATCGCCTCAAGGAGCTAGATCTCTCCTGTGTTGTCCAGCTTCTTAGAAGAGGTAGGTCTTGAGTTTCTTCCTGAAGGCCTGATGGTTTCTTCCATGCAGATCGGAGTAGGTAGCGCATTCCATAACCGTGGTCCTTGGACTGCGAATCTTCGTTCTCCTTTTGTTTTGTAGCAGGTTTTTGGAATAAGGAGGAGGTTTTGGTTTGAAGATTGAAGACTGCGATTGGGTGTATAGTGCTTTATTTTCTCGCGTAGGTATTGAGGAGCGTTTCCTTGTATACATTTGTGAGTGAGGCAGAGGGTCTTGAAAGTTATTTGGTTCTTTACGGTTAGCCAATGTAGGCTCCTCAGGGAGGGGGAGATGGATTCCCAGGGTTTTTTTCCTGTTAACAGTCTTGCCGCCATGTTTTGGATGAGTTGCAAGCGCGCAAGCTGATATTGGGGTAGTCCTATGTAGAGGGAGTTTGCGTAGTCGAGTCTGGAATTGATGATTGTTCCAACTACTGCTGCTTTGTCCTCTTCTGAAACGAAGGGGATGAGTCTACGTAGCAGGCGGAGGAGATGGTGAGATTGGCTGACTACTGATCCTATTTGTGCATCCATTGACATTTCTGAGTCAAAAATGACTCAGAGACTCTTGGCTTTGGTGCTTGGAGAGATGGTCTGTCCAAAGATGGTGGGTGGTGTCCATGGGGTCTTAGTTTTGGAATTTTGATTTGCGTGTAGGAGAAGAAGCTTGGTTTTTGATCCGTTGAGTTTAAGAGAGCTAGTGGTCATCCAGTCGTCTATCAAAGTGAGGCATTTTTCTAGTTGCTGATGATGGTCTTTTTCTCCGGTGATGCGAAGGTATAGTTGGGTATCATCCGCGTATGAGTGGAAGCAGAGGTCCGATTTTCTGATGATTTTGAAAAGTGGGCGGATGTAGATGTTGAAAAGCACTGGTGACAAGGGTGAACCTTGAGGGACTTCACAAGAGATTGCGCGGGGTTCAGAGGTGAAGGCTCCTAGTTTCACTGTCTGAGAGCGATTTCCTAAGAAGGATGCAAACCATTGTAGATCTGGATCTGTGACTCCTGCTACTTCTGTGAGGCAGATGAGTAGAGTATTGTGGTCCACTGTATCGAACGCTGCACTGAGGTCCAACAGTACCAGGAGACATGATTCTCCATCATCAGCTGCTTCGAGGGCGTCGTTCCATATTTTGAGAAGTGCCGTTTCTGTGCCATGGCCTGGGCGGAAGCCTGATTGCAGAGGGTCCAGGAGTTTGTGCATGTCCAGGTGGTGTTGAAGCTGTTGTACTACTGCCTTCTCCATAATCTTGGAGATGGTGTTGAGGCTTGTTATCGGTCTGCGATTGTTAGGGTCCTTAGGGTCGAGGTTGGGTTTCTTTAGGAAGGGTTTGAGGATGCCATGTTTGAGGGCGATTGGAACAGCCCTTTCTTTGAATGACTGGTTGATGAGGTGTGTTATAGTGGGAGCCAAGATGTCGGAACATTCTTTCAGGAGTTTTGTGGGAATGATGTCGTTTGGTGATGTGCTGTCTCTGAGACTTCTGATGATGTTTTTGGTGGTGTCAGTGGTGATTGGGATCAGTGCGAAATTCGGTGCTTGTGTGATGATCGTATTGATTTTTTCTTTATGCTTTGGTTGAATGAGTTTGGTTGTTTTTTTCTGTTGAATTGTTTTCCGGATGTTGTCGATTTTAATCGATAAAAAAAACGGATAATTAATTGCAGAATTCTTGGATTTCGTTTCCTGGGGGCTCTAGACAGGTGGGATTCATAGTCTTGGTGACTTTTTTTTATTTTGAGGGCTTCCCGAGGGCGGTTTAAGGCTGATGAGATGGTGTTTGAGAAATGTTCCTTTTTTGCTTTGAAGATTGCTTTGTGATATTTCTCCGTGAGTGCTTTGTAGTTTGTGTGGTTTTCCGTTGTGGGTTTTCTTCTTCAGGCTCTTTCTGCTCGTCTGCGTTCCTGCTTTAATAAAGTAAGAGTGCCATTAAACCATCCAGAGGTTGTTTTGTGGATGTGTGTTCTACGTTTTGGAGCCACTGAGTCCGCAGTTTGTAGTAATGCCTTGTTTAAGGAGTTGAATGTTTGTTCCATTGAGTGGTTTAAGTTTAACATTGCTATTTTGTTTGATAATGTGGTTTTGAAGAGTTCGGAGTGTAGTTTCCTCTGAGATCTTGTCCAGTGTGTTGTAATTGCCTGTTTCCGTTTTTGGAGGGTGGTGTTGGTTGCGATATTAAATTTGATAGCGTCGTGATCTGTCCATGGTAGCGGTAGATTGTCGAATATGTTGACGTCCATATTTTGTTTGAAAATGAGGTCCAGAATGTGTCCTGAACCATGTGTGGGAGCATTTATCAGTTGCTGAAGACCTAATTCTTTCAGTTGGTTGATGCAGGCGGTGGCGATAGGGTCTTGGGTGGAGTTTGCCCAGAGGTTGAAATCTCCAAGTGCCAAAAGGTTTTTGGTTTTCAGGGTGTGAGTTGACATGAATTCTGTGAAGGGTGTCAGGAGGTTTGTCTTCGGTCCTGGTGGTCTGTAACATGTGGATAGTGTCTTGGGGTGTTTGTAGATGTAGGGTGAGTGTCTCCATGAAAGGCACTGAGTTCTGTACAGTTGGTTTGGTGAGCGCGAGGTGAGATTTGAAGATCACTGCTAGGCCTCCTCCTTTTTTTCCTGTTCTGTGCTCCGTTAGGATCCTGTAGTTCTCCGGTACTAATTTGGTTAGGATGGCGTTGCAGTCGGGTGTTAGCCAGCTTTCGGTAATGAAGAGGCAATCTATGTTGTTTTGGGTGATAAAGTCGTGTACTTCCAGTCTGTGCTTGACTGCAGATCTGGTGTTGATCAGAGCGCATGCTAATTGTTGTGGTTGAATTGTTGTCTTCCTATATTTGATGGTTGATTGTAGGTTGGTCCTTAGTAGTTGTTCTTTCTGTAGTATTTTATGAATGGAAGTTGTTAATGTTGAGTTGGTATTTCTTAGCCTGTGGAGAGCGTCTGCTGAGTACTTGAAGTTGCACATGGCGAGAAAAATTACTGAAAGTAGGATGATACGGTGATGATACTGATGTATCGATGGTGAAGCTGCTAAGTAGATGGTGGTCCTGAAGGGTGCCGTTACTTCTGTTGCTGAGAAGATGATGGTCTGAAGAAAGCCGCTGCTTCAGGTGGCGTTGATGATGGTACGATGGGGCTTGGTGGTGGTGGTGGGGAGGCCACGCAGGCCTAACCGCCCTCCTGTTGATCCAGAGGAGGGCAAAAACCCCTAGCTGAGCTGGCCAATTGCTACAGCAGAGGAAAAATTCCTTCCTGACCCCGGAGGCGATCGGACTGAGTCCCTGGATCAACTGCAGAGGGTGGCCCCGTGTACTTACCTGACGCCGGTAGGTCAGTGATGTGTAGAGGGGTAGGGGTCAGACCAAGGCGAGGGCACTGAGGTTGATCTAGGCTACTACTTCCTGGTACTGAGCTGTGTCTGGAGGGATCAAGATGAATGAATGCCGGTGCAAGGCTTGAGCCGAGGATTGTCCTTCTCTCGGTATTGCCCTGTGCCCTAGTGGTGAGCCGGCGGAGGTATTCAGGGGTAAAGGGGCAACTGCCCGTGGAGAGAGAGGGGTGAGCTGAGTCGCAGCCGCGGTCTGTCCCCCCGGGTCTAGCAGTTAGGGACGAGGTGACCAGATCACGGCTGCAAAGGTGTACCGGCGCTGGGGGCTGGTGGGTTCCTTGTAGACTGCTGCTGTGAGCCCTGGGTGAGCTCCGGGTGGTCTGTAGGGAGCTACGGGCGCACTGGGAGTACCAAGATGGCTGCCGGACTGGCCTGTGCTGCTGTATGATAGAATGCTGTGGGGGGGCACTAGACGGCAGGGGTCTGGGTGGGTGGGGGGGCCGGGTCCCGGTAGGACTCGCTAGAGTCCAAGGATGTGCTCCGGGAGGCTGGGGGAGTACTGCTGGGTGGGTACGTCTGGGTGACCCAAGATGGCCGCCGGACTAGGCCCGGGCCGCGGTCTGTCCTAGGTAAGGATCCCTGGCTAAGATCGCGTCACAGCTAGAGGGGGGGTGAGGGGGAGCGGGCTGCCGATGGGGTGTGGAGGCAGGGGGGAGGAAGCGGCAGGCCGGGCCGGGCTAGGGCGGCGTGCTGGCCGGGGCGGTGAGTCCTGAGAGGCTGTGGGCTGGACTGAGCGTCCGGAGGCTTGCTACGGCACGGTGATACTGGGGCACAGGTGCCCGCTGCCGTTCCAAGATGTTGCTGGGGGGGTGCTGGGGGACCTGGTCAGTCCGCTGGATCCGCTGGGGAGCCTTGGGGAGGATCCTGGATCCTGGATGGCCGGTGCTTCTCGAACACACGAGTGAACGTCTGCTCGCTCTGACAACACTGACAGCTGGAGGGAGGGTGCAATGTGTGATGTAAGGGGGACACTGCTGGGAGACAGCTGATGTAAGGGGGGCACCGCTGGGGGACACCTGATGTAAGGAGAGGCTCCACTGGGGACACCTGATGTAAGGAGGGGCTCCACTGGGGACACCTGATGTAAGGAGGGTCTTCACTGGGGACACCTGATGTAAGGAGAGACTCTGCTGGGAGTGCCTGGTATAAAGAGGGACTCTACTGGGAATGCCTGATGTATGGAGGGACTCTGCTGGGAATGCCTGATGTAAGGAGGGACTCCACTGGAGACACCTGAGGGCATCTGGTGGCAGGTGACAGTGGCAAGTGACATGCTCAGTGCTCCCACTGATTTGGCATTATGGTGAGTTGAACTATTTCATTTTATATTACAATGTAATCATAGAAAAAATGTGCTTCAATCATTCCGACAATATAACAACCATGGTGGCGGGATGATTGAAGCGCTAACACCAGGTCTTTGGAGTATCTTTATCTGCTGGTTGTTAAACTTTCTGAAATACTCATATTTCTATTATGGTGTAGGATTTGGGCCTGCTGTCTTTTCATCCCTCTTTCTTTCTTTTCTTCTCTCTCTCCCTCTTCCTCTCTCTTTCTCCCTTTCTTTTCTTTCTCCCTCCATCCCTCGTTCATCTCAGACTCCAACCACACCCCCTTTGAGTTACGCCCCGTTTAAGCCACGCCCAATATTTAGCTTGAACCACACCAATTTTTCTTTCTCTGCTATGTCACACCTACAAACGAATGCCCCGCCCCCCAATTATAATAAGACTCCACCTACAGACACAAAAAGTGTCCCTATACATTTTTTTACAATGTTGGCAATTATAGAGTTCAGCTTTAATGAACAGGGAAAAAAAAGGTAAAAGCATGACTAAGTGTTACCAACTAATAAAATCTCACAGATGTAGGAAGTAGCAGCTCTCAATCATAGGTCCCAAACCTTTAAGATGCCAAGAAACTGGCCTGATATCCACCCAGTTTATAGAGTTTTCAATGCTCAAGACTGTATGAAGGGTCCCAATTACTAGATGACAACTAATCTATGTAGTTGAGGTCCTCCATCCCCCTTATTTTGTTGCCCCTCCTTAAAGTCTTTCTTATTCAACATCATCCTTCCTTAGGATTGGGGACCAAAACTCAATTGCATATATAGTCACGGACAGCACCCCCCACCCCCCCCACCCCGGTGTGTTTTGTATGCTTTTTCTATTCATTTCAACTGGACCTGTGTTTTTTGGGTGGTTTTGAAGACCGCATCAAAAATGCAGCATGCGGGGCTTTTCAAAACACACTGAGCCTGCAGCACTGTGGTGTGAAGTGTCCCAAAGGGTTTAAAGGGATTGTGGTTTTGTTATATAGAAATGTTTTCTATTGTAGATTTATTTTTTTCATTTTACGTGTTTCTATTATGTTTTCATAAGTTTAAACAACAGATGTACAGTAATATCACATTTAGAAATACAATATTTGACGGAATAGAAAATAATAGAAATGAAGTTTCATTGGTAATAAACATTAAAATAAGCTATAAGGTAAAAAATTAGAAGATGATACAAAGCTACTTGTAACATATATGACTGAAATTAGGATACTTCTTATTTCAGGAATGAATATGGAGAATAGAAATAATTGAATAGAATATTGTACCTATGGTTTTGAGTGAAGAGCCAGATGGTTAAAATATGTATAAGATGGTACATAGGAATGTTACAGGGCAATGGAGAGAAATAGGTATGTTTTCCAGGGCCAAGTTCCTGCAAATTGGCTTGGCATTATCTGGAAATATGAGTAATATTTTAGATTATCCCGCAAGACTCCTATTAGAGTAAAAATAACTAGTGTAAAGAGAAGGGGAAGCTTAGATAATGTTATGATGAAGGGACATTGGGATGTGAAATGAGGTATGTCACCAGAGGGGGTCAGTAGACTCAGGAGGTAAAAAATGAATGAATGAATTAAATCACATAACAGATAGATCTTAAGCCCTTAAGGGAGTAGTAAAGAGGTGTCAAAGCCCGGTGGTAGGAAACGTTCAATCCATGATGTCCAAAGGGCTTCAAATTTAGATATATTATCAAGATAGATACAGTAGCTTCTGTTTTAGCATGGATTTGGGATTGGGTAACTGTTTGTTTGACTAATGATATATCAAGTGAATCTGTTTTCCAAGCTTTCGCTATGACCTGTTTTTCTGCTGTTGTTACAAAGAGCATAAGTTTAAATTGGCGGTTTGACAAGGCATGTGGTTTACTATTTAGAAGTGCAATAGGAGCGTCAGGCAGTAATATAACTTTGAACATTGTGGAAAGAATATTAAATACCTCTGACAAAAAGGATATGACAATATTACATTCCCACCAGATATGTACCTGAGTACCCAGAGTAGAGTAACCACGAAAGCAATGGGAAGGATATTGTGGAGAGAATTTGGAAATTCTGGCTGGGACTAAGTACCATCTTGTGAGTAGCTTACAATTGGTTTCGAGTGCCTCTACATTCGGGGAGGCAGACTTTGGTCTCAAACAACAATTTATGTATGCAGATTGTAATTGGAGATCTTTTTCCCATTTGGTAGTATAGGTTGGGGGCGTAGAGGTAATGTGTGATAGTAAACGGGTGTATAGGTTGAAAATGAGACCACATTTATGTGGATCTGATTTACAGGCTTGTTCGAATATAGTGAAGCTTGGTGATTTTGTATCAGAGGGTGCATTGTTGTGAAAAAAGTTTTTTATTTGAAGATAGCTGAAAGTTTCTGTATGTGGGAGATCATAGTTTTCATGAAGAGTAGGAAAAGGTGTGATTAGAGAAGATTTATAGAAACGATGAGCACAGGTCAAACCAGCTCTTGACCATGCCAAGAATGAGTTTGGGGAGGACCAAGCCCGGTAGAATGAGGGAATATGGAGGAAGGAGAGAAGAGGATTATGTCTACATTGTAGGCCAAATCGGGTTTTTAACCTATCCCAAATGGATAGGCTGTGTTTATTAATGGGATTCGTTACTGTTCGGTGTTGCGTTGGGTTTAGCTAAAGAAGATTTGCGATGGATAGAGTGTGGTATTTGGAAAGTTGTAATAATTGGGCCGCATAATTTTATTTTGTAAAATCTGGTACACCCAGACCACTCTGAATTTTAGGAGCATATAGGGTATGTTTAGGAATTCAAGGTTTTGTCTTACCCCAGATAAAATGTAAGGTTTTATGTTGTACGATGCGTAAGAAGTGTGATGGCATAGATATAGGGAGTACTCGAAAAAGATATAAGAGTTTTGGGAGGATGGACATTTTTATTACTGTAATTCTTCCTAACCGGGCCAATGGTATGGTTGACCAATTACTGAGAAGTTTATTAAGTTCTGAAAGCATAGGTGGGTAATTTGTTGCATAGAACTCCAGAGGGTTGGCTGTAAAGTTAATACCCAAGTAGGAGATAAACGTTGTAGACCAGGTGAATGGTAGAGAGTGAAGAAGTTGAGTTTGGATGGCAGGTGTCAACGATATTTATTTAGAGCTTTAAATTTGTGGGGGTTTATAGAAAGGCCTGATACTTGTTCAAATTTATAAAGGAAGTTCAGAAGAGTTGGCGCTGAGATTATGGGAGAAGTAAGGAATATTAAGACATTGTCTGCAAACAGACATAATTTATGTTGATAACCACCAAGTTCAAGTCCTTTTATGTTTAGGTTGGATCGAATGAGTTGGGCCAGGGGTTCAATTGCCAATGCAAAGAGGAGAGGGGATAGGGGGCATCCCTGCCTGGTTCCTCTATCAACATTAATAGGATCAGATTTAAAACCCAAATAGGAGATATATGCTTTCGGGTGTTGATATAAGGAGCTATCCATTTCAAGAAATGTGGTCCGAAACCCCAGTGATAAAGAATTGAGTGTAGATAAGGCCATGATAATGGATCGAATGCCTTTCGTATATCCAATGAGAGGAAACAGGCAGGGATATGGCGTGAACGAGCTGCATGGGCCAGAAGTGTAGCTCGACAAATATTATCGCCAGCTTGTCTTGAGGGAATAAATCCTGTTTGATCTCTATGAATAAAGGTGCCAATAATTGGATTAAGTCTGGAGGATAATATTTTGGCCAATATTTTAATATCGATATTGAGGATACATATTTGTCTATAATTAGACCAAGATATGTCATCTGTATTGGGTTTAAGGATCATGGATATAGACACTGTAAGTGATTCCGTACGAAAATTAAGTTCTTTGAGAAGGGCGTTAAAGGCTTCTACCATAAGGGGTGATAATAAAGATGCAAATCTTTTGTAGTAAGTTGCTGAAAGGCCATTTATGCCTGGACGATTATGTGATTTGAGTGATTTGGGCTCTTTCTCAAAGTGGCAATTTCTATAAGTGGAAGCACTTCTGACTCTGCACTTATCATTAACTGATTATCTGACTGTCTCACCTGAGAATCTCTTCTCTCATCCTACAGGTATGTGCTAACTGAACCATCTCCACCCAAAAACAGAAATGCAGCTATCTGCTTTTCTTATGTGTCTCTAATAATGCTGGTACGTGCTAACTGAACCATCTCCACCCAAAAACTGAAACGCTGCTATCTGCTTTTCTTATGTGTCTCTAATAATGCTGGTATGTGCCAACTAAACCATCTCCACCCAAAAACTGAAACGCTGCTATCTGTTTTTCTTATGTGTCTCTAATAATGCTGGTATGTGCTAATTGAACCATCTCCACCCAAAAACTGAAACGCTGCTATCTGCTTTTCTTATGTGTCTCTAATAATGCTGGTATGTGCTAACTAAACCATCTCCAACCAAAAACTGAAACGCTGCTATCTGCTTTTCTTATGTGTCTCTAATAATGCTGGTATGTGCTAACTGAACCATCTCCACCGAAAAACTGAAACGTTGCTATCTGCTTTTCTTATGTGTCTCTAATAATGCTGGTATGTTATTTTTACTTAACCGTCTGTAGATCTGTCCACATTACAATGCTTTATTATCTTCCTTGTCTCACCCAAAATTATGGCCCATTTAACTTTAGTGTCCTCTTGCTAGTCTGTTTCTGAATTAGGAATTTTGCCCTGTTAAACAGCCAAGCTTTAGTACCTCCTGAGTGATAATTGAAATCCACCCACACCCCACCCCTATCAGTATAAATATAAGCTTCTCTTGGGGGAAGCATTTGCAGGAGGCACACATTTGCAACTGGGCTCTTTCTCATAGTAGCGATTTCTATAAGTGGAAGCACTTCTGACTCAGCACTTCAGCGAATGCACAAAGCGAAGGGACACAAGATAAACACTTTGAAAAACACCACACAGACATCAGGTAACCTTGTTTACTCCTTTAGCTCTTTCTCCTTGCAACACGCATTCTCTACCACTCCTTTTGACAGCTCTGTCCTCCTAAAACTATTTCTCCTTCACCCCTCTTCTCCCCCCACAGCATATATATATATCACCCTCACTTCTGTCCTCTCCTTATTACTGCACCCACCAACTCCTGCTAATTCTAAATCCACACACACTAAAAATCTCCAAGACCCTGGGCCATGTCCCTTCATATAAATCCCACTCCCATATTACCTCCCTCACCCTCTTGCTTCTCCTAACCTCTGGAGATAAATCCCCAAACCCTGGGCCTCCATCATTTAACTGTACCAAATGCACCCTTCACCCTGCACCCTCTGGCAGCAGCCGGAATCAACACAATTTAGTTCCCATTTCTATTCTTCCCAAGACCAGACTCCCTTTCTCTTGTGCCCTTTGGAACTCCTGCTCTGTCTGCAACAAACTTACCTCTCTCCATGACCTCTTTATCGCCAACTCATTTAACCTACTCGCCATTACCGAAACCTGGCTCCACGAATCCGACACTGCGTCTTCTGCTGCCCTATCCCATGGTGGTCTTCTCTGGACTCACTCCCCCAGATCCAGTGGACGTAAGGGAGGAGGTGTCGGAATCCTTCTAGCCCCACATAGCACCTTTTAGGTACTTCAGCCACCTCCCTCTCTGTCATTCTCCTCTTTCAAAGCACACTGTATTTGTCTTTTCACTTCAATTTCTCTAAGGATAGCCGTGATCTACATGTCCCCTGGACCAGTATCAACCTTTCTTGATGACTTCTCTGCCTGGCTACCCTACTTTCTTTCCTCTGAAATCCCCACAATCATTCTCGGGGACTTCAACATCCCTATTAATACTAACACTCCTGCCCCTTCCAAACATCTCAGCCTAACCTCCTCCTTTGACCTGAAGCGGTGGATACATGCTCCTACTCACTCCGAAGGCAATATCCTTGACCTCGTTTTCTCTCACCTTTGCACTCCATGCAACCTCTCTAACTATAAATTGTCTCTCTCTGATCACCACCTTATTAGTTTCACTCTCTCCCTTTCATTCACCTCCTCTCCCTCCAACCGCCTTAAAGTTACCCGCAGAAACCTACGTCATCTCAACCCTTCTCTTCTCTACTCTGCTATCGACAACCTCTACGACAAAATCTCACCCCTATCCTGCACCAACCTAGCCGCTTCTGTCTACAACGCTTCACTTCTAGCCTCACTGGACTCACTGGCCCCCTCACTACACATAGAATCAAGCCCCGACCCCTTCAACCTTGGCAAACAGATACTAGAAGTCTTAAAAAACGTAGTCGTGCTCTTGAGTGCCTGTGGCATAAGACCAAGTCTCAGAGAGATTTCAATCAATATAAATCTGCCCTTCAAAAATACCATTCCAGCCTCCTCTCTGCCAAGCAGACCTATTTTACCACTCTCATTAGCAACTTATCATCCTGTCCCCGTCAACTCTTCTCCACCTTCAACTCTCTACTTCGTCCTCCACCGCCTCCACCCGCCAACTCACTCACTGCCCAGGAGATCGCCAATCACTTAAAACAGAAGATTGATACAATTCACGTGGAAATCTCTACTGTTACGATACCCTCCACACTTTACACTTCATGCCCACAGGCACAATCTTTACTTCCCTCTTTCAACCCCACTACTACAGACGAAGTTGCTAAACTTCTTGCTAATGTCCACCTTACCACCTGCCCTCTGGATCCTGTTCCCTCACAAATGCTATGTTAACCCTCTGGCCCTATGCTACACTCTCTAACCCACATTTTCAATCTCTCCCTCTCTTCTGGCATCTTCCCCAACTCTCTAAAACATTCACTTGTCAGACCCATACTTAAAAAGCCCTCCCTGGACCCATCCAATCTTACAACCTACGCCCCATCTCCTTGATCCCCTTGTTATCCAAACTCCTCGAACGTCTGGTCTACAACAGACTGAGCATCCACCTCGCTGATAATAACCTTTTTGATCCCATTTTTTCAGTCTGGATTTTGTTCTCAACACTCCACAGAAACTGCTTTCCTAAAACTAACAAAGGATCTACTAACGGCCAAAATCAATCAACACTATTCTGTACTCCTACTCCTGGACCTCTCTGCTGCCTTTGATATGGTTGACCACCCCCTCCTCAAAAAAAAACTACACGCCTTTGGTCTCCGTGACTGTACACTTCGCTGGTTCTCTTCCTACTTATCCAACTGCACCTTTAGCGTTTCTTACAACTCTACATTCTCCTTTCCTCTTCCTTTCTCTGTTGAGGTCCCCCAGGGTTCTGTTCTTGGACCTCTCCTATTTTCAATCTACACCGCCTCCCATGGCTTCCAATACCACCTCTACGCTGACGACAACCAAATCTATTTCTCTACCCCTCAGCTCACTCCCTCTGTCTCCTCACATATCACTAATTTACTATCAGATATATCAGTCTGGATGTCACACCACTTCCTCAAACTCAATCTATCCAAAACCGAACTTATAATTTTCCCTTCCCCATATACCCCTTCCCTTGATCTCTCTGTCAAAATGGATGGCACAACTATAAGCTCATCCCCACATGCCAGGGTTCTAGGTGTAGTCCTGGACTCTGAACTCTCCTTCAAGCAACACATCCAATCACTGTCCAAATCCTGCCGCTTCAACCTCCACAACATCTCCAAAATACGCCCCTTTCTAACCAATGACTCAACAAAGCTCTTAATTCACTCGCTGGTCAGCTCTCGCCTCAACTACTGCAACTCCCTTCTCATTGGCTACCTCTACATAGTCTATCACCTCTTCAATCCATCATGAATGCCGCTGCCAGACTCATCCACCTTACCAATCGCTCTGTGTCTTATTATTAGTGTATTATTAAGTAAAATTATTGAACAAAACGAGTCATAAGTATAATGTTAGTAAAAATAATGCATACTATAATGCAAGGTAGTAGAATTCAGGTTAAGCGCAAAATATATTGAAGTTAAGGATAATTGAAACTAAAAAAAAAAAAAGAAACTCAAGATAATTCTAATGTTAGAATAAAAATCTTATAAATCTTATAATAACGCTAGTATAGAAAATATACCATTAAATCCTCACAGCAAGGGGTAATAATTAGATCATGTGAGGTAAAAGAAGTAGAATATGTATAATATGTAAAACCAAGCCAGTCAAAAAATAAATAAATAAATAAATAAAGGAGGGGGGGGGGGAATAAGATTGAATTCTTAAATATCACCCATATGGTTTATATATCAGTCTGCAATGTCGTCTTCTTCAGGCGGTAGTGAAGCAAAGCGACCCTTCTTATGAGGACTAAGTGGGGCTTGAGTTATTTGAGGTGTTTGGGAGTCTTGAATATCTTGGGCCTGTGAGAGGAATGTTGAATTAATTCGACCATTCATTGTTGTGGAAGATGTTGACAGGCAGAAATCTCTAAGTGTAGAAAGAAGATCATTTGCTGATTTACATATATATGAAGCTCCTTTATAAGTAAAGTGAAGGGAGAAAAGAAATCCCCAGCGATAATTTATTCAATTATATTTAAGGACCATTTGGCTTCCTAAAGACCAGAGCACTTTTTGCCATTCAGCACTGCGCCGCTTTAACTGAAAATTGCACAGTTGTGCGACGTGGCTCCCAAACAAAATTGACGTCCTTTTTTCCCCACAAATAGAGCTTTCTTTTGGTGGTATTTGATCACCTCTGTGGTTTTTATTTTTTGTGCTATAAACAAAAAAATAGCGACAATTTTGAAAAAAATGCATTATTTTTTACTTTTTGCTATAATAAATATCCCCCCAAAAAATCTAAAAAAAACATTTTTCCTGACAGACTCCATGGTAGCAACGTGTGGGTTAGCCCCGCCTCCATAACTACCCTATAGGACACCTCTCCCATAAATCTTTTCTCTAGGCTGCTATCCATGTTCCTTTTTTGTCCTCCTCCGTAGGACCATGTTGTTGGTTCTCTACCTGAAGATGACTCCCCTGCGGTCAGGATCGGCCAAGCGCCAGTTTAATTTCCTCCTAAACTTTATTTACTTTACTCCCCAGCCTCCTGCTGTTGCGGTCCAGGACTGCACCTGGGGGATCGTTGTGTCCGCACTCCCCTCAGCAACCAGGAAGTTCTCTTTGTTCAACCCCTTTTGTTTTAACTCATCTGTTTTTCTTGGCCATCTGGCCTTTTCTTTTTGATCCGTCGTTCTTGGCTGTTCTCTGTAGGCATGTAAGTATGGAATAGCACACATATACCCATGTTCTTTGCTCCGATCCATCTGTCGCAATTGGGTGGATGGAGGGACACTGTTGAGTTGTGATCTGTTGCTGAAAATATGCTGTTTTCTCTATTTTAGATTACTACACTTAAAACTAAATGCATATCTGAATATCCCTGAAGAAGGAGTTTTTTTCTCCGCAACGCGTAGGAAATACTATATGCATCTCTAATGTTGTATGTCTATACCCTGTATGCAGAGTCTTCCATGATCCTTCCGGAATACTCTACATCTAAGAGCTTTTTTGCACAGATTTTTCTATATATGTATGTACAAATCTTATGTGTTCTTTTATACAGTATTCAATAAAATTTATATTTTTTTATATATTATTATATGTCAAATGTCTTCTCTTTTCTGCTTCCTTTCTCACAGCCCTTCTAGGTCTGATCCACAAAGTAGTTCCCGTAAAGGGAGTGGGTCTTCAAAGTCGCACCACCAGCAATCTTCCTCTAGGTCCAGCCATCATAGATCTCCTTCCAGATCCAAACAGCATAGTAGAGATCTTCTGCACCCCTCTTCATCTCGCTCTAGCAAGAGGTCAGAAAAATCATCCTGGGGGTGTAGGGCTCCTGTTCCGGCTGACAAAACTCACTGTAACCACTGCTTTTCTAAAGCTGCAGATGAGAGGAATGGCACAGACCAGCGCCTTGAATCTATGGTAAGGCGGGTTGTGAGAGAATCTCTACAAGAGAGGGAGGCTCATCAGCCTCGCGATTCCCCACCAGAGCCATTACGCCCCTACATTAGGAGAAGATCTGGCCCAAGAGATATGGGATTCATCCCAGCCAAGTTGTCCTTCTGCTCCTCTCTCAGATAACGAATCACATCTAGAAGATCCAAGTTTGGGCTTTGAATATGCTTTGGTTCCCTCTTTGGTGAAAGCTGTGAGAGAGGCTCCGAGTTGGGAAGACCCTCTTACTTCTCCTGCAAACCAGAGAATATTTTTTAAAGAGCTCAATAAGGAGCGCCATTATTTTCCCTTTCTCTCTGAACTGGGTGGCATCATCTTTGATGAGTGGAGCAAGATGGATAAAAAAAGTTCCATGCAGTCAAAAGTTCTGAAGTTGTATCCTATTAAGGAAGAGGATGTTAAACACCTTGAAACAGCTCCGTTGGTGGACGCAGCACTTAGTGAGATATGTAAGTCTTCCCTTGGAAGATACGGTTTCATTTAAAGATCCCTTGGAGAGACAGATCGACTCTGATCTGAAGCGGATTTACCTGACAACAGGAATGGCTTGCAAACCAGTACTTGCAGTAGCCGCAGTATCCAAAGCCATGGAAATCTGGTCTGACAACGTTGATGAGAGGTATCTCCAGTGAAGTGGCGAAGAGTTCACCTATCCAGGAGATCAGGCTGACTTCCGTCTTTCTGGGTGAGGCTTCTATTGATGTTATTCGCCTGATGTCCCGGGTTATGTTGGCACTGGCAGCTGTTTCAGCACGTTGTGCTTTATGGCTCCATCCATGGTTGGCGGATCTGGCTTCCAAACAAGCTTAGTGCCGAATTCCCTTTGACGGATATTCTCTTTTTTGGCAATAAGCATGATAGTGCCATAACCCGGGCCACGGGTGGTAATTCAGGTTTCCTCCCATAGGATCGGTGCTTACAGAACCAGAAGCACTCCTTTCCAAGGAGACAGAATTCTGACCATGCCAGGGAAGCGCGCAGTTATAGGCCGGGTCGGGAGTTTTCAAGGTCTTGTAAATCCAGGCAGTCCTCCTTCAAAAAAAGCACAAAAGGTGGTTCCTCTGGCAACCAAGATTCCACTAAGTCCTTTTGAGATTGGACCCGCTCAGGCATGCTAGGTGGGGGCTTGTCTTCTTCACTTCCGGCATGTCTGGGCAGCCTCAATACAGGATTTCTGGACCTTCAAAACGGTCTTTTCCGGTCACACCTGGTTCTTCAACAGTACCACAAGACTCAGATTCATTTCTATGACTCTTCTAGATTCAGAGGAGAAAAAGCAGGTCCTGTTAACTTACGTAAGCTGTTTATTGGAACAAGGCGCAGCCATCCCTGTTCCAGAAGGCGAGCAAGGCAGCGGCATGCATTCTCCTCTGTTCATGATTCAGAAAAAACATGGCACATGGAGACCAGTAATAGACTTGACCCATCTCAGTTTCTTTATCAGAAAAGAAAAGTTCAAAATGGAAGCTTTACTTACAATCCAACAGTCAGTGCATCCGGGAGATTGGTTGGTATCAGTCGATCTGAAAGACGCCTACTTTCATGTTCCAGTGGCAGTAGACTTCCAGCAATTCCTCTGCTTTGCGGTAGGAAAACAGCACCTTCAATTCACATCTCTCCCTTTCGGTCTAACAACGTAACCTCATGTCTTTTCCAAAGTTCTACTATCTGTTGTTGCTCTTCTTCGAGTCAAAGGGGTTCGTCTCCACCACTATCTGAACGAGCTTCTTCTCCTAGCTCAAGACAAAGACCAAATTTTACAGCACAGAAATCTAGTCATCTCCACCCTTCAAGAGTTTGGGTGGCTCCTAAATCTGGAGAAGAGCCATCTAGAGCCAACACACTTGTGTTCCTAGGGGCCCACTTCAATACGTTGGAAGGCACGATCTCCCTTCCAGAAGAGAAGATTGGAGTAATTCGAGACAGAATCCACTCAACCCTCGCTGTGTGTCACCTTTCTGCTCTCCAATGTTTGAAAGTGATCGGCACAATGACAGCCACTATTCCCATGGTGAAGTGGGCACAGTGGCACACACGGCCCTTCCAAAAAGGGTTCCTACATCAATGGAATTCTTCCAGCAAAAACCAGCGCATATACCTTACTCCATCCATGAAAGTATCTCTCCTTTGGTGGCTTCAAGGGAAAAATTTGCGCAATTGCCATTCAATCGTTTCCATCACTTCCCATCACGATAACCTCAGATGCCAGCAATTGGGGCTGGGGCGCACATTGCCTGACAGAAGTGGCTCAGGGCAGATGGAATTCCCTTTCTCTGAGGATTGTCTCCAACATATTGGAACTGAGGGCCGCCTTTCAGGCACTCCTGTCATTCCACCATCTAATTATGAATTCATCAGTAAAGCTCAGGTTGGACAATACAGCCGCGGTGGCTTTACTCCAGTACCGGTAATACTTCAATTTCTCCGGAGGCTCAGAACAGAGAAGGTGGAGATCATAGCGGTGACTAATTTCTGGCCCAACAGGCCTTGGTTCCCTGTTTTAACACTCCACAGTTATCGAGACCCAGTTCCCCTACCTCTCAGGCCGGATCTACTATCTCAACTCTTCACCCTTGTCCATCCTACCTACACCTCAGGGTTTGGTTTTTGAGAGGGGAAGGCTCGAAGCCCTAGGGTTCCCGGAAGAAGCCTTTCTGAGCCTTCTGAATGTCAGAAGAAAAAGCACTAATAGAGTATATGAACGAATATGGTCCAGGTTCACTGATCACATGTCTTCCAGACCCAATCCTTGTAACTCGCCAGCAGTCCAAGACATCCTAATTTTTTTCCAATCGGGGCTTGACCTGTCTCTGGCAGTAAGCTCTCTACGGTTGCAAGTATCAGCCATCTCGGCCTTCACAGGGGTTTCATGGGCAAATCATTCCCTTGTCCGGCAGTTCTTCAAGGGTGCTATCAGGCTTAGGCCTCAGAGGAAGCCAAGGTTTCCCAAATGGGATCTCCCTCTTGTTCTGGATTTTCTCTCCAATCTCGGATCAGATCCTGACAAACCGCGTTCAGCAAAAGATCTCACACTCAAGACTACTTTCCTGGTAGCTGTGACTTCAGCCAAAAGGGTCTCTGAAATTAGTAATCTAGGTTCGGAGGAGCCTTTTCTAACTTTTTTCCCTGATAGAGCGGTGTTGATTCCCATGTTAGGGTCAAACCCTAAAGTGACCTAAGTCCTCCATGAAAATCAAGAGATTGTTATTCCCACTTTCAGGTCATCGGAAAGTCAGGCTGTCCATCCTCTAGATGTGGGCCACACTCTGAAGCAGTACATGGAAGTCACGGCTCCCTTCAAACAATCAGAGTTTCTTTTTATACTGCTTCATGGTAAAAACAAAGGGATGCGGGCTTTGGTTAGAAAAATCTCTGCTTGGATTGTACAAACCAATGAAAGGGCTTACAGAGCAAAGGGCTTGTCTCCTCCCGAGGCAGTAACAGCTCATTCGGCTCGTAGTATCTCAACCTCTTGGGCAGCTTCTCAGCATGTCGCTCCCGATATCATCTGTAGAGCGGCCTCCTGGTCTTCTATTAACACATTTGTTTCTCACTACTGTGTTGAACCAGCTGCCTTGTCATCTATTAGTTTTGGTTTAAAAGTGTTGTCGGTTGACAATGTTAAATACATTTTTGGTTTCTTTGCTCAACACTTTGCCCACCCAGTTGTGTATGTCAAGTTATTTCCCACACGTTGCTGCCATGGAGTCTGTCAGGAAAATGGAAAATTTCCTATCAAATACTTACGGTAATTTTCCAGCAACGTGTGGGTTAGCCCCGCCTCCATTACTACCCTATAGGACACCTCTCCCATAAATCATTGCTCTAGGCTGCTATCCATGTTCCGTAACTAGCATACTCCAGACATTTGGGAGGGAACTCCTGCTGCCATGGAGTCTATCAAGAAAGGAAAATTACCGTAAGTATTTGATAGGAAATTTTCATTTTTTTTCCTCAGTTTAGGCCGATACTTATTCTTGTACATATTTTTGGTAAAAGAAAATCGCAATAAGTGTTTATTGATTGGTTTGCGCAAAATTTATAGCGTATACAAAATAGGGATAGTTTTATGGCATGTTTATTAATATTTTTTTTTTTTTTACTAGTAATGGCGCTGATCAGTGATTTTTATCATGACTGCGACATTATGGAGGACAGATCGGACTCTTTTGCCGTGATTTTGGGACCATTCACGTTTATACAGCGATCAGTGCAATTAAAAATGCATTGATTACTGTGTAAATGTGACTGGCAGTGAAGGGGTTAACCGTTGTAGGGGTTAAGTGCGTCCTAGGGAGTGATTCTAACTGTGGGGGGAGGGGCTATGTGTGACATGACACTGATCACTGCTCCCGATTACAGGAAGCTGTGATCAGTGTCCTGTCACTAGGCAGAATGGGGTATTGCTTGTTTACATTAGCATTTCCCCGTTCTTCCTCTCTGTGAGACGATCACGGGTATCCCCGCGGACATCTAGTCCGTGGGACCCGTGATCACACCCATGGAGGTCGCTGCGGGTGCTCGCGTGCCTGCAAACCGCTTCTTAAAGGGCAACATACAGGTATGTTAATCTGCCTGTACGCGTGCCCTTCTTCCGACGTATATCGGCGTGAGCCAGTTGGCAAGCAGTTAAAGAGAGCTAGTTGAGACAAGTCTTGAAAGACTTGGTATTTATGGCACTGAAAAATGAAAGAGTCTTTGTTTCTTGCAGCTTCCATTATTTGTTCTTTTGTGCGAAAATAATGCATATTTATAATTATATCTCTAGGGGGCCCATCTTCTTTACGTGCAGATAAAGCTCTGTGTATTAGATCTGTTTCCAATCTTTCTAATGGGATGGATGGAACAAGTTCTTGAAAAAGTGTTGTAACAGTTCATTGTAGATCCTCTATTTCTTCAGGAATGCCACGGATGCGTAGGTTCGATCGTCTAGCCCTGTTCTCAAAATCTTCCAGTCGGGTTTGAAGTATAGAATAATCCCTCTTTAAGGGATTCTAATTCCTTTGAATGAGCTGTGGTAGAGATGTCAATCTCATCTACTCTCTGCTCAAGTATAGATGTGCGTATAGATGTGTCTGCCTACCTCATGGATCTCCCGCGTTAGTTTATCAGTAATAGCATTTGAGGTATTTTGTATTGCTTTATGTAATACCCGTTCAAATTGGGAAAGCAGGTCTGAACCTATTTGTTTACGATGTAGAGTAATAGGAGACAAATTCAGGTCATATTCAGTCTCACCACAGTGCGCTGAAGAGGGAGACCTGTGATACTGCTGTGTAACTGTCTGTGAGGAGGGATGTGATGGTGCCGCCGCCATTTTAGATACAATTCTAGTCAGCATTTCCTGAGGCTTTGTTGTTTTCAGCTTCGCTTTTCTCCCGCTGTACATGTCCCCAAAATGTGCCCACAAGTTTCAGGGATTAATGTGGTGATGTGGGGAGGTTATGCTTAAATGGCTGTAGGGTCCCGGTCGGTGCGGAGCTTTAAGCAGACATGTCCTGCCTAGCTGGCTTCACGCATGCACCTCCAGATTTATTTTATTCATAAAAAGAAAAGAGACAGATTTAGGCTGCTTTCACACTGATGCGTTTTTGCTGTGTTTTTAGCATGATAAAAATGCAGCAAAAATGCATCAGTATAAAATCAGCCAAAATCTGGCTTTTTCCATTTTATGAAAAAACTATCTACAATGGAAAACATTTATTTGTTCATACTGTATATATAAACAAATCTATTATATATAAACAATTATATTATAAAAAAACACTTCTACACAGACATACATGCACCCCCCCCCCCCCCAAATCAGTTTACATGGCAATGAATACAACTCAGCCAATGCCACAGTTCCATTTGTTGACCGCCGCACGCCTATTTACGTCGGCAGAATGGCATGGGCAGGCAAAAGGGCGTACCCATACGTCCCTTTGAAATTGCCGCCCGCGCCACGGGAGCATGCCAGCGGGTTCAGCGAACTCAATGTTCGCCGGCGGCCAGCGATTGCGGCGAGGAGAGGCAGAACGGGGAGATGTAAACAAGGCATTTCCCTGTTCTGCCTAGCAACATGACAGGGATCTACTGCTCCCTGTCATCGGAAGCAGTGATCTCTGTCATGTTCTAGTGAGCCCATCCCCCCTACAGTTAGAACACACTGAGGGAACACACTTAACCCCTCAATCACCCCCTAGTGTTTAACCCCTTCCCTTCCAGTGTCATTTATACAGTAATCAGTGGCTATTTGTAGCTCTGATCGCTGTATAAATGTCAATGGTCCCAAAATAGTGTCAAAAGTGTCCGATCTGTCCACCATAATGTCGCAGTCCCGATAAAAAAAAAAAAAAACCGCAGATCGCCGCCATTTCTAGTAAAAAAAAAAAAAAAATAATGATAAAAATGCCACAAATCTATCTTCTATTTTGTAAATGCTATAACTTTTGCGCAAACCAATCAATATACATTTATTGCGATTTTTTTTAACCAAAAATATGTGGAAGAATACATATCGGCTTAACCACTTCAGCCCCGGAAGGATTTACCCCCTTCCTGACCAGAGCACTTTTTACAAATTGGCACTGCGTCGCTTTAACTGCTAATTGCGCGGTCATGCAATGCTGTAACCAAACAAAATTTGCGTCCTTTTCTTCCCACAAATAGAGCTTTCTTTTGATGGTATTTGATCACCTCTGCCGTTTTTATTTTTTGCGCTATACACGGAAAAAGACCGAAAATTTTGAAAAAAAATGATATTTTCTACTTTTTGTTCTAAAAAAAATCCAATAAACTCAATTTTAGTCATACATTTAGGCCAAAATGTATTTGGCCACATGTCTTTGGTAAAAAAAATGTCAATAAGTGTATATTTATTGGTTTGCGCAAAAGTTATAGCGCCTACAATCTAGGGTACATTTTCTGGAATTTACACAGCCTTTAATTTATGACTGCCTATGTCGTTTCTTGAGGTGCTAAAATGGCAGGGCAGTACAAAACCCCCACAAATGACCCCATTTTGGAAAGTAGACACCCCAAGGAAATTGCTGAGAGGCATGTTGAGCCCATTGAATATTCATTTTTTTTGTCCCAAGTGATTGAATAATGACAAAAAAAAAAAAAAATTACAAAAAGTTGTCACTAAATGATATATTGCTCACACAGGCCATGGGCATATGTGGAATTGCACCCCAAAATACATTTAGCTGCTTCTCCTGAGTATGGGGATACCACATGTGTGGGACTTTTTGGGAGCCTAGCCGCATACGGGGCCCCGAAAACCAATCACCGCCTTCAGGATTTCTAAGGGCGTACATTTTTGATTTTACTCCTCACTACCTATCACAGTTTTGAAGGCCATAAAATGCCCAGATGGCACAAACCCCCCCCACATGACCCCATTTTGGAAAGTAGACACCCCAAGCTATTTGCTGAGAGGCATGTTGAGTCCATGGAATATTTTATATTTTGACACAAGTTGCGGGAAAGTGACAATTTATTTATTTTTTTTTTTTTGCACAAAGTTGTCACTAAATGATATATTGCTCACACAGGTCATGGGCATATGTGGAATTGCACCCCAAAATACATTTAGCTGCTTCTCCTGAGTATGGGGATACCACATGTGTGGGACTTTTTGGGAGCCTAGCCGCGTACGGGACCCCGAAAACCAATCACCGCCTTCAGGATTTCTAAGGGTGTACATTTTTGATTTCACTCTTCACTGCCTATCACAGTTTCGGAGGTCATGGAATGCCCAGGTGGCACAACCCCCCCCCAAATGACCCCATTTTGGAAAGTAGACACCCCAAGCTATTTGCTGAGAGGCATGGTGAGTATTTTGCAGCTCTCATTTGTTTTTGAAAATGAAGAAAGACAAAAAAAAAAATTTTTTTTTTCTTTTTTTAATTTTCAAAACTTTGTGACAAAAAGTGAGGTCTGCAAAATACTCACTATACCGCTCAGCAAATAGCTTTGGGTGTCTACTTTCCAAAATGGGGTCATTTGGGGGGGGTTTGTGCCACCTGGGCATTCCATGGCCTCCGAGACTGTGATAGGCAGTGAAGAGTGAAATCAAAAATTTACGCCCTTAGAAAGTCTGAAGGCGGTGCTTGGTTTTCGGGGTCCCATACGCGGCTAGGCTCCCAAAAAGTCTCACACATGTGGTATCCCCGTACTCAGGAGAAGCAACAGAATGTATTTTGGGGTGTAATTTCACATATTCCCATGGCATGTTTGAGCAATATATAATTTAGTGACAACTTTGTGCAAAAAAAAAAAAAAATTTGTCTCTTTCCCGCAACTTGTGTCACAATATAAAATATTCCATGGACTCGACATGCCTCTTAGCAAATAGCTTGGGGTGTCTACTTTCCAAAATGGGGTCATTTGGGGGGGGTTTGAACTGTCCTGGCATTTTATGCACAACATTTAGAAGCTTATGTCACACATCACCCACTCTTCTAACCACTTGAAGACAATGCCCTTTCTGACACTTTTTGATTACATGAAAAAATTATTTTTTTTTGCAAGAAAATTACTTTGAACCCCCACACATTATATATTTTTTTAAAGCAAATGCCCTACAGATTAAAATGGTGGGTGTTTAATTTTTTTTTTTCACACAGTATTTGCGCAGCGATTTTTCAAACGCATTTTTTGGGGAAAAAACACACTTTTTTACATTTTAATGCACTAAAACACACTATATTGCCCAAATGTTTGATGAAATAAAAAAGATGATCTTAGGCCGAGTACATGGATACCAAACATGACATGCTTTACAATTGCGCACAAACGTGCAGTGGCAACAAAATAAATACATTTTTAAAAGCCTTTAAAAGCCTTTACAGGTTACCACTTTAGATTTACAGAGGAGGTCTACTGCTAAAATTACTGCCCTCGATCTAACCGTCGCGGTGATACCTCACATGCATGGTGCAATTGCTGTTTACATTTGACGCCAGACCGACGCTTGCGTTCGCCTTAGCGCGAGAGCAGGGGGGACAGGGGTGCTTTTTTTTTTTTTTTTTTTTTTTTCTTTATTATTTTTTTGCTTTTTTATCTTATTTTAAAACTGTTCCTTTCATTTTTTTTTTTTTTTTAATCATTTTTACTGTTATCTCAGGGAATGTAAATATCCCCTATGATAGCAATAGGTAGTGACAGGTACTCTTTTTTGAAAAAATTGGGGTCTATTAGACCCTAGATTTCTCCTCTGCCCTCAAAGCATCTGACCACACCAAGATCGGTGTGATAAAATGCTTCCCCAATTTCCCAATGGCGCTATTTACATCCGGCGAAATCTAAGTCATAAAATGCTCGTAGCTTCCGGTTTCTTAGGCCATAGAGATGTTTGGAGCCACTCTGGTCTCTGATCAGCTCTATGGTCAGCTGGCTGAATCACCGGCTGCATTCTCAGGTTCCCTGTTGAGACAGGAGAGCCAGAGAAAAACACGGAAGACGATGGGGGGGGGGCATTCTCTCCCACTGCTTGTAAAAGCAGTCTAGAGGCTAATTAGCCGCTAGGATTGCTTTTACATGAAAGCCGACCGCTGGCTGAAAAGAATGATACCAAGATGATACCTAAACCTGCAAGCATCATTTTGGTATAACCACTCAAAGTCGTGAATGCTGTACCTGAAGACAAAAATATGGCTAACAATAAAGCACAGTAAATGGTAAAGTATAAAAAATTGCATACCTGAAAAGCAAACATGATAAAACATAATAACAATAAAACATTGCAGAATAGAATACAGTAAAAAAGAGCAGAACAATAGAGAGAATAGAGAGAGAGAGAATAGAGAGAGAACAATAAAACGACAACTATTATTTTTTATTTTATATTTTTGTTTGTGTTTTTTTTTTTTTTTTTTACACTTTTTTTGTAACTGTAACTTTTATAACTGTAACCGGTTCCAGGTTCGGGTCTCTCAAAATGCGATGGCATCTTGGGAGACCCTGTGAAAGTGTGTCCTAGTCTGTGCAATGCTGTACCCTACGCTAATACTCAGCTAGTGAATGGTAGCATTCAAAACATTCACCAATGCAAAGACCAGGATTGTCAGGACAGGAGGGACAATAATAGCGGGTGTCACGCCTATATCCGCGCTTACTGCAGACACGACATCTTTTTTGGGGGAGTTCGTTGGGTAGGAGTACTAGGGGGAGGACATAAAGAAAATGCCTCTCATGCAGCCGACTGCATTTGGTTGGGGATGTGAATGGGGGAAGTACGGGCGCTGCAGAAGCGGTGGGTTCCCAATTAGGATTGGCGAATGCAGCAGGAAGGGCATTATGGGCACGACGGGCCTGTGTTTGTCTTCTTTGTGGCAGCGGGACACTACTTGTGCTTGCCACCTCACCAGCTTGAACTGCACTTATGGGACTCGCCACGTCACCAAGTGTTACTGCAGTGCTGGTTTGACTATGACCGGGGTGTACTAGGCCGCTGGCGCTTGCCAGTTCACCAAAACGCTACCAAAAAAACTGTTAACGATCGCAGGGATCAGGCCTGACTCTGCGAACGCTGCAGTTATGCGTTTAGTGTTTTGTAAGTGACAGTGATCGATCGATACTGCACTTGGGTGGGCTGGGCCGGGCGGAGGGGCAAAACGCAGGTGCTAGCAGGTATCTGGGCTGATCCCACTAACACTGCGTTTTTGGGAACCCTAAACTGCTGGGGATGCCAGTATAGATCTGATCGGATCAGATCAGATATTGATCAGTTCAGATACTATACCACTAAGGGAGGTGTACGGTGCGTGCGTGGGTGTTAGCGCTACTGGCACTAACCTGACGCTGCCTGGGGCTGGTGCTTGCCAGTTCACCAAAACGCTACCAAAAAAACTGTTAGCGATCGCAGGGATCAGGCCTGACTCTGCGAATGCTGCAGTTATGCGTTTAGCGTTTTGTAAGTGACAGTGATCGATCGATACTGCACTTGGGTGGGCTGGGCTGGGCCGGGCGGAGGGGCAAAACGCAGGTGCTAGCAGGTATCTGGGCTGATCCCGCTAACACTGCGTTTTTGGGAATCCTAAACTGTTGGGGACGCTAGTATAGATCTGATCGGATCAGATATTGATGCGTTCAGATACTATACCACTAAGGGAGGTGTACGGTGCGTGCGTGGGTGTTAGCGCTACTGGCACTAACCTGACGCTGCCTGGGGCTGGTGCTTGCCATTTCACCAAAACGCTACCAAAAAAACTGTTAGCGATCGCAGTGATCAGGCCTGACTCTGCGAACGCTGCAGTTATGCGTTTAGTGTTTTGTAAGTGACCGTGATCGATCGATACTGCACTTGGGTGGGCTGGGCCGAGCCGGGCGGAGGGGCAAAACGCAGGTGCTAGCAGGTATCTGGGCTGATCCCGCTAACACTGTGTTTTTGGGAACCCTAAACTGCTGGGGACGCTAGTATAGATCTGATCAGATCAGATATTGATCCGTACAGATACTATACCACTAAGGGAAGCGTATGCTGCGTGCGTGGGTGTTAGCGTTACTGGCGCTAATCTGACGCTGCCTGGGGCGACGCATATCACCGCCGGGCGATCAGGGGGCTAAATCTTTATTCGGCGGGTGCCCTGACACTATAAAAAATAAACAAACTAACCAGCGTCACCCGTAACGGTTATACAGTGATCAGTGGTGAAAGGGTTAACTAGGGGGCAATCAAGGGGTTAAAATATTTATTAGGTAGTATATGGAGGTCCCTGTCGCTATAAAACGCTGACGGCGAACCTAAATATTTACCTCACTAACTAGCGTCACCAGCGACACTAATACAGCGATCAGAAAAATGATCGCTTAGCGACACTGGTGACAGGGGGTGATCAAGGGGTTAAAACTTTATTAGGGGGGGTTAGGGGGGTATCCTAGACCTACAGGGGGGTAATACTAACTGTCCTAACACTGTAAATGTCACAAACTGACACCAATACAGTAATCAGAAAAAAAAAAAAAACCTGCTGGTGTCAGTTTGTGACGGGGGGGGGGGGTGATTGGGGGGGGATCGGGGGGCGATCGGGGGGGGGGGATCGGGGTGTTTTGTGTGCCTGGCATGTTCTACTGTGTGTGTGTGTGTTGTGCACTCACATTACAGTCTTCTCTCCTCGGCCCGGAACGGAAAATACCGAGCCGAGGAGAGATGACATCATTTCCTCTGCCTCTGTGTACAATACAGAGGCAGGGAAATGATCCCATTGGCTGGGAGCGATCGCGAGGGGGGGGCCACGAATGGATGGCCTCCCCCTCACCTCCGATCGCCGGGGGGAGATTTGCCGACCGCCGCTGGCACCGGGGGGGGTCCGATCGGACCCCCCACCCGCGGGCAGGCAAGGACGTACATACACGTCCTTTTGCCTGCCCGTGCCATTCTGCCGACGTATATAGTCGTGCGGCGGTCGGCAAGTGGTTAAACTGTGGAAGAAATTTTTTTTATATATATTTTTTGAGGATATTTATTATAGCAAAAAGTTAAAAATATTGCTTTTTTTCCAAATTGTCGGTCTTTTTTTGTTTGTAGCACCCTGGGGTTTAGTCAGGGATGCTCCTCACTAATTTACTTGCCAGGAGTAGTACCCTGGCCAATTGTTAGAGATCCATTGATTTCTCCCTAAGCTTGGCCTGGTTGTACTCTTCTCTTCTACCGCTAGGTGGTCGGACACCTGGTTGTACTAGATATGAGAAGGACAACTCAAGGTCAGATTATGGGTATATGGGGTATCTCAGCCAATGGGCAGGGGTTTTCTTGAATCCCTTGGCCTGCTGGGAGAGCCTATTTATTCGGGTGGAGTCAGGTGATCTATGTTCGGTGCCACCTGGATGGCTGTCTGGGTGGATGTGTGTCGTGTGCCCTGGGCTGCTAAGCCGGAGATTGGGCCTATCCCGGGGGTATCTGGCTGCCAGGCTGTGTGAGGGCCTATCCAGAAGTAAGAGAGCAGTGCAGGGTTGGGATTGCGGCTTGCAGTCCAACCAGAAGTGATGGTTCTGCCAGCCAGAGAACCTGTCAGTGGTCAGAGGTAGAAAGGAAGCTGTTACCACAAAGGGACCATCCTTCTTATTACAGGGGACCACAGTGAGTAACTGAAGCAAGTATCGGAGCAGCATTCTCACCAAATGGGCACAGTGGAGAATTGGGAAACTTCAGGCGGTGATCAAGTCAAGGATCCAACCAGCGGAGGAGATGGTTGCAGAGCAGCCTTGTGTGTCAAGCTAGGGACCGAGCCGGTCAGCAGGGGTGAAGCTTGAGAAGTATCTGGAGTGCCAAGCTAGGAATCCAGCAGGGAAGCGTGGGTGACGCTTGAAGGAGATACCATCACAAAGATTGGAGGAGCTCAAGGGATTCAGAGTCACTGAATCAGAGGGTCAAGTGAGAGACCGAGAGCTCAGTGTTGGAGAACTACAAGAGGCAGTTGTAGTGAAGCTGAAGGAACTGTTATGTTGAGTTAGGAACTGTTAAAGATTGTTGCCATAGGAGACAGCATCCCTGCATGTGCAGATGTGGCACCTTGCTGGGGCCTTTCCCTGCACGGCTGTCCTCCTATTGAAGTCTCAAAGTCTGCCAATTGAATCTACCACTACTGAAGGGTGTCCTGGCCCTAACCCCCAAAAATATAAAAAAAGGACTGTTAAGAGTAATATAACCTCTTTTACATCCAAGAAGTGTCCGTGCCCAATAACTTTGACCACCTTGCACCCACTATGCCTCACAATCCACCTTGCTACACTGCCTTCGCTCTGGAGCAGACTGGGAGTACATTCAGATGGGTGAAAGGAAAGGAGGGGAGGACAGCCCACACAACTAACATATTATTACTCACTGCCTGGCTGCCCCCCCCCCCCCCCACCTGCCAATCATTTAACCCTAGCAGCCCCATCCAGATGTACTGTCTCAGGGAATGCAGTAAGCTTATAACCCTTCACTGCCTGGGGGCTCTGCACTCCCACCTACCCAGATCCAGTACACACTTCAGTGGTGATGGAGGAAGGTCTCTCCTCCAAGCCGATCTCTGTACATACACATATCCCGCTCTCCAGCCGTGGAATCAGTCATCCCCTGGGCCCAGTCTGCACTGCCACTGACTCAGGTGGTGGACTGGAGTGGAAAAAGAGAAGTGGGGAAGTGTGTGCTGGGCGAAGAGGCGTCTGTCAGCACACTGTTGCTTAGCTTACCTTTACCAGTTCGGCCAAGAATTACAGAGGTGCGTTCAGGCCTTGGTCTGCTTCCATTCCATCCACACAGTAAGTGGTGGGAAACTGGAAGTGACGCCACAGTTCCGTGCAAAGCACAGCCTACTGTCCTCTGGACTCGCCAATCACACATCAGCAACAGGAAGAATCATTGCAGAGTGGGAGTGTTCCGGGTGCATAGCTTGCGACCGTGAGGACACTATAAAGTCAGCCCAATGAAGTTTCTCAGCCGCAATCACCTGATTGCAGCCACATCAAGCTTCCAATAGAAAGCTGTGTGCTGGGGTCCATACACACTTAAAGGACCACTTTTTTTTTTCATGGGGGGGGTGGCGCATGTGCGCCCCCTATTGACGGGCTGTCACTGCAAGATAATCTCGAACCAGTGTTTTGTAAAGGGGTAGAATTGTTGATTTATCTTTGATTGTATACCCTTTTTTAATGCATGACCATATCTTGTAGCTTTCTTAGCTGTGGCTTGGCATTGCATGCTATTACTAAGTATGTGATCTACAAAAAAAACCTAGATTCTTTTCCATCATTGATTCTCCCACTGGAGACCTTCCGGATGTGTAATTTGCTTATACAGTAATATAAAAAGCCATGTACAAATGTATAAAAAATGGACTAGACAGTAATTCTTGTGACAAACAATCTTTAATCACATTTTTAACACTTTTAACATTTCCATTGATATTAATAGAATGGATTCCAAAAACACTGCCTTGCTTTCCATAGTCTTGGTTTAGATGTTCTGAAATAAAATGAAACATATATAATACACTTAAATATATATATATATATATAATTTGTTTTGTTAAAAACGAATGGCATACAATACATCATTGCATTAAAAATAGGCACATGTATCCTTATTTTAGATGTATGATGTAATTTACTTCTATTAGAAAACACACCTCAGAAGGAATAAGTTTGAGCTGCAGCTCCACATGGGTTTACCTTGGGAACCACATGTCTTTTACTGCGCCATTTCATAAATGTCACTTGCTGCATACAGGAGAAGAGAACTGGGAGAGGAAGTCCAGTTGCTAATGTCACCAACAAGTAAGAGAGGCTGAGAATCAACCATTTCAGTTCTTCATAGATGTGTTTAGGTGACTTTCTATACCTGTATCTAACTAAGAAAGCTAGTCATAGATGGGTCGAAATTAGGCCAGTTCGGTAGGGACCAGCCAAATTTTGATCCATGTGTGTCTGATCTTAATTGACAGAAGTCGATCCAACAATCGATTTCTGTTGAACGGACTTGTTGGAAATGTATTTTGATCAGCCACTGATCAGTGTATTCTGTCAGAATACAATATCTCACTAGGGAGGATTCCTCTATACATCTATACACCTCGATTGTGTAGATTAAAGAAATTGTTCCTTTTTTTTTCGGCCTGCTGGCTAAATGAAAAGAAAAAAATCCATCTATGGCCAGTTTAAACCTGAAATAATTGTTTTTGGGTGGAACAACACTATAATATAATCCCCAAGTAAAAAAAAAAAAAAAAAAAGGGACGTACAAAAAGTTTTGAGGCAACTTTGATCATTTTAACGGCTCATTTTCTTCAGTGTTAACTGCAACATTATGTTCACAGATCTTTTATATTTTAATATTTTTTAGTTTGCCTTCAGTCTTATTTATTCAAGTAGAACTGATTTTATTTTGGATAGAGTGAGGGTTATAACCCATGTCAGTTTTTTTTTTCCCCATCTGTGTCCTATTAAAGCCTCTTACACATGATCGGATTTTCGGCAGGGAATTGTGTAATGACAGACCGTTTGCCTAAAATACGACCGTTAGTACACTCCATCAGACAATTGTTGGTCAACTTTCCGCCGACAAATGTTGGATAGCAGGCTAGTAAATTTTTGGCGGACAATGGCCTGTTGTCAGATTTTCATATCGTGTGTACACAAGGCCGTCACACAAAAGTCTAAAGTACAAACACGCATGCTCGGAATCAATGCTCACCAAACACGACATTAGCAGAAGGTGCCCAAAGGATGGTGCTCAAGAGCTGAAATTCCACGTAGTACGTCACTAGGTTCATGTTTGTTGGCCGACAATTGCGTACCGTTTGTATGCAAGACAAGTTCACGGCACACGCCATGAACTTCTACCGTGACGTGGCACTTTGTCTGTGGAAAATCCGATTGTGTGTACGAGGCTTAAAGCCCCATACACACTATTGGATTTTCTGCAGATTTTTGTCTTCAGATTAACCAAAACCATATAATATGACGTCAAACCTTAAGAGTTTAAATTTTTATGCAATCAGGCAGGCCCTTGCACTACATGGTTTTGGTAAAACTGAAGAGAAAAATCTGCAGAAAATTGAATAGTGTGTATGGGGCTTTAGAGGGATTTTCCTAAAAGAGAAGTATGTTTTTTTTATTTTAGATTCATACTTACCTATGTGGATGCTGCATCTGTCCCTCGCCGTCTCTGCACTGAGAACTGAGCCACTGAACATTGCTCGGTTTTCACAGATATACATATGGCTCGGTTTTCACAGATCACTGAGAAGAGAGCTGCTGACTGTCAGTCAGCGTCTCTCCTCTCTGCTTCTCCACGCTCACTGGAGCGCTGAGCTGTGGAGGGACTGGGAGTGGGCATCTTAGCGACTCTCTGAGACTGCCGTCAATCAAGTCAGCTGGCGAATCCAGACTTGGGCAGTTGGGATGATGCAGTGGCTCGACCGATGGCAGTGACTTTAGCGGACAGTGGACTTCAGACTGCTTTCTGCTGAAAACGGGTCACAGGAGTGCAACGTATTGCACTCCTGTGACCCATAGGAGAAGCCCAGCCAAAAAATCTCAGGCTGGACTTCTCCTTTAAGCCTAGAACACACGGGCCGAATATCGGGTGACATCGGCCAGTTCAATAAAAACTATGTATTGCAGCCGGTCCGACAGAAGCCAGCAGCCGACCGGCTCCTGATCAGCGCTTTCAGCCAATGAGCGCTGACCGGAGTGTTGGCGGGGGGGGGGGGGGAACCCTGTCAGAACACAATAGCTCAGCGGGAGAGATCGCTGTACTAACATTGGATTGTTAGTACAGTGGCTCCGATCTGAGCTGTCCCGCTGGGTTGAACAGAAAAAAACTAGTAGCGTGTACCAGGCTTCACCTTCCTGTCCCATAACTACAACAGGGAGTGAGATTAAAACCAGTGAGGGGGATTCCTGGTAGTCACCAGGGTCACCAAGACTAGTGTGCCTATTCAAAAATGTCTTCTCTATTCCTGTTCTGACAAACACTCAAAATTTGGGATTTTTTAATAACAGTCAACATGACAAAATATTTGGTGACTCTCAACAGTCATTAATAAAAACCTGACAGGTGGTCTAATCCACTCATCTAAAACCAAAAATACATAATTACCAATTATACATAAAAGCTTTCATGACATTTATTTGCTAATGTTAAACAATAGTCTTGCCCTAAAAATATACAGTTGTGAAGAAAATACTTACGCTGTTAATCCAGGAGATGTAAGCGGACACTCTGGTGAACACTGTGGGCTTCAGGTAAGCATTGCATCCAAGGGAGGATACAAAGCTAGCAATACCATGCACCTCAAACACTCCACTGACTGGACAGTTCAGAGGTCCACCAGAATCACCCTATGAATATAATATAAAAGTGATAAGTATTACTTTATCCAGAAAAAAAATGAATATTACAAAAAAACATAAAGAGGTAAAACTCACATTGCAACCAGCCTGGACTCCATTGCCACCAGCACACACCATGGTGGTCTTCACAGTGCTGCCCCAGTAGGAGCTGGTAGAGCAGGTTGCATGTGCAACAACGGGCAGGGGAGCCTGCTGGAGGATGGAAGGCAGAGATCCACCGGCTGTTGATTAAACAAATTATTTTATTTATATTAAGTTTAAAAGGAGGTTAGACATACTAGCAAAGTGACTGTTGCAGTAGAAATGCATTGTAAGTAAGAATATTTTAAAGTAGTATTAAAACCCAGAACCAAAAATGTAATATATTGCAGCTTACAAATCATTAGATGTGGTGGCTGCATTAGTTTTATTTTTTTTTTATTTTTTTTAGGCTTTTTTCCCCCTTCGTTTTCACCTGGTGATTTGGCCAGTAACACACCTTCTGTATTAGAGTGCCCGAGTGCACTGCAGTTACACAATCATTTACAGCAACCCTTTGTTTTTCATTTGGGATAAAGGTTCTACATGAATAAATAAAAGCTGACCATTGTAAGCACACCTGTCAGTAGTAAACGGCTTGTCTCAACACTCTAGCTGATACATTTGCAGCAGAGCATGTTCTGTTGCAAATCAACAGACTTAAAGGCCAATACTTCAGTTAAAGTAAAGGAAATCAAGCCTAAAAAAACAAAAAAACAAAAGCAACCATCAAGTCAAAAGAATTGGTAAGCTTTGTTTGTTTGGTGTTGGGTTTAATACAGCTTTAAGTACAGAATTCTAAGGTTTAAGTGTGTGTCTTAATACTAGACCACACACAAAATATGACTTGACAGCAATAAGCTTCATGGAAAACATGGATTACAGAAAAATATCTGTAATGTGCACTGGAGTCAGAATTTCTATTTTATTTTCCAACCTGTAAAAATCTGCAACCTGATTGCTAACAGCATCAAAATCAAAGGTTTATTTGAGATTTTTCTAAACATCAGTTATAACTGTACGTGTGATTCTGTTATAGAAATACTTACTGGTGGTTCTTCCCCATCCAGTAATTGTGCAGCTGTAGTTGTTGGCCAGGATACTGCCATCAGCTGGCAGAGAAGCCAGCTTAACATAGTTATTCAGAGTGGCACTGGCAGCCAGATGGAGGATGGCAATATCATAACTAAAAAAAGAGACCACATGATATACAATAATTAGCAAACACAAATTATTATTATACAGGATTTATATAGCGCCAACAGTTTGCACAGCCCTTAACAAAATGAAGGCAGACATTACAGTTACATTACAATTTGGTACAAGAGGAATCAGAGGGCCCTGCTCGCTAGAGCTTACAATCTAGGATGCCAATATATTATGTTAGTGTCTATACCCCAATTCCAAAAAAGTTGGGAGGCTGTGTAAAATCTACATAAAAAGAATGCAATGAATTGAAAATCTCATAAACATATATTTTATTCACAATAGAAAATAGAAAACATATCAAATGCTTACACTGAGAAAATTAACCACTTTAAACGCTTCTCCTTAGGTGGACGTCATGTGACATCCTGGAGTCTAAGTGGTTAAATCTGAATGATGCCTGCAGCCGCAGGCATCATTCAGACATCTTCTTTTTCTGCCAGCGATTCTCTGTCATGTAAACAATCATAGCGGTTCAGACGATTGATTATTTTTACAGACGACAGGAGGGAACATGCGATTGGTAAACCAGAGAAGGAATCTGATGTCGGCAGAAGTTTACCATAAAGCTGACCGAGGACCAGATGGTCCCCGGTCATCTCTATGACTCTCAGAGGCCGGAGGCCGGGTGATGTTATGACGTCATGTCCGGCCCTGGCAGATGTAAACACTGCCCTGTATTCGGCTGGAGAGTCTGAGTTCATTTTTTTTTTTGATCTCAGGCTTTCCAGCCTAGAGGAGAGATGTGGGGACTTATAAACCCCACGTCTCTACATAAAGAAGACCGGTCATGCCCTATTCTTATTACAAGGGAGGTTTACATTCCTTGTAACAGGAAGAAAAAAATTCAAGGAAAAGTGTAAAAAAATTTTTAAAAAGTAAAATAAATTAAAAAAAAAAAAAATTCAAAGCGCCCCCGACTTGCAGAAGCGAATGCATACGTACGTCGCACTTGCATATGTTAATGGAATTCAAACCACACATGTGAGGTATCGCCGCAAACATTAGAGCGAGAGCAATAATTCTAGCCCAAGACCTCCTATGTAACTTTAAACAGGTAACCTGTGTCGCCTATGAAGATTTTTAAGTACCGAAGTTTGGCACCATTCCGCAAGTGTGCTCAATTTTAAAGCGCGATATGTTAGGTATCTATTTACTAGGCATAACATCATCTTTCACATTATTTAAAAAAATTGGGTAAAATTTTGTGTTTGTGTTTTTTTTAATCATGAAACTATTTTTTTTCCCCAAAAAAAACACATTCTAAAAATTGCTGCGCAAATACCGTGTGACATAAAAAGTTGCAACAACCACCATTTTATTCCCTGCTAAAAAACATACAATGTTTGGGGGTTTTGAGTAATTTTGTAGCAAAAAATTGATGAATTTTACATGTAGGAGTGGCATGCCAGAATAGGGCCAGTATGGAAGTGGTTCAGAAAAAAATAAGTTCATTTTGAAATTGATGGCAGCAACATGTCTCAGATGAGTTGGGAGAAGGCCATGTTTACCATGGTGTATTATCCCCTCTTCTTTTAACAACACTCTGTAAGGCCCCTTTCACACGGGACGGATCCGTGTTGATCCGCCCCGTGTTTATCCACTGCTCAGCGGGGATTGCTCCGCTTTCCCCAGCTGAGCAGGCAGATGACAGGGCGGGACCTGCACACTGTGCAGGGACCGCCCTGTCAGATCTCCGCTCTCTCCTATGGGGGATCGGAGGAACACGGACCGTCTGTCCGTGTTCCTCCGATCCGCTCTGGAGACGGATAGAAAAATAGGATTTTCTTCCGTCCGCAGAATCGGACGAGAGCGGAGGCGGACGACATCGGGTGTTAGCGGATGTACATCCGCTGACACCCGCTATCCCATAGGGATGCATGTATGTCCGTATTTCATCCGAAAATGGATGGATGAAATACGGACATACTGTCCGCATGTGTGAAAGGGGCCTAAATGTCTGGGAACTGAGACCAGTTGCTGCAGTTTTGGGAGAGGTATACTGTCCCATTCTTGCCTGATATAGGATTCTAACTGCTCAACAATCCTGAGTCCTCTTTGTTGTATGTTTTGTTTCAAGATGCACCAAATATTTTCAGTTGGTAAAAGGTCTGGACTGCAGGCAGGCCAGTTAAACAACTGACTCTTCTACTAGAAAGCAACGCTTTTGTCATAGATGCAGTATGCAGTTTAGTATTGTCCTGTTGAAACTTGCAAGGTCTTAGCTGAAAAAGACATTGTCTGATGCATATGCCACTCTAAAACCTGGATATATCTTTCAGCACTGATGGTGCCTTTCCAGATGTGCAAGTTGGCCATTCCATATGCACTAATGCACCCCCATACCATCAGAGATTAGGGCTTTTGAACTGTGCACTGATAACAAGCTGGAAGGTTCTTCTCCTCTTTAGTCCGGAGGATGCGGCACCCATGGTTGGCAAAGTAAATGTCAAATTTCTATTCATCTGACCACAAAACAGTTTTCCACTTTGCAACAGACCATTTCAGATTAGCTTTGGCCCAGAGAAGATGGCAACGTTTCTGGATCATGTTCAGATATGGCTTGTTTGTTGCATGATATACAGGGGGGACGGAAAGTGTTCAGATCCCCTTAAATTTTTCACTCTTTGTTATATTGCAGCCATTTGCTAAAATCATTTAAGTTCATTTTTTTCCTCATTAATGTACACACAGCACCCCATATTGACAGAAAAACACAGAATTGTTGACATTTTTGCAGATTTATTAAAAAATAAAAACTGAAATATCACATGGTCCTAAGTATTCAGACCCTTTGCTGTGACACTCATAAACTCAGGTGCTGTCCATTTCTTCTGATCATCCTTGAGATGGTTCTACACCTTCATTTGAGTCCAGCTGTGTTTGATTATACGGATTGGACTTGATTAGGAAAGCCACACACCTGTCTATATAAGACCTTACAGCTCACAGTGCATGTCAGAGCAAATGAGAATCATGAGGTCAAAGGAACTGCCTGAAGAGCTCAGAGACAGAATTGTGGCAAGGCACAGATCTGGCCAAGGTTACAAAAAAAATTCTGCTGCACTTAAGGTTCCTAAGAGCACAGTGGCCTCCATAATCCTTAAATGGAAGACGTTTGGGACGACCAGAACCCTTCCGTCCGGCCAAACTGAGCTATCGGGGGAGAAGAGCCTTGGTGAGAGAGGTAAAGAAGAACCCAAAGATCACTGTGGCTGAGCTCCAGAGATGCAGTCGGGAGATGGGAGAAATTTGTAGAAAGTCAACCATCACTGCAGCCCTCCACCAGTCGGAGCTTTATGGCAGAGTGGCCTGACGGAAGCCTCTCCTCAGTGCAAGACACATGAAAGCCCACATGGAGTTTGCTAAAAAACACCTGAAGGACTCCAAGATGGTGAGAAATAAGATTCTCTGGTCTGATGAGACCAAGATAGAACTTTTTGGCCTTAATTCTAAGCGGTACAACTCTGTGACTGTTCTTGAATGGCCCAGCCAGAGCCCTGACTTAAACCCAATTGAGCATCTCTGGAGAGACGTAAAAATGGCTGTCCACTAACGTTTACCATCCAACCTGACAGAACTGGAGAGGATCTGCAAGGAGGAATGGCAGAGGATCCCCAAATCCAGGTGTGAAAAACTTGTTGCATGTTTCCCAAAAAGACTCATAGCTGTATTAGATCAAAATGGTGCTTCTACTAAATACTGAGCAAAGGGTCTGAATACTTAGGACCATGTGATATTTCAGTTTTTCTTTTTTTAAAAATCTGCAAAACTGTCAACAATTCTGTGTTTTTCTGTCAATATGGGGTGCTGTGTGTACATTAATGAGGAAAAAAAATGAACTTAAATGATTTTAGCAAATGGCTGAAATATAACAAAGAGTGAAAAATTTAACGGGATCTGAATACTTTCCGTCCCCACTGTAGATTTACCTTGCATTTTTGGATGGCACAGCAAACTATGTTCACAGACTGATTTTTGGATGTATTCTGAGCCCATGCAGTGATGGCCATCACAGAATCATGGCTGTTTTATTGCAGTCCTGTCTGAGGGCCGAAGATCCTTTCGATGATCATATGTACTGTAGATGATGATATAATAAAAGGAACATTATTCTGAAATTGTTTGACAATTTTAGGATGCAGCTTTTTACAGATCGGTGAACCTCTGCCCATCTTTACTACTGAGACACTCTGGCTCTTCCTTGTTAGTACGGCTTACTTTGCCAGCTTTTTATTGCCCTGTTCCAACTTTTTTTGAGATTTGTCGCTGCCATCAATTTCAAAATGACCTTATTTTTTGGTACGTTTTCTCAGTTTAAACATTTGATATGGTTTCTATTTTCTATTGTGAATAAAATATGAGTCTCCCCACAGTCACAATACAATAGCTCAGCATGAGTGATTCTTGATGTGGATGTTGTCTCTTTTTTTTGTTCAACCCGCTGGTTGAAAGAAAAAGAAAAGACTCATATATGGGCTGCTTAAGCCTGTCACCATAGTTCAAGAGCCATGCAGTGCACCCCTATGATTATCATGATGTCAAGTTGATATGGATGATAAGATAACCAGATCATGTCTTACCCAGCAGCTACATTGTTAGGATTCCATCTGGCATGCTTAGTGATGCTGGACACAGCAATGATCTGTTCAGTTCCCTCATTCACACTAAGGTTGTGATCACCAAGAGCCACACGGAAGGAGACAACTCTGTAAAAGAGAAATAAAGAGAAATAAAGAATGCCGTCTCCATGTGTAACCTGTTAACTGGACAGCTTTAAAGGCTGTGTTCACCGTTTCAGGCAGAATCTCACTTTTCATAATAAATTTAAGCCTTTTCGAATGCCTTTTCTGCCCAAGCCATCTCAATGTGCCTATCTCTCACTTAGCTAGTAGTCCATGGAAGCTTTGAATAGATTGTCAGCTTTGAGGCTGCATTCACACCTGAGCGTGTTGTTTTCAGACGTTTTTTCTGGTGTTTTTTAGCCTTTTTTTCGGGTGTTTTTGCAGAGTTCTTGCAGAATTTTTGTACAGGCGTTTTGAGGTCCAAAGGTCATCGATGTAAAAAGCAGTGAAACGCCTGTAATGTGCGTAAAAAGAAGCTCATGTACTTTTTTGAGCTTCAGGCGTATTGCTTCAGGCGACAGAACGCTCACATGTGAACAGGGGACATTGAAATGAATGGGATTTTGTTTGTTGGGCGTTTTGGAACTTTTGAGATGAGCGTTTTACGAGCTGAAAACACTAAGGCTGCTTTCACACTAGGGCAGGCGGGCATTGGCGGTAAAAGGCCGCTAGTTTTAGCGGCACTTTACCGTTGCTTTAGCGGCGCTATTTGGCCGCTAGCGGGGTGCTTTTAACCTCCGCTAGCAGCCGAACAAAGGGTTAAATGCGTCTGTGTAGCGCCGCTGCCAAAGCCCATTTATTATAATGGCAGAGGCAGTGAAGGAGCGGTGTACACACCGCTCCTTCACCGCCCCAAAGATGCTGCTTGCAGCACTTTTTTTAACGTCCTGCCAGCACACCGCCCCAGTGTGAAAGCACTCGGGCTCTTATACTGGGGCTTGCAGGGGAGCGGTATTTCATGCACTTTACAGGCGCTATTTTTAGCCCAAAAGCGCCTGAAAAATGCCTCAGTGTGAAAGGGGTCTAAGGCTGTATTCACACCTGAGCATTTAAAAGTCACGATTTTCACCGCGTTTTTGTACAGGTCACCATTGTAAAAAGCAGAAAAATGCCTGTAATCTGCCCCAAAGAAGCTCATGTTCTTTTTTGAGCTTAAGGCGTTTTCAGGCATTTTGCTCCAGGTGACAAAACGCTCAGATGTAAACAGGTGCCATTGAAATGAATGGGATTTTGCTTGTTGGGGCGTTTTTAGGGCGTTTTACAAGCGTTTTATGAGCTAAAAAATGCTCAGGTGTGAATGCAGCCTCAGGTGTGAATGCAGCCTTAATAGATTGTTCTAGGAAATTGTACAGAGAGATTGCATAGTGTATGGCCACAAGTACATGGGTGGGAGTGGATACAGACACTCAGCTGTCATTGCTCTAGTGTAAACACACCAATTTCACATTCAGGCCCCATTCACACTTAGTGTAGTGGGAACGCATTTTTTGGCACATTTTTCCCACGACATGCATAGGGCCAATGGGCTGCCCTACATGCAGCAAAGTAGCTCATGGGATTTTTTGCTATGTTGCAGTTTACATGTTTTTTCACTGCACACTTTGATGCATCTATCCTATGTTTTGTCACAAAGTAAAATGCGTGTTTGCGTCTGCATTTGGGGTGCCGTTCACAATTAATGGCAATCAAAAGCGCAACAAGTTCATTTTAAGTGTCTAAAGGTGCCCAAAACACTATACAATCTGATTGTAAAATGTTTTGTACAATCACCTTTAGATTTACCAAAACAATATAATAAGAGGACATGCCTATCTCTACAACCACTCTTTGTCCAATCAGGCAGGCCCTTGCACTGCATAGCTGATGGTAGATATAAAGGAGATTGCACAATCAAATTGTATAGTGTATAGTGAACTGTACAGACTTGCAGGGAAATAAACCATTGATCAGCAGAGGAAGACACTGGCTGTGTGTTCAAGGAGAACGATGCTCATTAAAAATGATTTCATGAAACTGCATAGGTGGGCAGAAGCAATCGCCTGGAGCAGGAGGGCAGGGGCAAGGTGTGTAATAAGCTACTGAAATACTTCCTCAGTATTTTCTCATTCCGCTAACAGTTTTCACGTCCCATACCAGGAAATCATGGAGGAGTTTTCTATAGGAGAAAGCCTCCAGTTTCAACAGAAAAACTACATTGATGGTATATTAGTACATAGAAAACCTACAATTTAGAAAAAAAAGGTGAACCAAACCTTTAAGAAATGCTAGACATAATGGGGTTGATTTACTAAAATCTGGTGCAGCTCTGCATAGAAACCAATCAGATTCCAGTTTTTTTTTTTTTTTTTTATCAAAGTTTAATTGAACAAGCTGAAGATAGAAGCCAATTGGCTACCATGCACAGTTGCCCCAGATTTTTCGCACTGTCGTTTTAGTAAATCAACCAATGGGGTTCCAATTATGCTAAGGATATAAAAGTCTCAGTATATTCATAGTAAAATCTAGCATTTTTGGAGATCCATAATGGCACTTTAACCGCTTCTGCCCCAGAAGATTTTACCCCCTTCCTGACCAGAGCACTTTTTGCGATACGGCACTGCGTCGCTTTAACTGACAATCGAACGGTCGTATGACGTTGCACCCAAACAAAATCAACGTCCTTTTTTCCCACAAATAGAGCTTTCTTTTGGTGGTATTTGATCACCTCTATGGTTTTTATTTTTTGCACTACAAACAAAATAAGAGCGACAATTTTGAAAAAAAACGCATCATTTTTTACTTTTTGCTATAATAAGTATGCCCCAAAAATATATAAAAAAAAATTTTTTTTCCTCAGTTTCCCGATATGTATTCTTCTATATATTTTTGGTTAAAAAAATAGCATTAAGCTTATATTGATTGGTTTGCGCAACAGTTATAGCGTCTACAAAATAGGGGATAGTTTTATGGCATTTTTATTATTAATTTTTATTAGTAAGGGCGGCGATCTGCGATTTTTTTCGGGACTGCTACACATCGGACAATTTTGACACATTTTTGGAACCCTTAACATTAATACAGCGATCAATGTTATAGAAAATGCATTGATTACTGTAAAAATGTCACTGGCAGGGAAGGGGTTACCACTAGGGGGCGATCAAGGGGTTAATTGTGTTCCCTAGTGTGTGTTCTAACTGAAGGGGGGAGGGGACTGTGTAGGGAAGATGACAGATCGCTGTTCATACTTTGTATGAACAGACAATCAGTCTCTTCTCCCCTCAGAAAACTGGAAAGTGTGTGTTTACACACACAGATCCCGCTTCTCCGTGTGTCATCGGCGATCGCAGGAGCCCAGTGGTGATCGTGACCGCCGGGCACTCGCATCGACTCCGGGGGCGAGCAGCCGATGTGATGCAAAAGCGTGTGCTGACCCCCCGCCCTACGCGTTTCGTCACTCTGTCATCTGGAGACGCTCCAGATGACGTCAGAGTGAGGAAACGCGTAGGGCAGGGTCAGCACACACTTTTGCATTACTTCCAGTCACCGGTCTTTGTGTCAGCAACAAATGCTTTTTTACTGAATGTGAGTACCCTTTCCATGATTTTAACTAATAAATTTGTTGAAGCAATAGCACACTATTGGCACCTTTTTCTCCTATATCTCGTATGACATTTAGGACATGAGCAGCAACTATTAATACACCAGAAATATCCAGCCCTCAGATTGCTGCACAGTGGCAGATACTGTGAACGCTCCACACCCCAAGAGTGGGGGAGGAGCTCTGGTGAGTGCGGCCACAATAAGAGCACAGAAAGAGCACGCATGCTGTGATCACTTTTTAAAAATGGACCATATTGTTTTCTACCAACACAGAAGCACTTTATTCTTTGGATATCAAAAGAACTTTATATCGGCAATAACAAATTCTTTATTTGTAGATTATTTATATTTAGATTTGTAATTTAATTCACAAGTTTTTGCACAAGCACTTTAGATCACAATGAAAATACGTAAAGTTTTATAGTAGCTGTCAGTGGGGATTTATTGATTTAATATATGAACACAGGAAATTATTTTGTTCACAATAGTTTGATAATATGTTGTATGTGTAATCCGTTTGAACAAATTGCACCATTACTTTCATATTTATCTATTTATTTATTTTAGTTGAAAATTTTTTAACACGGGTATTGAACGGCGCCATATCTACTTTATTTTTTCTTTAATTTTAGGCATCAGCTCTAAGGGGTTATTAATAAAGGTCCTGTAAATGTTCATGAGATGTATGCATTGCATATTCTGATTCTCTATATATTACCGAGGGTAGTTGCGATTCTGGTATAAATAGTGCAAGGTCGGCATTAGCTTCAGTTATATAATCTGTTTACACAAATCTCCTTTTTAAGGGAAACTTGGAAAAATTTGGGTGTTGACATTGCCGATCTCCTTATGAAAATTGTAGTTGTGTGGCTGTAATGATAACTTCATAGTTTAAATTATTTTTGAGTTACTGCCTAGAACAAGTATGGGTCTAAAAAGTCAGAGTGAAGGAAGAACTCCTGATCTGCATTCCTTTACAAGTCAGACTCAAAAGCATGAAATCCACTGAACATAAGTGCCTCCGTAGGAGAGGAAAGCAACGGCAGTTTATGTCTTTCACTCACCACAGGCTTCCTTTGTATTTCCTACACCCATTGCAGTTTTGTGCCTCTAACTTCCCTGTGCTCTTAGAAAATGCCCCCTGATGCCCCCGTCCTTTAAAATTTTCACTACAAAAAAGGAATATTTCTTCCTGTACACAGTGCAAGCTTTACTACCTGTCCACGCAGTGAGCAGCAGTCAAGACACGGTTAGCACGGATCAGGGAACCTCCGCAGGTGTGGTACCAGCTGCTGCCAGAGAGATACTGCAGAGAGATCTGGATAAAGAAAATATGCCCATTATAATCATATAAAATAACTATTTTTAGGTTACAGAGCAGCAATGCCATCAAACTCTTTCCATTATGGCATCTATTTAAAAGGTATCACTTTTTTTTTTAATATGTATACTAGTATTTGACTAAATGCATAAGGAAAGAAAATCCCCCCTAAAACCACAAAACAATCAATTTTTATTTCAGATATTCAGGAAAAGGGCCCTATATAAGGGATTAAGTTATACACATAATGTAAAAACTATACAATTAAAATGTACATGAAGACAGTTACATAGTATATTGCATTAACCCTTCATAATAATTCCTGATGCTTTTACATGAATTTCACTCACAGCTTTTTGATTGTATCCTTCGATGTAATTCGCAGGGCAAAGCCTGCTTCTTCATGTGGAATTATTTACTGAAGATATGAAATAAATATTTATTAACTACTTCAGGTCAGCCCCATAGCAGTTTTACTGCTACAGGGTGACACCTGTGCGCCGGATCACGTATGTATACATGATCTGGCTCTTCCGGGTAGGGGTGCACATGCACGCTGCCAGTGCCTGGCTCCCACTATGATCACACACAGCTGGAGCCCAGCAGCAGGTATCACTGACTCGATGTCTGCAGGCACCCGCCGATGATCGAGCAGAGAGGCAGAATGGCGGTCTGCCTATGTAAACAGGGTAGATCGCCGTTCTGACAGGAGGGAAGGCATGGATCCTGTATATCTGCTGATCAGGGACATGGATCCATGTCTTCCCCTAGTAAAAGCACCCTCCACACTGTAATAAAACACTGGCCAGGCATACAGTTAACCTTTTGATCGGCCCTGATGTTAACCCCTTCCCAGCCAGTGTCATTAGTACATTGACAGTGTATGTTTTTAAGCACTGATCACTGTATTATTGTCACTGGTCCCCAAAAAGTGTCAAAAGTGTCAGTTAGTGTCCAAATGTCCTTCGAATATCGTAGTCCTGCTATAAGTCACTGATCGCTGCCGTTACTAGTAAAAAAAATAGATGAATAAAAACCATAGCATGTAGATGCTATAACTTTTGCGCAAACCAATTAATATACGCTTATTGGTATATTTTTTTACCAAAAACCTGTAGCAGAATTCATATTGGCCTAAATGTATGAAGAAATTTGATTTCTTAATTTTTTTTTATTGGATATGTTTTATAGCAGAAAGTAAAAAATACTGTTTTTTGTTTTCAAAATTGTTGGTCTTTTATTGTTTATAGTGCAAAAATAAAAAAACGCAGAGGTGATCAAATACCACCAAAAGAAAGCTCTATTTGTGGGAAAAAAAAGGACATACATTTTATTTTGGTACAGCATCACATGACCGCGCAATTGTTAGTTAAAGTAACGCAGTGCCGTATCGCAAAAAATGGCCTGGTCATGAAGGGGGGTAAATCATCCAGGGGTCAAGTGGTTAAGTCCTATTTAATTTTGTGGCTTTTGACGATTTTCTTTTTTTTACCATGATTTTTTTTTAAAGAAACACATTTTTTGCCATGACTTGTTTTAGGTGTCATTTTAAACAGGGCAACTTATTGAATAAAATGGTTACTTTACTTAAGGTAAAACTACAGTAGGGAGTCAATGATTTTGTTTTCTTTCTGATAATATATTGTGCTTTATTACTGTACTGTACTGGTAGGGTTATCTGTACTTGGGGGGGGGGGGGGGAGCTGTAATGGTTAGGAGATTCTGTTCCAGTGGAATCTGTCTACTGACCTGTGCATTATGCTCTTCTGACCTTTACAGTCTGAGTTACGTACCCTGACCCCTACACCTTGTGTTACACACTCATGACCCCTGTGTTCTGTGCATCATGCACTCTTGACCCCTTTGTTCTGTGTGTCACGCATTCCTGACCCCTGCACTATATGCACTATGCTATATCTTTCATTCTCCTGACTACTGCATTTTGAATACTGGGCTGTATATGACATACTCCTGACTACTGTACTCTTTACATTGTACAAGGGTTGCTGGTTGTAAAGTAATCACAGCTATGCTAATGAAGTTCTTCTGCAAGGTAGGCTGTGTGCAGAAAAGTATTTGTAATGCCGCGTACAGACGGCCGGACTTGCCAACGGTCTAAACTTCGTTGGCATTTCCGACGGAAAGATTTAGAACATGTTCTATATCTGAATCCGTCGGAAATGCCGACAGAAAAAGTCTGATGGGGCATACACATGGTCGGAATGTCCAACGGAAAGCTCCCATCAGACTTTTTCTGTCGGGAAGTCCGGCCGTGTGTACGCGACATTAGAATATAATTTAACAAATAATTGTGCTGAGGTTTGTATATATATATATATATATATATATATATATATATATATATATTTGACACTTGATTTTTACACAATGGGTAAAGCATCTTTTTTGGGTGCAAGGACTGCATCATATATTACAGTGCACACAGTTAGTGGGCTCAAGTTTTAAGCCCCTACCACTGTTAGCGTAATTTTACCACACCCAAAATGTATCTAATTATCTCCTCTGGGTGCCCAAGGCTCAACTGGCTCAAAAAAGCACACAGACAACAACAACAACAAAAAAAAGAAGGAAGAACACATATGTCAATGCAGCCAGCCACTCCTGGACAATTATGGTTTCCAGATCTCAGGGTTAGGCCTTACCTGCCAGGGCCATGCATTTGGAGAAGCATCAGAACCTCCTACAACTTTTGCATTGTCCTCAATAAATCTGAGTTTTTCATCAGCAGCATATCCTGTGAGAAGAAAAGCAGGGCTTCAAACAGTTCAAGATCTGAAGTCTGAAGGTTTATAACTAAATTGGGATGGGTATATTATTGCATGATAGGCAGAGTAGCCAATGGGACAGTATGAAAATGAAAACATAGCAATATAATAATACACAAGCTATATAAGAAAGTGTTAGTTTAAAGTGTATGTAAACCCCAAAACAAAAAAAGGAATACACTGCTCATATTTGGAGTACAGTTCAGTCTACCGACTTAACCATTGGCTGGACCTGCTAGCTCTTTGTTCTGTGGCAGCAGTATGGATCTAATGAAGCAGTCATTCAGGAGGAAGAGCTTAAACCCTCCCCACCCGCACTACAGCCAAGCTCTTCAGTTCTGGGAGGGTGTCCATGGTTGTTCTCTCAGAACTGGGCCTCTTGTGGCGCATCAGGCATGGTCTGTGACAGCTGTATCCTTTAGACACAGCTGATCACAGATCGCGGTAAAGGACCAATCACAGTGGCCCTTTACCATGTGATCAGCTGTGTTCAATCACAGCTGGTCACATGTAAACGGACTTCCCGGTTATCTGCATTCCTTTCCTCATATGCTGTCTGTGTGAGGAAAGGAGAGCCGATAACTGGCAAGACTGACAGGGCACAGTGAGTACATTGTTTACACTGATAATCAGGGTAGCCCCATCAGTGCCGCTTATCAGTGCTGCCTATCAGTGCCGCCTATCAGTTTCCATCAGTGCTGCCTATCAGTCCCCATTAGTACCACCTCATCAGTGCAGCCTCATCAGTGCCTCCTCACCAGTGCCCATCAATACCACCTCATAAGTGCTGCCCATCAGTGCCGCCTATCAGGGTCCATCAATGCTGCCTATCAGTTCCCATCAGTGCCCATCAATACTGCTTCATCAGTGCAGCCTCATCAGCGCACATCAGTGAAGACGAAAAATTACTTATTTGCAAAATTTTATAATAGAAACTAAGAAAACTTTTTTAAAATACATTTTCGGTCTTTTTTCTTTTGTTTAGTAAAAAATTAAAAACTCAGTGGTGATTAAATACCACCAAAAGAAAGCTCTATCTGTTTCAAAAAAATTCTAAAAATTTTATATGGGTACGTTATTATAATTTGTTCAGCGTAATTATGCAAAATCAGTGCACTTCAAATGCATATTAAAAATTGACAGTTCCAGTAAAACAAAATCAGAATTCATAACTACAACATGTGTGATCAACATGCTTACTGTGCTACCTGATGTTAATATAAGACTATGAGCGGTTCGGTGGCTTTGAATACATATATTCGGCAATGAGAGAACTTACCACAAAGGACCAAAGCGGCGAGTACAAGGAACCTCAGCATTGTGAATTGGTTGTCCAGATATGTCCAGCACAACTCTGTACCGGTGCCCTGGTGTTTTATAGTCAGGCCACAGGCACTGGGAATCATTCCACATGTGAAACATGCTTGTTTTTCAGTTGTGGAAATTTACTATTATTGGTATAGGAAGGACAAAGTGAATAAATTTAGACATTTGAAGTGTAAAGTTCATTACCATTTAGCCTATATAAAACTAACAGGAGGCATGCTGTTTTTGCATTTCCCCTTATTTAAAAATGCAGAGGTTAAGGTTTAACTGAAGGCAGAAGTTTTGTTTTTTTGGGTTTTTTTGCAGATTTGGATAGAGCAAAGAGGGAAGAAGGTATCATAGTGAGATTTTTATTGCTGTCTGTGCCCAATTAGGGAGCTTCACCATCTCTATTTTCCAGTTTACCATGATCACCAAGAGTGAAAGTGAAGGGAAATTCCATTTTTTGGGTTGTTACCAGGATTACAGAAAGGAAATCTTCCAATTAGGACACTACTTCTGGTGATCCTAGTAAAAACTGGAGATCCCCTCACTTTGGAGGGATTTTCTCTTACTTCCTGTTTGAAAGTATATGTGGCTGCTGACTTTTAATTTTTTTGTTGGGGGCGGCGGAAGTGGGGGGTCACAGTGTAACTGCCTGACCGTATCGGAGGTAAGGGCAGACAGATACACAAACAAACTGCAGGACCGTGGCATTACACCGACGATCTGCTGATCGTCGGTGCAATGCTTTACAGGTCCATTACAAAAAAAAAATAATGAATGCATATTTTTTTACATGCAAAAAAATGTGCATTTATAATTTTTTTTTTGTAAAGGTGAACTTATCCTTTAGTTTATTCCCTTGGCTCCCGGTGCTGTCAATCAAAGCCAGTGACAAGGGTGCGGGGGGCAGGGCTGGGTCCCGCTGTCTGTGTCAATGGACACAGCAGGGGGGCTCGGGTACGAGCATGCACGAGTGCCCCTATGGGAAGCGGCTTCCAACGGGGGCACTGGATAGAGGAGAGGGGCCAGGAGCACAGGCGGGGGACCTGAAAAGAGGAGGTTCACGGCCGCTCTGTGCAATTCTATTGCACGGAGTAGGCAAGATGTTTCTTTTTTTTTTATTTACCCTTGCAATCACTTTTAAAGTGATTTCTAAACTCTCACCTTGTAAAACAACCCATTTGGTTTAAGATAGAAATGAAATGCAGAACATTTGTGTATAGTTCTATAAAAAAGAAAATTATAAATATAATTTTCCCATTTTTTTTTATAAATGATCACATTCCCTCTGTTCTGAGCTGCATTGGGGGGGGGGGGGGGGCTTGGGGGAGGAGCTGCAGTACACTAAGCTTCTGTGCGGAGGCTGTGCGCAGGGCGGGGGGTGTCAGGACAAGTCTGATCAATGGAGGAGAGCAGGCTGAGCTCCCATCATAGTTAGAGTACTAACCAGGATGTGCTCTCCTGCTTAGCGGTTGTTTATAGGAAAGCAGAGAAATTGTCAAGAACGCCAAAAAAAGCAATACAACAAGAACAGGATACTTTTTTATATACATGTTTTAGGGCATGTTAAACATGGGGATGTGGTTTTGTAGATGTCGCTACAAATGAGTGTGTGGATTTGTGAACTTGGTTAAAAGTGGCCATGGTCTGTAGGGTGTCTCTGGATTTCATTTTGAAAATCAGATAACCTTACTGCATATCCCACATCATTTCACAGTGGTGGTGGTTTTTTGATGTAGTGTTAAAAGGCAGGGGGCGATCAGCTTATATGTTTATCCGCTTTCCGGATGCGCCGGGTCACGTACTGGATACGTAATCCACCCTCCCGGGTAGGGGGCACGCACACCCTCTCCGGTGGTGTGATTCAATTCAGCACTGATCTGTCATCAGGTACAGACCAATGATTTTAGGCCTGAAACTGCTGATCGGTTCTGGCGAAACACAGGCAATGACGATCTGTTTTTTTTTTGTAGTGGTTCAAGCAGTCCCTGACAACCAGGTGCTCTTTTTCCCATGAGTCGCACTAGGTATCTATAAATCAAAGGGAAGCCTCACTGACAGAATCACTCAGAATACAAACCAGTGCCAGTACTAGTGCAACGCTACCTTATGGTCAACTAGGGAGCACCAACGGCCTAGTACATCCTGGTCTTTTACATACCAGCACTACAGAATCACTTGGTGATGTTGCGAGTCCAATAAGTGCAGTCCAAGCTGGTGCGGTGGCTAGCACGAGTAGTGTCCTGCAGCCACCAAGTTTTGGAACACAACCTGTAGAGCCCATAGGGGTTTATTTTAGGGTTGCACCGATATTAGTATCGGTGCTGATACCGAATATTTGTACAAGTATCGGTACTCGTGCAAATGCACCAATACTTTCAGGCTCGGCTCTTTGAGCTGTCAGTGGATCCCCCCAGTGTTAAAGAAGTCTGGTAATTGGAGCTATCTAAAAAAAAAAAAAAGCAGCTGGCAATGTTTATTACCAACATTGCTCAGCCCTGAAACACTAAAATAAAAAGAAACATTTCTTTTTGTAGGTTTCTGTTTCTTCATCTGCAGATCAAAGGGATAAACCAATGTTCCTCTGTTTAACCCCTTAAAAACCCTTAATTTACTCTAATCAGCCTTAATTAGCTCCCTATTCTTCTCCATTTCATTATTATTTTCCTGCTTTTTTCTTTTGTTTACGTCTATTTTATAAACGATAAACAATTAAAACTTTTTTTTTTGTTTGCTTTGTTAGTGAATATTTTTACACATATATATTAACATTTACACATTTCACATTGAAAAAGCGCTGAATTAAAAAAAAATCTATTTCATTTGTAAATAACTTTTCAATGCTTTGTACCATTGCTGACAGCTGAAGTTAAAACAAAACAGATGCGGTAGGTATCGGTAATTGGTATCAGCGAGTACTAAAAAAAAAAAATCGGTACTTGTACTCAAGCTCTGCTGATTTTGTCATCCAATCATGTACAAGCAAAAATGCTGTTTTTTTATTCTGCTTGCATGTCCCCCTTGGATCTACAGCGAGTGCACTTGTACTGCAAAGTGAATTTGCCTATAGTAAATAAACTCCAGTGTGTCCTTCCTGATGTGCTTGCAAATCCCAATTGAGAGCCCACAGATTCTGCAGCACCTGTACTTACTTCCCCCATGCACTGCCCAACCCAAATTCCTTCCTTGCCAGACAATATGAGTAGATATGAGGATATAATGCGATTTTTGCATTTCAACAATTCACTAGATCGTCCTCGAAGTGACCCTGAATTTGTTCGGCTCCACAAAATTTAGCCCCTCGTAAATCATCTTAACCAAAAATGTGCAGACTTGCATACGCCCCAAGAAAACATCTGCATAGATGAGTCCCTCATTTATTTTTCTGGCCACCTTGCATTCAAAAAGTAACAGCAAACTTTCCAGATCTGGGGTCAAAATCTATAAGCTCTGTGAGAGGCCAACAGGCTATACATATAATTTTTGGATTTACGAGCGTAGCACCCTGATGTTTAGGCAGGGTTGCTCCTAAATTTACCTGCCAGGTGTAGTTACCTTGGCTCATTGTTAGGGAGAAATTAATTTCACCCCAAGTCTAGAATTGCTGCACTTCTCTCTTTTGCCGCTAGGTGGGCAGGTACCTGGTGGCATTAGATAAGACAAGGGCAAAGCAAGGACAGATTAGGAGAATATGGGGTATCTCAGCCAATGGGCAGGGGTTTTCTTAAATCCCTTGGCCTGCTGGGAGACCCTATATATTTGGGTGGAGTCAGGTGATCAGAGTTCTGTGCCACCTGGATGGCTGTCTGGGTGGACGTGTGTTGTATTGCCTGGGCTGCTAGGCTGGAGTTTGGGACTATCCCGGGCACCTCTGGCTGCTAGGCTGTCTGAGGGCCTATCCAGAAGCAAAAGAGCAGCGTAGGGTTGGAATTGTGGCTTGCAGTCCAACTGTTCTGCCAGCCCGAGAACCTGTCATGGTCGGAGGTAGAGAGGAAGATGTCACCACTAAGGGACCAACCACCTTATTACCAGGGACCACAGTGAGTAGCTGAAGCAAGTACCGGAGCAGTATTCTCACCAACCGGGGACGGTGAAGAATCGGGAAACTTCAGCAGGTGTCAAGCCAGGGACCCAGCCAGCGGAGGTGATGCTTGCAGAGCAGCCTTGTGTGTCAAGCCAGAGACCGAGAATGCCAGTGGGGTGAAGCTTGAGATGTATCTGGAGTGCTAAGCTAGGGACCCAGCAGAGAAACGGGGGTGACGATTGACGAAGATACTTAGGTGAAGATTAGAAGAACTGAAGGGATTCAGTGGCAGTGAATCATCAAGTCTACTGAGAGAGACTGGGAGCTCAGTGGGTCAAGAACCTACAGCGACTGTAGAGAAAGTAAAGGAGTTTGTTACAAATTGTGTTGGGAACTGTTCTAAGACTGTTGCCATAGGAGACAGCATGCAGATGTGGTGTCTTTCTGCATGTCTTTCCCTGCATGGCTGTCTACCTGTAGAAGTCTTTGAGTCTGCCAATTGACATTGCAACTACCTAAGGGTGTCCTGGCCCTAAAACCTCTCTCCCACAGTTCTGTTCAAGAGAAATAAAATCTGTTTGCATTCAAGAAGTGTCTGGTGCCTATGAATCTACTTTACATTACACCCACTATGCCTCACAACCCACTCTATTTGGAAGGATGTCAGCAGCTCTTGGCTCTGGAGGTTCTCATTTGACAGAAGGAGTTCTGGGACCTTGCTACACGAGGGGAAAGTCACATGGAGCCCCCTGGATGCCCAGACTACATGGGAAGCAGTGCCAAGATATGGGAAGCAGTGTCAAGATATCATGGGACTTGGTGTCACCCTTATTACAAAAGGGGTACTACTTGTACGTGGACAATTATTAAACAAGCATGCCACTTTTTAGACACCTTTTTAATCTTGGAATTGGTCATGTGGCACCGTGCGACCTAATTTCCAGGGGGCTTCCCCCAAGAGCTTGTAAATAACCGACTTAGAAAGGGGCAGAAAATCTGCTTGAGAAATAATGAATTGCTTGCAGTGAAGTAGGACAAATGGGATGTTTTTGTCCTGTCTTCCATTCACGCAGATATGACAGTCCAAATTTGCAGGGTGTCTGGTTTTGTTGAGAAGCCCGTCTGTGTCCATGACTACAACCTTAACATGGGAAGGGTGGACTTCAATGACCAGATGATGGGGCCGTACTTAGTTTCCCATAAAGCCAGAGACTGGTACAAGAAAGTGCCTGTATATTTACTGTATTTCAATTAGCCGTGTTCAACATTTTTGTACTTTATAAAGCGTCAGGAAGAAGTGGATCCTTCCTCAAATTTCAGGAAGAAATCTTTACGGCCCTTTTGTATCCAAAGGTGCTGTGGCCCAATCTCTAAATCCAGATGCAGTTAGCCAGCTGCATGAGAGGCATTTTCCAGATGTACTCCCTGGTACACCAACCCAAAAGGCACCTCAAAAAAGATGCAGGGTCTGTAGCAGATGCAAAATTAGGCGTTTTGTCCTCCTGTCCTGGCCAACCTGGTCTCTGCTTCAAGGACTGCTTCTGTCGCTACCACACACTAGTGGAGCATTAGTATAGGGTACAGCACGGCACACATTCACACAGGGTTTTGAAAGATGTTAGATAGTCAGGAAACTGGCATTTTGAGAGACCCTAGCCTGAAAAGTTTACAGTTTTTGTAAGTTACAAAAAAAATATAAAAAGGAAAAAACCCCAAGCAAATTAAAACGTCAAAAATAGTTGTTGTTTTTATTAAAGTATAAGTTCACCTTTACAGAAAAATCTGTAAGGTGAACTTACACAGGTGCCCCTCCTCGTCCCCCTGATCTGGACTGCCGCTATCTTCGCTTCCAAGCCCCGGTATATCAGCGTCAGGAGCCCTGGGCTTAGAAATCCGCTCTCCATCCACACAGCGTCTTCATAGCCAACAGGGTGGGCTATGTGGCTGCTGATTGGTCAGCGCCGCCCATGTGATGGCGCTGACCAATTAGAATGCTCCAAATGTCCCTCCTGATGGAGGACGTTTTGGACATTCAGCAGAGAGCATTTCTAAGCCCTGGGCTCCTAGCGCTGATATACCGGGGCTTAGAAACGGAGATAGCGGCGGTCCAGGTCAGCAGGACGGGGGGGGGGCACCTGTGTAAGTTCACCCTACAGAATTTTCTGTAAAGGCGAACTTACCCTTTTTGTTAATATTCTGTTGTTAATGTGTTTTATTGTTAACCCTTGCTTTGCAGGAATGCCATTCAGCTCAGCTGCAGCACTGATCTGTTTATTCTGACAGCAGTAGGGTGTGCTTTGATAATACATACTGTACATTAGGGGTTGCAGTGCTGCTGGAGAAGATTTCTCATCCACAGTTAAAAAAAAGAACGTACAGTGCCTTGAAAAAGTATTCATATCCCTTGAAATTTTCCACATTTTATCATGTTACAACCAAACACGTAAATGTATTTAAGTGGCACATAATTGTAAAGTGGAAGGAAAATGATAAATGGTTTTCAACATTTTTTACAAATAAATATGTGAAAAGTGTGGGGTGCATTTGTATTCAGCCCCCCTGAGTCAATACTTTGTAGAACCATTCTTCTTTGCAAAATAGCTCAAGCTCTGTCAGATTGGATGGATAGCGTCTGAGAACAGCAATTTTCAAGTCTTGCCAAAGATTCTCAATTGGATTTAAGTCTGGACTTTGGGCCATTCTAACATATGAATATGCTTTGATCTAAACCATTCCATTGTAGCTCTGGCTGTATGTTTAGGGTTGTTGTCCTGCTAAAAGGTGAACCTCCGCCTCAGTCTTAGGTCTTTTGCAGACTCTAATGCAGTGTACACACAGGCGGACTTTTCGACCGGACTGGTCCGACGGTCTATCCGACGGACTTTCGGCAGACTTCCGACGCACTTTCCCAACAAACGGACTTGCCTACACACGATTACAGCAAAGTTCGACGGATTCGTACATGATGATGTACGACCGGACTAAAATAAGGAATACATAGCCAGTAGCCAATAGCTGCCCTAGCATCAGTTTTTGTCCGTCGGACTAGCATACAGACGAACGGCTTTTTAGACCGGACTCGAGTCCGTCGGAAAGATTTGAAACATGTTCCAAATCTAAAATCCGTCAGATTTTCAACCAATAAAGTCCGCTGCAGGTCCGATGAAGCCCACACATGGTCGAATTGTCCGTCGGACCAGTCCGGTTGAAAAGTCCGCTCGTGTGTACGCGACATAACAGGTTTTCTACAGGTTTTGCCCTGTACACGCGACCGGTTTGCAGCATAAGGAATGTGCTATCTCTATTACGAACGCTAGTTTTACCAGACCGAACGCTTCCATCTCGTACTTGCTTCAGAGCATACGTTGGATTTCTGGAACTATGTCCTGTGGTCTGATGGGACCATGATAAACTTATTTGGTTCAGATGGTGTCAAGTGTGTGCGGTGGCAGCCAGGTGAGGAATACAAAGACAAGTGTGTCTTGCCTAGTTAAGCATGGTGGTGGGAGTGTCATGGTCTGGGGCTGCATGAGTGCTGCCAGCACTGGGGAGCTACAGTTCATTGAGGGAACCATGAATGCCAACATGTACTGTGACATACTGAAGCAGAGCATGATCCCCTACCTTTGGAGACTGGGCCACAGGCAGTATTCCAACATAACGACCCCAAACACACCTCCAAGATAATCACTGCCTTGCTAAAGAAGCTGAGGGTAAAGGTGATGGACTGGCCAAGCCTGTCTCCAGACCTAAACCCTACTGAGCATCTGTGGAGCATCCTCAAATGGAAGGTGGAGGAGCGCAAAGTCTCTAACATCCACCAGCTCCGTGATGTCGTCATGGAGGAGTGGAAGAGGACTCTAGTTGCAACCTGTGAAGCTATGGTGAACACCATGCCCAAGAGGGTTAAGGCAGTGCTGGAAAATAATGGTGACCAAAAAAAATATTGACACTTTTGGGCCCAACTTGGACATTTTCACTTAGGGGTGTACTCACTTTTGTTGCCAGCGTTTTACACATTAATGGCTGTATGTTGAGTTATTTTGAGGGGACAGCAAATTTACCCTCTTATACAAGCTGTAAACTCACTACTTTACATTGTAGCAAAGTGTCATTTCTTCAGTTTTGTCACATGAAAAGATAATAAAATATTTACAAAAATGTGAGCGGTGTACTCACTTTTGTGACATACTGTATGTAATAAGAAGAACACTTTGGTACATTCCTCTGGGAAGGATTGAGCAGGTAAACAGTTACACCTGTTGGCATGTATTTTAAGAGCAAGGCCATTAGGTATTGCATTTAAGATACCAGTGATAGCACATTCCACAGAACACACACACAAAGAATAAACGTTCAGAAATACTGCTTCACTATCACAGATACCATATGCTCATTAAAATACCACAGTTTTGTTGAGGTTCAGTTGCTAGCCAAAAGGTACCTCCCTAACAAACAGGGGAGGGGGGAATGGCGTAGAAGTATATGGTCAGCCTCAGGTTATTCATTTCACCCCTGGCAGTCGCCTAAATGTCAGACTGTGACAGTCACTCAATATTGTTAACTCTCAACTGTTTTTTTTTTTTTTTTGGACCAGTGAAGGATTGGGACCCAAAATGAGAAGGATTGGTTAATTTTGTCAGATTGTTTATGACAAGCCTTATATGTACACTTTTGCTTGGGTCGCCCACTTATTCAAATGGTAACCACCTACAGCACACAATTATGCTCATTTGTAAGGAGGGTTTCCCTTTAACATATGCTCTTGGCCCCTTGGGCTGTGTGGTGTTCTGTAGCAGTGGTGGAAGAGAGTCAGTGTGAAAAGAGAAAGCCCTATATCTATATATATATATATATATATATATATATATATATATAGATATATATATTCTAGAGGAAGATACCACCAGGCCTAAGGCACGAAGATAATATGTTCTGTGAACTTTGTGAGTAGGTGAGTACCACAAAAGTTACTGCACTTCTGAATAGAGTGAGGCCCCTTTCATATCAACTGTGCTAAAACACATAGCTCACAGTTCTCTATCTGACCATTTCTGACTACAAAATCATTGTATGTATGTATGTATTGGGCGCCTATTGTTGCCTTGTAATAATCTTACACAAAGGCATGGATTTCCAGTGGAAAGAATAAACATGCATCTCTCTCAACATTCTCAGTCACGTGCTTCTACTTTTTAGGCAAAGCTGGTATAGGAAGCCCATCTACTTAATCTCTAGGGAAACCTAAATTAAAGTAAGATTGACTACAGGTGTTCTGATATCAAAGGCCTTGCCTTCCAATTCTCAGATTCAACTTGGCCATATCTATTTGAGTTGATCAAATTTACAGCGAGCCACATATGGGAAGTAACAGTGGCACATGTCTTCCCTCTACTAAAGGCTTCTGGCCTTTATCCTGTGTAAGGGTATTTATAGATTTGACAATGAATGCTGCACCCTGCTCATATTATATCTTCACCTTTGTCTGCAGTGGTCTGAACACACTTTGAAGCCATGGCAGGTTTCAAAACCACTTGCCCTGCAGTGTCTTTCAAACACTCGTTCACCACTGCAAAGTGCACTTTCAATAACTCATTTTCCAAATCTGTCTTCTTCCTCATTTTGGATTCTAGCATGAAAGAAGTGCCAACCAAACACAGCTACTGCCTGAATCTCTGCTTTACAGAACCCAAAAAGCCTTAAGTCTAAGGAAAAGAAAATATCAGAGATTTCATCATCCCAAGCTGCATTTAAAGTAGATGTGTACTTAAGACATTAATGGACTCTCTATAATCCAAGCAGGCAGGTTTCACACCCCTGCTCTTCACCAATTCAAAAAATTTGTGCTCACTCTAATTGAAAATCTGTGTGACCCCAGAAAATTTAGGTTTGGTACACACTTCTGCAATATAACTTTGGTGCGATTAACAGTGCAAATATGTGGTCTGACTTTGCATTATCTATGGGGCCAAGTTACACTGTAAATCGCACCAAAGTATTGCAAGAGCCTTTTCCAAAATCGCACCGTTCTGAGTCACAAGAATTAGAAAGGGCACCATTACACAGGCGCTACAGCACTAAAAATAGCACCTGCATAGCGCCTGTAAAGAGCCTCCCCTGTCTACCCAGTGTGAAAGCCCAAGTGCTTTGACACTGGAGCGGTGCGCTTGCAGGACGGTAAAAAGAGTCCTGCAAGCAGCATCTTTGCAGCACTGTAGGAGCCAGTGTTAATTATGGCAGCAAATTTCGATTTAGTTTTAGTCTTAGGACTAAAATGGCATTTTAGTTTTAGTCCCATTTTAGTCTTCTGCAATTATTTTAGTTTTAGTCGTATTTAGTCGACTAAATCTCCAATACATTTTAGTCGACTAAAACTCATTTTAGTCATCTAAAATCTAATGGGCGTAATTAAATTGTAATGCATTAGTTAACATTTCTCTACAATTTCCAAACTCATTATATACTGCTGGAGTGAAAAATCTAATATATTAAGGTATGAACATGCACTACAGACCAGTGTTAATATTGAAGTCAAATTTTAATTTAGTTTTATTCTTAGTGAATGAATGATTTGTATAGCCTTGCAAATGCGAAATGAATCGCCTCAAGGCGCTAGATCTGTCCTGTGTTGTCCAGCTTCTTAGAAGAGGTAGGTCTTGAGTTTCTTCCTGAAGGCCTGATGGTTTTCTTCCATGCGAATGTGAGTAGGTAGAGCGTTCCATAACTGTGGTCCTTGGACTGCGAATCTTCGTTCTCCTTTTGTTTTGTAGCAGGTTTTTGGAATAAGGAGGAGGTTTTGGTTAGAAGATCGAAGACTGCGATTGGGTGTGTAGTGCTTTATTTTCTCGGATAGGTATTGAGGAGCGTTTCCTTGTATACATTTGTGGGTGAGGCAGAGGGTCTTGAAAGTGATTCGGTTCTTTAACGTTAGCCAATGTAGGCTCCTCAGGGAAGGGGAGATGGATTCCCAGGTTTTTTTTCCTGTTAACAGTCTTGCCGCCGTGTTTTGGATGAGTTGCAAGCGCGCAAGCTGATATTGGGGTAGTCCTATGTAGAGGGAGTTTGCGTAGTCGAGTCTGGAATTGATGATTGTTCCAACTACTGCTGCTTTGTCCTCTTCTTCGAGTGGAAGCAGAGGTCCGATTTTCTAATGATTTTGAGGAGTGGGCGGATGTTTTAATTGTTGAAGAGCACTGGTGACAAGGGTGAACCTTGAGGGACTCCACAAGAGATTGCGCGGGTTTCAGAGGTGAAAGCTCCTAGTTTCACTGTCTGAGAGCGATTTCCTAAAAAGGATGCGAACCATTGTAGATCTGAATCTGTGACTCCTGCTACTTCTGTGAGGCGGATGAGTAGAGTATTGTGGTCCACTGTATCGAATGCTGCACTGAGGTCCAACAGTACCAGGAGACATGATTCTCTATCATCAGCTGCTTCAAGGGCGTCGTCCCATATTTTGAGAAGTACCATTTCTGTGCCATGGCCTGGGCGGAAGCTTGATTGCAGAGGGTCCAGGAGTTTGTGCGTGTCCAGGTGGTGTTGAAGCTGTTGTACTACTGCTTTCTTGATAATCTTGGAGATGGTGTTGAGGCTTGTTATCGGTCTGCGATAGTTAGGGTCCTTAGGGTCGAGGTTGGGTTTCTTTAGGAGGGGTTTGACGATGCCATGTTTGAGGGCGATTGGAACAGTCCTTTCTTTGAATGACTGGTTGATGAGGTGTGTTATAGTGGGAGCCAAGATGTCGGAACATTCTTTCAGGAGTTTTGTGGGAATGATGTCGTTTGGTGATGTGCTGTCTCTGAGGCTTCTGATGATGTTTTTGGTGGTGTCAGTGGTGATTGGGATCAGTGAAAAATTCGGTGCTTGTGTGATGATCGTCTTGATTTTTTTTTTTTGCTTTGGTTGAATGAGATTGGTTGTTTTTTTCTGTTGAATTGTTTTCCGGATGTTGTCGATTTTATCGATAAAAAAATCTGATAATTCATTGCAGAATTCTTGGGTTTCGTTTCCTGGGGGCTCTAGGCAAGTAGGGTTCATAGTCTTGGTGACTATTTTGAAGAGTTCCCAAGGGCGGTTTAAGGCTGATGAGATGGTGTTTGAGAAATGTTCCTTTTTTGCTTAGAAGATTGCTTTGTGATATTTCTCCGTGGGTGCTTTGTAGTTTGTGTGGTTTTCCTTTGTGGAGTTTCTTCTCCAGGCTCTTTCAGCTTGTCTGCGTTCCTGCTTTAATAAAGTAAGAGTGCAATTAAACCATCCAGAGGTTGTTTTGTGGATGTGTGTTCTACGTTTTGGAGCCACTGAGTCCGCAGTTTGTAGTAATGCCTTGTTTAAGGAGTTGAGTGTTTGTTCCGTTGAGTGGTTTAAGTTTAACATTGCTATTTTGTTTGATAATGTGGTTTTGAAGAGTTCGGAGTGTAGTTTCCTCTGAGATCTTGTCCAGTGTGTTGTAATTGCCTGTTTCCGTTTTTGGAGGGTGGTGTTGGTAGCGATAATAAATTTGATAGCGTGGTGATCTGTCCATGGTAGCGGTAGATTGTCGAATATGTTGACGTCCATATTTTGTTTGAAGATGAGGTCCAGAATGTGTCCTGAACCATGTGTGGGAGCATTTATCAGTTGCTGAAGACCTAATTCTTTCAGTTGGTTAATGCAGGCGGTGGCGATAGGGTCTTGGGTGGAGTTTGCCCAGAAGTTGAAATCTCCAAGTGCCAAAAAGTTTTTGGTTTTCAGGGTGTGAGTTGACATGAATTCTGTGAAGGGTGTCAGGAGGTTTGTCTTCGGTCCTGGTGGTCTGTAACATAGAAGTATGTGGATAGTGTCTTGGGGTGTTGTTTGTAGATGTAGGGTGAGTGTCTCGATGAAAGGCACTGAGTTCTGTACAGTTGGTTTGGTGAGCGCCAGGTGAGATTTGAAGATCACTGCTAGGCCTCCTCCTTTTTTTCCTGTTCTGTGCTCCGTTAGGTTCCTGTAGTTCTCAGGTACTAATTCGGTTAGGATGGCGTTGCAGTCGGGTGTTAACCAGCTTTTGGTAATGAAGAGGCAATCTATGTAGTTTTGGGTGATGAAGTCGTGTACTTCCAGTCTGTGCTTGACTGCAGATCTGGTGTTGATCAGTGCGCATGCTAATTGTTGTGGTTGAATTGTTATCTTCCTATATTTGATGGTTGATTGTAGGTTGGTCCTTAGTAGTTGTTCTTTCTGTAGTAATTTATGAACGGAAGTTGTTAATGTTGAGGTGGTATTTTTTAGCCTGTGGAGATCGTTCGCTGAGTACTTGAAGTTGCACATAGCGAGAAAATTACTGAAGGCAGGATGATGCGGTGATGATACTGATGTATTGATGGTGAAGTTGCTAAGTAGATGGTGGTCCTGAAGGGTGCCGTTGATTCTGTTGCTGAAAAGATGATGGGCTGAAGAAAGCCGTGCTTCAGGTGGCGTTGATGACGGTGCGATGGGACTTGGTGGTGGCGGTGGGGGGGCCACGCAGGCCTAACCGCCCTCCTGTTGATCCAGAGGGAGGCGAAAACCCCTAGCTGAGCTGGCCAATTGCTACAGCAGAGGAAAAAATTCCTTCCTGACCCCGAGGCGATCGGACTGAGTGCCTGAATCAACTGCTAGAGGGTGGCCCCGTGTACTTACCTCACCCCGGTTGGTCGGTGATGAGTAGAGGGGTAGGGGTCAGACCAAGGAGAGGGCACTGAGGTGGATCTAGGCTACTACTTCCTGGTACTGAGCTGTGTCTGGAGGGATCAAGATGAATGCTGGTGCAAGGCCTGAGCCGAGGATTGTCCTGCTCTCAGTATTGCCCTGTGCCCTAGTGGTGAGACGGCGGTGGTATTCAGGGGTGAAAGGGCAACTGCCCGTGGAGAGAGAGGGGTGAGCTGAGGAGGTGGGCTGGAGCTAGGCCGCAGCCGCGGTCTGTCCCCTGAGTCTAGCGGCTAGGGACGAGGTGACCAGACTGCGGCTGTGGAGGTGCACTGGTGGGCTGGTGGGTCCCTGTAGAGTGCTGCTGTGAGCCCGAGATGGGCTCCGGGTGGTCTGTGGGGAGCTGCGGCCGCCCTGAGAGTACCAAGATGGCCGCCGGACTAGGCCCGAGCCGCTGTATTATAGAATGCTGTGGGGGGGGGCACTGGAGGGCAGGGGTCTGGGCGGGTGGGGGGACCGGGTCCCGGGTGGACCCGCTGGAGTCCAAGGATGTGCTCCGGGAGGCTGGGGGGGCTGCTGCCGCGTCTGGGTGTCCCAAGATGGCCGCTGGACTAGGCCCCAGCCACGGTCTGTCCTAGGTAAGGATCCCTGGTGAGACTACGATCTCGTCACAGCTAAAAGAGGGGTGAGGGTCTGCCGATGGGGTGTGGAGGCAGGGGGGGGAGCGGCAGGCTGGGCCGGGCTAGGGCGGAGTGCTGCCGGGGCAGTGTGGGAGGAGGAGGCTGTGGGCTGGAACTGGGCATCCGGAGGCTGGCTACGGTGCAATGACACTGGGGCACAGGTACCCGCTTCCGTTCCAAGATGTTGCTGGGGGGGTGCTGGGGGACCTGGTCAGTCCACTGGATCCGCTGGGGAGACTTGGGGGGGATCCTGGATGGCCGGTGCTTCTCGCAAACACGAGTGTACGTCTGCTCTGCTCTGACAACACTGACAACACTGCAGAGATGACTAGTTGACTAGAGTCTTTTGACTAAAATGGCATTTTAGTTTTAGTCATATTTTAGGCATCTCAATTGTTTTAGTCTTAGTCAACTAAAATAGTATTTATTTAGTCGACTAAAATGTTTTAGTCGTTTTAGGTGACAAAATTAACACTCCTAAAGCGCCCCTGCCCATCGAATAATGCCGCTAAAATGACGGTAAAGCGCAGCTAAAAATAGCGCCACTTTACCACCGATGCCCACCCGCCCGCCCCAGTGTGACAGTAGCCCTTAAAACAATGAGATTTCCCCTTGTCATGTGATCCTGTGCAACTCTGGTCGCATCAGAAGTTGCAGTAGTGTGAACCAGGCCTTAAATATGGTGTAAAAGGTATCTTTAGAAAAGCAGTGAATAATCACATAACCAATCAACCCCATCTCATCATCCCCAATTAAGAAAAAAAAAAAAGAACAATTGTTACTTAGCTTCAGTGTAGGGACTTCAATAAATTCTGATAGTTGATGCATGCTTCTGGATGATCAACAGCTCCTGGGTTGCTCATGGGCTCCTGGGTTGTTCAGCTTGAAGAGCTGGTCCAGCTCTTCAAGTCTCCAGCTCTGTGTGTGCATGTGACTGTGTTTTAATTTCTTACTTCCCCCTTATTCAGGGCTGGACTTTCCACTGGGCTTGACGGGGCTCAAGCCCATGGGCCCCGGCCAATAGGGGGCCCCGCCCATTCCGAAAGCCGGCTCTGTATCTCAGCAGCGCCATTTTTAAACTGAAAGGCTGCAATGACAAGGCAGCAATGACACTGGATCAAGGCTACACTGACAAGTCTGCAAATGACACTGGGGCAAGGCGACACTGACAAGGCTGCAATGACACTGACAAGGCTGCAGATGGACACTGATAAGGCTGCATTGATGGGCATTTAAATGTAAGTTTTTTTCCTTAAAATTCCCTCCTAAACTTGGGGTGCATGTTATACGCCCGCGCGTGTTATACGCCGATAAATGCGGTAATTATCATTTTATTGCTTTTATTAATTGTGGACCCAGGCCAAATACCAGTACATTTCTATTTCTGTTTTACAGAGCTGTGCATATGTATAGAAGGGTAGGGCCCGAAAGTGACTCAAGCCCAGGGACCCCCCCCCCCCCCCCACCCTAAGTCCTGCCCTGCCCTGCCCTGCCCTTATTTCTGACAACATCAATTCCTGTTTACCTAGCCCTTTTGAAGCATTTGGTACAAAAATTTACTTAGAATTTACATGGAGAAAGTTCAGCTACTCTTGGAAACTGAAATGAACCCTTTCTTCCAGATGGTAGCCAAAAATGATAGATATATGGAGTTTCATATGATAAACTGGTGGCAGCGAAATTTCTGCAGCAGTATACCGGGGGTTAAACACTGGCCACTTCTTGTATCCCCCACCTGGGGTATATTTGGCCTTCCCTGGGATAGACACAGTGAGTGTTGTTGAAAAAATGATGCATTCAGGCTGTGGAGGAATACATCTGCAAGAGATCTGAGGAGACTTGGTGTGGTCTCATTACTAGCCAGGAGGCCAATTATCTTCTGATGTTTGTGGGTTTGCACTCAATTAACACTACATGGGAACTTTTTTGATTTTGGTTGCGTTTCTACAATGCTGATGAATAAACATATCAGGAAGCGCTTAAACAACCTTTGGAATTTTGATTTCCTCTCTGCAAGCTTGAAGCTGAACCCCACAACACATATGGGCATAGTCAGGTGTCAAAAACAGGTGGGTGAGGCCCATTTTTCCTCACACCAGCCATTTGTGAACATGATCCATTATGTTTAACTTATCAGCATCCAGGCCTATATGAAAGACACCTTAGAACCAGTCTCTGGCTGCTGGCTATAACAACTGTTCATTGTTTATCAATCATTTGGGATTGTAATAAATACAATGCAACCAAATGCCAGTGAGCAGTTTGAGGAAAGTTTAATAAAAGCATTGCAAAGCCTTGTTACTGTCTATGGGTACACGTACAAAAGGAAAAGTGACATCGCTATGAGGAATGTCTTGGGCTTCCTAGAGGACACAGAAGCACAGCCTATGCCTTGGAAGTGTATATGGCAGCTGGCTTGTGTCAAGAGTTGGAAGTGGTATGGAGATGGCAGTTCTGGCAGTGGAGTAGTCAGATAGGTCCCACAGAAGACTGGGTCGGGAACTGGCTTAACAACCCAACCCATGTGTTGCTGTTCTGTAGCCAAAGTGAAGTCTCAACTGTGGGCTCTGGCTGAGGGACATGTTGACCGTGGCTAATCAGCTAAAGGGTGCCACACATCACAATAATCCAGTTACAAATCCAGAATACATACTTTATGACCTCCAATACACTTTATGAAATCAAAACAGCAGCCTGATGTTACACATTTAAGGTAGGGCCAGAGTTTCACTGATGAAATCTGAACAGTTCCATGTACCTGATCTGTGTCAGGTAAAAATATACAGGTAAGTGCCATTAGGTACTAACTCAAGCACTCACAAAGGACTGCTGGAAGGAATAATTCATGCATATGAAGTGGCTAGACTGTCAACTCTTGAAATAGAAGTAAAAAGGCTGCAAAGAATTAGAAACGGTCATGGAGTTTCTTAAGGATGGAAAACACAAGATCACCCAGTATCTTGCTAACATGTCGGTAGATAATATGGTGTTAGCAGGGGATTTCAATATGCCTCCCTGCCCTGCACTGGACAGGCTGACGCCAGGAGGGACCGAGGACTCCCTGCTATCCCGCTGGGCATCCACCTTCGGCCTCACTGATGTCTGGCGTTGGAAGAATCCCCTCCAGAGAAGGTATACATGCCAGTCTGCCACTTATGTGGCCATGTCCAGGATAGATCTTGTCCTATGTCAGTAGCTCAGTCTTACCAAAAGCTCAGGAAATATCTATTTTACCACGGGGGATATCTGATCACACCTCTATCCTGGTACGTTTGAATGTTTGTCAGGCCCCCACCGACTGTCTGTGGCACTTATCCTGCTTCTGGATCTCTGATGACAGAGTAGCCCCTGATGCTGAGGTAGATACCACTGACTACTGGAATTCTAATCCCCCTGTATCCGACCCACCTACTAGTTGGGAAGCATTCAAAGTTCATGCCCAAAGTTACTACCAGCAGAAGATAGGGCAGGTCAGGCGACAAACTGGGAGGGACTTGGCTGTGGCAGAGCAGAGAGCTGTCACACTTGAGCAAAACTATGTGAACACCAGAGATGAGGTGACACGTGGAGACCTGCAGTGTGCTTTACGAGAGGTGATGTTACTAAGGACCACGTCAGCTAAAAAACTGTTACTCCACCAAAGAGTATTTGAACAAGGCGAGCAGACTGGCCGCCTCCTGGCGTGGTTGTCCAGAGAACAATCGGCCATGTCAGGAATTGCTAATATTAAAAACTCTGATGGACAGCTGATCTCTGACCCTGTAGGCATTAATTCTTGCGTTGTCGCTTTTTACAGAGACCTTTATTCCTCCAGAGCTAGATACTCCATATCTGAACTCCAGGCCTTTTTGGAAGAAGTTCAACTTCCAATCCTGACGGAGGAGACCCGCCGGAGCTTGGACACTCTGCTTACCCTTAAAGAATTACAGCAGGCTATAGGCCCCATGCAAGCAGGGAAATCACCGGGAGACGATGGTCTCCCGGCAGAGTTCTACAAGGCTCATGTAGATACACTGGCCTGTAGGCTGCTGGAGGTGCTATCAGCCTCATTTGAGACCTCTTCTCCCCTCCCCCTCGATGCTGGCGGCAGTCATTGTGGCAATTCACAAACCTGGTAAAAACCCTGAGCTATCCTCCTCATGCAGACCCATCTCACTGCTTAATGTGGACGCTAAGATCCTTGCGAAGGTGCTGGCCAACTGCCTCGGTAAGGTTATCTTATCCTTGGTCCACAGGGATCAGACTGGGTTTTATGCCGGGAAAGGGTACTGATATTAACCTGCGAAGACTCTACACTGTGGGGGGGGGGGGGGGGGGGAGTACAGGGGCGGTCACCTTGCTGGATGCGGAGAAGGCTTTTGACTCGGAGTGGGAATACTTTTGGCTTGTCCTTCAAAAATTTGGTTTTGGACCCAGGTTTATTGCCTGGCTGAGGATGCTCTATTCGGCCCCCTCGGCCAGAGTCTGGACAAATGGTATACTTTCACCCTCCTTTCCACTTCACCGAGGAACCAGACAGGGCTGCCACCTATCCCCGGCTCTCTTTGCACTGGCAATTGAGCCACTGGCAGAGCTTTTGAGGACCGCCGGAGAGGTTCAGGGCATCTCTTTTCCCCCTCTGGCCAAGAAAGTGTCTCCCAATGCAGACGACATGCTGCTACAGGATACCCATCGTTCTCTCCCAGCGGCTTTAGCTATTATAGACAGATTTGGATACTACTCAGGGATGAGGGTAAATCGCTCCTATTCCCCGTCAGTGGGAAATCACACAGCAGACCCACAAACTCCCTTACAAATAACATCTAGATTCAAATATTTGGGTATTTATATTCAGAGAGCCCTAAAGAAATATCTGGAGGACAACTTATACCTGGTCTTCCAGCAGCTCTCGCTTAAATGCGGGGTGTGGAAGAATCTCCCTCTTACTATGGTTGGAAGAGTAAATCTTATTAAAATGACTTTTCTCCCCAAATTTCTTTGTGTTCCGGCACGCTCCAGTTCCTATACCTGCGGCCTTTTTCGCTAAACTTGATCAAATAATTTCCTCATTTATTTGGGCGGGTTCCGTTCCCCGGGTAGCCAAGACAAAGCTGCAAATGTCCCTTACTGAGGGTGGGTTGTCTCTCCCAAACTTTACGAAATATTATTGGGCTGCACAACTGGTCACGGTAAGATGGTGGTTCACACAGGACATTTCAAACCCGGCAGTAAATTTAGAGGTGGCCATCTTGGGGTCCTATTCAGAGCTCAGTAATCTTGTATACCGAGGACTAGGTATAGCCCTAAGGTGGCTGCTCCCATGAAAACAACATTGTTGGCCTGGAGGCAGGTTACTAATTATCTTGCGGAGGCGGGCACCATCTCTCCTCACACCCCGCTCTGGGGAAATCCCTCTCTGCAGCATCTTAAATCTATACCAGACCCTCAAGTCTGGGCTAGATTCCAGATAACTAAGATAAAGCAAGTCATGCCCGGGGGGGCGGCTCCTCTCCCTGGCGGAGCTCAAGCGACAATTTCATCTACCACCATGGATGTATTTCAGATATATGCAGCTGAAGCATGCCATAAAGGCTCAGTTCCCTGCTGGGATTGTTCTTGCTGTGCACTTGGTCGAGTCTCTACTAATAACATATAAGATTGACTGTGTATTATCCTCCATATACTTGAGACTTACCTGCAGAGATGCTCTGAACACGGCTAAGCTTTTTGAGGTCTGGCACAAAGATATACCTGCTTTAACGGAGGAGGACTGGACTGAGGATTAACAGCAATGCTTATGATATCGACCAGGGACTGCTTTGTCCAACTCAAATTTTTACACGGGGTGTATTACACTCCTTCCAAACTCTCCAGAATTTACCCGGGAGTGGCGGATAACTGCCCTAAATGCAGACAGTCGGTGGGCACCTTTATTCACATGGTGTGGAAATGCCCTCTCATTCAGAAGTTCTGGCGGGCTGTGGTCGCTGACATAAATAGAGTTGCGGGTCTTTCGTTGGACAATGATCCCTTGATGCTTTTACTGGGCATTACTGACAATCTGAACACTACGAAACACGACTATTTGTTTTCTATGTGGCCTATTACGCTAGGAAAATGATAATCCCAAATGGAAGCTTCCAGAGCCTCCTCAGCTCTCTGCTTGGAGGGCACTTATAAATGCAGTTCTGCCCCTATAAAAAAACTTACTTATATGGGAAGTAATTGCCCTCAAAAATTTTTAAAAATTGGAGCGTCCTGGGTGCAGGCTAGAGATATTACGGTATAGATAGATATGGTAAGACTGTGTAGTGTCTAAGACTGGGTGGCACTTGGATCATAACCACATGTATAACAGTCATTTGAGGCACGATCCTCCCGGTAGGACTGCAAATTGGGCGATCCACTATCTGGGACCTGCCTTGTCCTCTCTTTCCCCTCCCCCCTCCGTCCTTCTTCCTTTTTCCTGCCTCCACTCTTCCCCTCCCTTCTTTCTTTTCCCTCTTTCCTTCATCCACTTGCCTCTGGCCCCCCCTCCTCTCCTTTACATGATCACGTGTCACAATAGCGGGGTACAACCTATAAAGGTATCGTTCGATCATTAATTGTATTGCAGAAATCACTGATGACTAGAGATGGTGGACGAGATAATGTTGACTGTGGCTAATGCGATGCAAGTAACAAATGGATGATTAATGTGGATAGTTCCAGAGCAATATAAATGTCATCTTCAATACTGTTGAAAAGATATCCATTGTCATGTTAACAAATGATCTCATGTATAATGTTTTACAACTTCAATAAACATTCCTTCTGTTAAAAAAAAAAAAAAAAAAGATGGAAAACACAAGTTCCAGTGTATGATCCGCAGCTCTTGATATAAAAGATCGGGGAAGAGCCACAAACAATTGCAAACAAGTAATCAAGGCGCTGGACCGTGAGTTCTAAAAGTTTATTTATTAAGCATTAGCTAAAACTTATATGGGTGTCTTGGACCACAGTCGAGGAAGTAAGGAGGAATCTACAGACGGCCACAGCAAAGATCGAGGGGGGACAGCAGGCTGGGTGGTGGGGAGCCGGGGCAGAATGCATGCAGGCAGGCCGCCTGACGGCCAGTTTGGGATGCGATTCACCCCACACTGAGGAGCCTGGTTCAAGGCAAAGAAGTTATGTGGAAGCCAGCAGATGATGGCCAAAAAAGCGCTGGACAGCAGGGGTGACCGAGATCTTGATGACCAACATACCTGGATGGGAGGCTGAAAGCCAAGATACAAACCGCCAGAGAAGCCAATCCTCAAGCCCTGGCTGCAGTGTATCCTCACACACTGTGAAATCCTATGTAGAGGGATAGCAGTGGGTAGGCGTACGTGTTATAGGTTCTTGCCCCTTTTTCAATGCCATCACGATGCACAATGTCTGTGAGGATACACCACAGCCGCGGATTAAGGATTGGCTTCACTGGCGGTTTGTACCCCTGACTTTCAGCCTCCCATCCAGGTGTGTTGGTTATTGAGATCCCGGCCACTCTTGCTGTCCAGGGCTTTTTTTGGCCATCACCTGCGGACTTCCACATTATCTTTGCCTTGAACCAGGCTCCTCGGTGTGGGGCTAATCACATCTCACACTTATAATCAGATGGCTTGCATGCATGCATCCTGCTCCGGCTCACCACCACCCAGCCCACTGTCTACCTTTGATCTGTGCTGTGACAGTCTGTAGAATTCCCCTAACCTCCTTCACTGTGGTCCAAGACATCCATGTAAGTTTTACCTAATGCTTAATAAACTTTTAGAATTCATGGTCCAGAGCCTTGGTCACTTGTTTGTGTCAGGTAAAAATGTATGGTTATTGTTGGGATAGGCATGGGATGAATGGATGGATGTTTTTATACACATGATTAAAACCTCTTCATTCAGGATTAAAGTGACTAATATTGCACTTATACAGTTAAAGTAGAACTATAGGCAAAACATTTATTCATTTTGGATAGAGTAAGGGAGGGTTATAACTCCTTTTGGCTTTTTTTTTGCCATCTGTGCCCTATTGGCGAAATTGCCCTTCACTTCCTGTCCCATAGCCAAACAGGAAGTGAGAGGAAATCATAGCAAATTAAGGAAATCCATTGGAGACCCCCAGGCCTCCGGAACTAGTGTCCTTATTGGAACATTTCCCCTCTATTACTTTTCAGGGGACAACCTAAAATTTGGGATTTTCTTTTATGGTAAACAGGAAAAATAGAGAGGGTGAATATCCCTAACAGGGGCACAGACAGCAATGAAAACTGACAGGTGTTCTAATTCCTCTCCACTCTATCCAAAACTAAAGAAAAAGTTTTGCCTTTAGTTTTACTTTAATGTTAGCGATTATAAGTTGTACTTACGATAGATCTAATTATACCAGAAATTTGAAGGTGCCAAACATTTGACCACAGAAAAGAGACATTTATTTTACCAAAGAGACTAAGGTTGTAACCAGTTGCCACAATGGTTATACCACTTTGTACATGATTCAAAATTTATAAATACACAAAATGTCTAAGTTAGAGCATTCTTTTATATAAAGAAAAAGGCCTAATTTAAGCACAGTTCCTACAGTCAAATAATCTGATAAATCATAGCGATTTAATCTTAAATTTTCACAAATCCTCTTACAAGAGGAAACCAGGACCCTTCATCAGCATACAGTTAAAAGAAAAAAAAAAAAAAAGTAAAAACAAAAACTAATTTAAACCACAGTCCAGTGTAGCTGCTTATTTGTAGCTCAGTTGCAGGATAGCTGCAGGAAGACAGGAAAATGCTGAACTTCTTTTGGTAACAAAGAACAACATACTAAAATTATCCTAAAACATGGTTCAAAATAAACTACATAATTCATTACACAAAAAAGGACAGCCATGGCACAATAGCTTAAAGATATTGTGTATGAACAGAAAAGATGTCAGCTATCATTACTGTCTTGGGTCCAGGCTCTGATGCTTTCAATCCTGACATGAGGAGTTCTGATTTCACCGATTGCATGGGTCTGCCCTAAACCGGTGTCATTAAACACAAGTCATCAATGAAAGCATCCATATTTCTGTTCTAACAATGACAATTTTAAAGTCAGCTTATGCCACCCTACTATTCTGTCAAAACTTGTCCAATCATTAACAGATATTTTTTTTATTCCACCTTCGTATACTACTTGGCCCATTATATACCCGCTATG